>NC_143199.1:30799584-31112084 GCF_051530095.1 Phoenix dactylifera
CTAATATTTTTAATTTTTAATATTTTTTAAATATAAGTCTATAATCGAGGATTATTATTATTATTATTTGTTATTAGGGGTTATGATGAGGAAGGGGTCCGTTATTTGGGGACATACGAGTTATTTGGGACACTGGCGATGGAAAGAAATCGAGTCTTCTCACTCTCCAAGGTAGGTCTCGTGAATTCACCAGACAGTGGCTGGTGGATCAATGAACAGGGAAAGGTCGATGGTTGTACCTCAAAGTAAAGGAAAAAGAGACACTTCAAGCGTGTGATCCCCTAATAACGACAGCTAAAGCGTGGGATTCTCTGAGAACAGGGAGTGAGTGGGAGTGGGAAGGAGGTTGGAGAACAGGTGTATGGCAATTGATTTTAATTGTGGGCCGGGGCGTACGTCCATTATGATGTGGCTCCAAAGCTGCTCCCTTCTTGGCTAACTCGATCCATACATGCCATGGATTCTATTGTATTTCCATACACAGGAGTTTAGAATGATGGTATTTTTCTAGCACAAATAATCACGGCGGGTCAGAATGGCTGGCAAAATGATGAGCTTTTTTTTTTTTTGACGCAGAGGAGGGGCAGATGTAAGAAAAAGAAACTAAATAACTCCAAACCAAGTGTTCGATAATTAGGACAAAAAATGTTGATACTCGTAAGAAAAAGTAGTGAAGAAAAAGAACCTCATCTAGTCCAAATTATTGTCTAATTTAGGCCTCTTTTACTAACTAATATACTGAGGTTCTTAAATTTTTGGCATGATACCTGCAAGATTATCATTATAGGAGGTTCGTGCAATGATATGGAGGCAAGTGGTATCTTGGGCTCTATTAATATGAAAATTGACATATATTTTGGTTTAAATATAAAAAATAATTATATTTTAAGGAATTTTTAGAGCATCAGATCCCTAAATATGATATACTGATGATCTCAGCTAATTAGTGCTATTCCATATGGTATCTTGTCTTAAGCAAGGACCTAGAAGTTATAAAAGTTGCTAGCTAGAGCTGCTTAAGCACTGTCATGCTATTATGCATCATAAATCAATATCAACTTTCTAAATATGTAGCATTCAGGCCGTCAACTTTCTGTCTTTCATCCTGAACTGCACCCGACGCAAGTTGGAAGGAGGCAAAAGTGATTGGATTTGGATATGGTGTCGGTTCGCTCATGGATAGCACGTCGATACTGATATCTAGGTTCCACGAAACTCTTATGAACCTAATTACTAAATACGGAATGTTTAGAGAATAAAGAATCTATCTTTATTGAGGAAAGGACAGGTAATTAAGAGCATTAGGCATTAAAGATTACTTGAATCTACAAGATCTAGGATTTAGCATCTATAGAGGTGTTTACTGCTAAGTAAACAAATTAGACACGCTAAATAAGATTTAATGAAATGTTGATTACTAGTAAATAGTGAAATCCAAGAACATGTCTCTTAACGTTTCTAAGTGGTTTCTCCTATTTATTTGATGATTGTGTTTTTGGGTTTTAGCGATCCATCATATGCAATGACCACATTGCACCGATGTAAATTCCTGTAATCAGCCATTTTGACAGTGTGGTAACCAAGTGAGTGAATAGTTTCTAATTAAGTGTCCCAAATCAACTATATTATAATCTTGTTAATTTGTTTAATACAAGTTTGGGTGGTTATTTTTTCTTGAACTTGTTTTTCCTGCTCTTTTTATTTGGTCTTTGTACCATGATTCCGAGCATGCGGATTAGGATGTCTAACTACACTTTGAGAGCAGCGGTCTACTTATCACAATACAATGAGTTTCTCATCCTGATAATATATATATATATATATATATATATATATATATATATATATATATATATATATATATATATATATATATATATATATATATATATATATATATATATAATCACCATTATACTATTGGGTTAAGATTTGAGGATGAGTATAGTGGTTTGGTGATTGCGACCAGACATAGTTGTTACTTGATTTTCTTGTTCCTTTCTTTATAAAGATTGACCTACTCCTCACCATTTATAATTTTATGATTTACGCTAACTAGATTAAGAATAATTTAGAAACATCATATCTTACTATATATCATGTGTCAGGGTGAAATGTTGTTTCTGTTATGATATTGAAAATTATAGGAGGCTATCATATGATTGCAAGTCACATTAAAGAAAAAACTATATCTCCATGTTAATGGCTATAAATGCTATTAGACAATATACATCATAGTGATAGAAGTTATATGTACAAGATATTATAAAAATTAATGTATTATAGTTTTGAAGAAAAAGAGTAATCAGATGAGCAATTCTATAAATGCATGCATGCGCAAGTTGGCAAATTTAAACACTGGTTTAAATGTTATTCAAGTTTCAGCAAAGGACTCACATAATACAATAATTATTCTATGTGACTCATAGTATATATGTGTCCACATGGACCTTTATATTTAGCAGATGCGGTATCGTTTAAACGTTGTTGCACTAACAGATAAGCGTAACAACCATATATATATATATATATATATATATGACGTTATATGTAACGCAAGGGAAATGCCTAATAACTATTAGGTAGGATGTTATATTATACTATAGTATTTGAAAGCATGGGGCTCACTTAACTCCCTCGTGCGTGCTCTCCAATCACTCTCCTCAATTAGCATGATCATTAGCGTTGCGGCACCGAATGGATCCGATAGCACCCTTAGTGCGCTAGTTGGTGCCTTGTCAGCCAAACTTGTAAGGAGTTATACGCAAGTTTCTGCTTCATACGTTACAAAATATCTACTACGTACTACACTTCTCTTAGTATATAGTAGAACTATTACACAGACATACGTATATACGTGCATAGACTAGGGACTCAGAGTGCTAGTTATAATGCGTGAGAGAAGAGAGAAGAATGTGGGAGACAACCAGAAACAAACAGTTGACGTAGCGTCTTTTTAGAGGGTGACAGTGGGCGCAACTCCCACACTAACATCTCCTAGGCCCCACGCCTTCCTTTGGCTCCCTTTTATTCCCCATCTCTCGCCCATATTTAGACCCCCACCCATCACTCCTCACTTCTCTGCGTTCTTCCTTCCACCCATCCTCAGTCTACTTTTCTCGCCATCTGTGCCTCCGGTCACTTGAGGTGGTGGTGGTGGTGGAGAAATGGCGGACGATGCGGGGAAGAGTGTATGCGGCGTGCCGGAGAGGGTGCAGCTGCATGTGGCCATGCTGGCCCTGCAGTTTGGGTACGCCGGCTTTCATGTCGTCTCCCGGGCGGCCCTTAATATGGGGATCAGCAAGGTGGTGTTCCCTGTCTATAGAAACATCATCGCTTTGATCCTCCTCGTGCCTTTTGCCTACTTCCTCGAGAAGTAAGATATCTTGCAAGCATGCTCCTTTTTTTTTATTGTGATGTAGTAATTGTTTTCTTAGTTGCCCAGATTTTGAAGAGCTGTCCTCATTTCAATGAGAGTATGTAACCACTGATATTCATGTTACCTTCTCGACTTGGACATTATATTTTATTACGTACAGCAGACTAAGAATTGATCGGCAACAATTTTTAAAGGGTTGGCGCCGTTCCATGAGTCATCGATCTGGAGGAACCAGACAAAGCGGCCATATCAATTCATAAAGATGGCATACATATAGATGATTTAGACTTGCCTCTTAAAGTTGAGATTCTGAGCTCTTGTTCTGGTGTTTGTCTGTAACAGGAAAGACAGGCCAGCCATGACACTCTCCTTCCTCGTTCAATTCTTCCTCCTCGCCTTGTGTGGGTAAGATCATAGATTACTATTACATGTATACCGCTCTTTATTTTTGTTAATAACTTATTTACGTATGTGCGTGTGTTTTTCTCCATGCAAGTATAACTGCAAACCAGGGTTTCTACCTACTAGGCCTCGACAACACCTCTCCTACGTTCGCCTCCGCCATCCAAAACTCCGTCCCGGCCATCACCTTCCTCATGGCCGCCCTCGTCAGGCAAGCTCGTACCACCTCTCCCTTAATCAACTCATAGCTCTCCTCGTCGCGTGCAACGCTTTTGAGCCACTTCTCCAACAGGATAGAGACGGTCCGCATCCACCGAAGGGACGGGATTGCAAAGGTGGCGGGCACGTTGGCCTGCGTCGCGGGCGCATCGGTCATAACGCTATACAAGGGCCCGACCATCTTCTCGCCGTCTCATGCCCTGAACCAGCCTATCCCTCGCTCCGCACCGACGATGCTGTGGCTGGGTGACGCCGAGGGGAAGAACTGGACGCTGGGTTGCGTATATCTCATCGGACACTGTCTGTCGTGGTCGGGGTGGCTGGTTCTCCAGGCGCCGGTGCTGAAGAAGTACCCGGCGAGGCTGTCGGTGACCTCGTACACATGCTTCTTCGGCGTGATCCAGTTCCTGGTCATCGCAGCCTTCATCGAGAGGGATGCCGAGGCCTGGATCTTCCACACCGGCACCGAGCTCTTCACCATCCTCTACGCGGTATAATTTCTTTCTTTCTTTCTTTCCTTCCTTCCTTCTTTCCATGGTCTGATGGTCCTCCTCTTCGGTTAAGTTGGGGTTGGGGAAAAGAGGAAGGGGGTGCATTGATGCATTTGGGTGGAACTTGAAGCATGGTATGCTATTAGCCTCACCAATGTTAATTTCCTTACCCCTTCAAGAGTACAAGCCTTCATATATTAAATTTATGAAGTAGTGCTGAGAAAACTGGAAAAGGATAAATATTAGAAACTGATAAAACAAATACAATTAATTAGCAAGTGTTAACTCCAAGTACTTGTGAAAAAGAACATGCATGGAACTTGAGGAATGCCCGAAGTGTAGACAACTGTAGAAGAAAACCTTTGGACTCTAAGCTAACTTTGCTGTTTCCTTGTTTTATTTTTACTTTATTGATTCTTGGGGTGAGCACGGTTATCTCCCCTTAGATGCACCTGACATTTACTAAATAGTGGAGATTAATTGGCCAGTCAAACATTCCATATTGTAGGTGGCCACCAAGTACACTTCCATGCGATTGGAAAAGTGAAATGGGAAATTAAGCTTTAGAAGAGGTTCCTATATTCTATCGTTCTTCTTTAGAAGCTTTTGTAGAGTCGGTTAAAGCTAGCTTTGCTCATAGCTTTTCCTTTTTAGAGGTTAAATATACGATAGGGTGCACAAAGTTCTACATGGTGGTAGGCATAATATAACACATAAGCTTTCTTTTTCAATCCTCCTGCCCCCTTAAATCTTGTTTGTATCCATTTACAATTGATTAGGCTAGCTCCATTGGAGAGAGAACTTCCTTTCCTTCAGTCATGCCTATATTCTTCCAGTAGATAAAAGAGACTGTCTTCCCTCCTATTGGAAAGGAAGAGAGAGATAAAGCACACAATAGTTGGAGATAATCCCTGCTTTCAGGGAGCATAAGCCAGCACTCAAACATCATTGTGCATCTCCCACACCATGTTAGGACCACATGGTTACAACCTAACAAATCTTTCAAGCTATGAAGCTGAAGTTGCTATTGGTGGAATCATTATGGGCAACTTTGTGATTCTCAAAATCTAATGATATTGCCGAATAAAGCATGCCTATTATCATGACAAAGGGGCCCCAATTTACAGATGGAATTGATGTATAATTAACGTAAACATCTATCCTAACATCATGCATGAGTTCCAATGCAGGGATTCATTGCTTCAGGTGTTGCGTTTGCCGTTCAAATATGGTGCATCGACAGGGGTGGTCCGGTCTTCGTTGCCGTCTACCAACCGGTCCAGACACTTGTGGTTGCTATCATGGCTTCGATTGCTTTGGGCGAACAATTCTACCTTGGAGGGTACTAATTAATATATCCTTACTAAGGCATAATGCGAGTTACAAATGAAGTTATAACACTTAGAAATTCTCTTATTCAATCCATGATCACGATGCAGGATCATTGGTGCAATATTGATCATAGCTGGACTATATCTGGTCTTGTGGGGGAAAAGTGAAGAGAGAGCATTTGCTGCAAAGGAGGCCACAGTCATGGTTTCTTCCACTGGTGAAAATGATGGACTCAGACCAACAATTCCCTTCAAGGCTTCTTCCCTTGCTCAGCCCCTATTGCCATCAGAAAATGTGTGAGAGAAAGCCCCTGGAACAACTATGGACTAATTTTTATGTTATGCTGTCAAAAAGGGAAGAACAGTGTGTGCTCGATTTATAACAAAGGGTTAGATATGTTCTCTCAAATTGAATAGGCTATATTACTTAGGTTGATGGAGAATGATCGGTGAGTAAAGCTGCTTGTGTTACTACTTCTGTTGAAAAAATCTATGAGGTTTGGCTTGTTTGCTATCGTTCTTTCCTTTAATTGGTTGTAAGTTGCAAACCTGCAGAAGAGAATCAAATCATCTATTTTGTCTCTTAGCCTAGTAAACTTTGGTAGAATATGAGTTGCTTTCAACGAATGATGGCGGTTAACTATTCACGTCCATCTAATCAACTGCTTTCCTACTATAAAAAAAAAAGATGGTGATGCCTCAAGGGAAGAGTTTCTGACAGCCACAAGGAAGCACGAGACCTTCAATTATGGCATCAAAGTGGAGGTCCCTGAAGGCCTCAAAGTTCCCTACAGTCTCTATCATGATCCACTAACTTAAATAAGTTATATTCGTGTCACTTCTCTTTCTCCAAGCCTGCCATACTTGAATTCTTTACCTTCCATTACCTCGGAAATCAATAGCGGCCTTCTGCCCTTGTGCTCAAAAGCACGGTGTGCAATCTTTTCTTCTTTCCTCAATGGTATCTAAATCATCTCTAGCACTTTCAAGAAGGAAAGGAGTCGATAGATCATGGAAGGGAAGTGGTGCCTTTATTGCTAATATATATATATATATCCTCCGAATCTTCGCATGCTGTCGCAATCTTATAGCCGGCCCTTCAATTAATCAGACCATTCCATATGAGATCTTGACCAGTGGAGCTATGGACCTAGTAAGTTTCAGCCACTTCTTATAAAGGTTAGATTACGTTACATTCTCGGGCCCCAAAATTAGGCTCTGAATCTTTTCATATTTTAATGTTCTATCTGAAGTGAGTTAGGCAAGAAAATGAACAGCGGGGAAGAGTAGTTGCTAGCGTCAATATTATCTTCTTAGTGGACCCCATGAAGAGATAAGGAGAGGAAGAGAAAGGAGGATGAAGTCTCAGAAACCAAATATAAAGGACAGACCAATGCGCCGGTGAAAGGTACAAGGCGACAGGCCCAAGCATCCAAGCCATAAGGGCAGTTGCCCATTCGGGTCCGCAGCCCATGGGCCAAGGCACGCCTGACCCACAAATGAAAGGTCACCTGTCAGTCGGTCACCCTCATCAAGGTTCACAAGCGTCGCACGGGCCTCTTACGAACTGGGCTGCAGCCCAGCGCTTCCACACCTTCACTTTGGAGAAGGTTCCTGATTGGAACTTTATATTGATGGCAAACCCTATCATTCTTCTTGCGCTTCCTAGAGACCTTGGCATGGGGGTTTAGGTTTAAAGAGAGGAGGACTCGTGTTGCCTATCTAACTCACTACTATTGGCTGGATAGAAATGCCCGAGACTTTGAGGGTGGCGGCGGCCAGAGCTCTACTACATGCGATGGAGATCATCGTTACCATTGAGGCATCACATGCTGGGTTGGCTAGAAATATCTGGAGCCTTCATTCTGTTCTTGTAGCTTTCAAGTTTATACTCGTATCCTGGGTGCCTTCACCTCCTGATTTTCTTAAGGTGAATTGTAATGGCAGTGTGGCCAAGGACGGAAGATGCAGATGTGTAGGCTTCGTCATTAGGGATCACGACGCCATACTAGTGACGACGGGGAGTCGGCGGATTTTCGACTCGTTTGTGGTGTGTGCCGAGCTTAGAGCCGCCTGAGAGGGTATGTCCTATGCCAAGCAGACACTGGGCGCAAACTACCTCCTCCTTAAAAGGGATTCGGCCACAGTGATCGAGTAAATCCGAGGTCGGAGATGTGCAGGCGAGGACTGACCGCTGCTCTACGACATTTGCAGATTACTGGAGAAGTGTGACTCCTACCAGGCCACGCACGTCTACAAGGAGGCAAACGGTGCCGTTGCTTTCTTTGCAGCTCATCATTCTGGAAGTTTTGTCTGAGTGGACCGTGGGTCAATGCCAGAGCCCTTATGTACTTTTTTTTTCCAATTTTGTTGACTGCATCAATACCCATCGTGTGTAAGTTGCCGCTATACTAATATATATATATAGACATACCAGCTAACTCGGTAGTTAAAGAAGCTACTTAGTTTCCCAGTAACATCCAAGGTGTTCAAAGGTCACATGCCAGGTGGCAAGGTTCTTTATAAGTAGAATTTCCACACAATGCATGGAATTTGGCAGATTGTGCGCTATTGTAGTGTTGTGGTTACATGGCATGCTATGCATACAAAACTTGATGTTCAGGTACAACATCAAACTATTACTTGTTCCAAACTTGATGGATTCAGCCACTGTTTTTCCGGTTATGAAAGAAAAACAAAAACGTTAAAGATACAATTATTGATTGCTATTATTTATCTAGAACACAAGATTTTTCTTCCATCAATAATTTGGATATAAAGTTTAAAAAATATTTTTTTTTTCATAAATATTGGAAAGGTCGTATTAACGTATATATGGCAGCTGTTGCATAAAATGCAAAGCATAACAGGTACCAAATGACCGAATTGGGCGGCTGGTCGTGTTGGATAGTTCTGAAGAGCCGGGTAGAGAAGACTTTTGCAAAGCAGAAGTCTACCTCGCCGCTCATCTATCATGTTGTTCAGATTCCACTTCTCTTGCTCCAAAGTGGGTGGCCATGCATGCACATAATTTGAGCCTGATGCTCATTTCCTTTTCAGAAAGTAAGGATGGGAGGGTCACCAATCATTTCAACGAGATGATCAAAAATTACTCAAAAGTCTACCACTTGGATAAGTAGCTCTCAAGTTCCGAACGCAAAAGCTAGTTCACACATTCCTGTTAGCCTCTAGTTCTATAACCCAACTTGCAAACATGATGTCCATTGCATCCAACATTTGTGCAATTTCGAATTATAAGAGAAGCAGGATGACTGAGCCACATCTCCCCCAACCAGATCTCTTGAAAAGGCAAAGGAACAGCAGGATGAGAGTTGACCTCCTCCTTCCCGTGAAACATCTCTCAAAAGAGGACTAATTTCAGAGACTTTGGAATGAACCTTATGCCAGGCACACAATGCTTGAAATAAGATACCAATCATCGCAGCACAGTCCAAGCTAGTAACAAGGTTATCAAATGGGTTTACTGTTGCAAAAGAAACACTTTTACGCTTGATAAACCTATAGGCTTAAGCACAATTCAAGAGAAATAACTGCCTCTGCATTGATTAGCTCGGAGATCATTAGGACTCAACGATGGAATCTTCTCAACCACTAATAATGCCAATTAGGTACCATCTAACCTCCAAAGGTCCACCTACAATGAAAAAGCAACGAAATGGACCTTCGTGAATGGTCCTTGGAGTCCTCCTTTCCTTGTTCACGTCACTTCTATACTAGTTTCTAAATTTAATGTCGCCTCCCCTTCAGCCCCCACCTGTACCACTGCCTAACTCGTTCACAATAATACCATCCGTACTCTGCCGCAGATATATCTCGCAGGACAATGATCAAGTCTGTAATAGAATATATTTAACTATGATTATTGAAGGCTAACCCTCTGCTAATAATCAAATCAGTGGCTAAAGTATACCAGAAGGAACAAAAGAAGGGAAAGAATTGTTTCACTGTGACCTTACATCCATATGAGATTAGGAGGATGGGGACGTTTTTACAAATATAGACAAGGTAACATCCAACACCTGGGATTAGAGAAGAGAATAATGACTTGATGACCTACCTAAAGCAATATGAGAGTTTGTTGAGACGACAGCCAATGGAAATAAAATGGACCTGCATTACATCAAGAGGGCTGTTACAAATACAGTAAAGAGGTCATTTCAAATTGTATTTCAGGTTTTGAGTAAGATGTTGGTCGACCACCAACCATTTTATTGATCAATGAAGTGATATGAAAGAGATTGCTCACATGGGTGGGAGCAGCAAAGAGGTCATATCATCTAGCAAACAGGGACAGAAACTATCAAGGATTTTAATATGAATTCAATCATACCTGAACCAATTAGATTGGTCGCATTCTGTGCCAACTGTACATTGTCTTGATAGAGTGCAAAGTGATCATCACCTGCTCCCAAAGTGAGTAAACATTTGGTTTGCACAGTCTATCCTCTTAGCAGGTTGCATGTGGAACATCCTTTCAGGACCACTGTCTTTTAAGCAGGTAGCTATAATGAGGAGGAAGACTGGTTTGTATAGTCCACACCAACTGTAGAAGTTGATGGTGGTGCCGCCCTTGTCTCAAGGGCAGACCCATCATTTTATAGGAGAGCCACAGTGTCGGCAATAAGACGTCATTCTACAAACTCCAGAAGCACATGGCTTACCGATAAAAAGGATTTGGTTTAATGTTGGAACCGACAATCGTGATAGGAGCATAACAGCTGAAATATCTCTGGATATGAACTCAATAGGGTTTGATGAGTGGTTATGTAATACGACCATATACCTTTTAAGTTTAACCAGAAATGCATTTCAGAGGTCCTAAATGCACCCGAAGGAATGAAAAGGGAGGGAGGCTGAAATCAAGAAGAAGATGAAGTCCTCACACAGAAACAGAAAAAAAACCCAGAATTTTGCATGTAAACATTGCAAACTTCACTATGTTACATGAGTAATGTCACACCACCTTTGTAAATATCAGGGGCCACCCTTGTCAAATGGCCTACTACCAACTTTTGTAAATACTAATGACATCACCAATAAACTACCGGGTGGATCACACCTCCCGCTTCCATCAAAAAAAAAAAAGAAGCAGACTTTCTCAAAGAAAAAAATGCTAGACCTTTAGCAGGAGCAAAGCATCGAAAGAATTTATAAGAAACAGCTCAGAAAGAGAAAGAAACCATCAGGAAGTTAACGATGTTGCCAGACCTTAGATATCATGTCAATCGTAGAACCAATATTTCGATGCCACCAGTTGCTAAAATTTTAATGGAATTACTAAATTTATGCAATCATCTGAACATGTTGATGCGCAAAACATTGTTAAAAAAAAAATGGCTACATGATAAACTCTCAATATTGAACCAAAAAATAAGAGTTAATTAGTTGTTTAAGTTTGTATCTAACCTAAACTAAGTGAAGGGTCTTAAAACCCCAAATCCTGATGAGGACAGGATTCCATCTCAAGTCTCTAGTAGAACTACCAAAAGAGTTTTTCCAGTACACCTTCATGCTAGGGCTTGTTGATGGTTGGATAATTTGGGTAAATCGTCAGGTTCATTGTTTGCTTGAATCTATGGGGCATCTAGGCTGTTTTGCTTATTATAATGTGTCAATTATACTCATTTATGACTGGAACCTGAGGAGCTGTTGATCCTATCCAAGCTCGACACACTTAACTGATTAATAGAAATCAACCCAAACTGAAGGACCTTGACTTGGGCATATTCTCTGAAACCAAGGAACTTGTGTTCCGATAACAATGTTTGATCAGCATATGTGGTGGATAAAAGCAGAAATCTGAGCCAGCTAAAAATTTCTGAAAACATCACCACATACTACATAAGGAAATCAAAGTAAGGGGTTCTAGAAACTGGTGTTTGTTCAAGTCGGTAATAAGTGAACACAAGAACCAAAGCAAGTACGGGCCTGTTTGAATGATTGCGCTGAAAATCTTATGAAATTCGTGGGTTAGGCCAGTACAACCAACAAAATCATAAGATTACAGGCTGAGCTAGGCCAATATTAAAAAATACCCAAGAGTAGCTTTGGAGTGGGCCGGCCTGAATCCTTAACGAATTGTGGGGGCAGGCTTATGTCCTAATAATTCTGCAGTCCATATGCTTTTAAAGTCCATAATATATTCAATCTGTATTGAAGTTCCATAGTAACTCAAGTCGGTTGAGAGTTTTTTTTGTTTCAAGGAGTTCCAACTCAAGTGAGTAGTACTTGAATAATACTATGAAATGCCTAAATGCTAAAATTGACCTCTTAATCAAACTCTTTTTTTATGAATTCAATCCTTAACATATTTCAGTTTAGATCCCAAAACTTTGAAAACAATGAAATACCCATTTCTCGGTAACTTTTAGCAGCAGTTTACGAATACATAAATGCCTGTATCCACAAGATTCTTTACATAAGCTCCAGTCGCAGCAAAAATATGAGGAAAAAAAAATACTACCATTCCAATATTTAATTCATTTCTGTCAGTTAAGTCCAAAGAAACTGAAACTATCTCTAAGAATGAAAATTAATATTTCCATAATTAAAATAGAATTCTTAATGGCATAAACCTAAATTTTCTTAAAATTGGAAGCAGAGAAAAAAAAAAAAGGGAATCATATAATAGGGGGAAATTATGCATGTCAAAATAGTAAAATAAATTGTTTACAGCTTATCATCATCAATCAAACACCAGAGATATATGGTATATAAAAGCATACACTAATTTCTCGTACCTCACATGGCAGCATGAGATTATTTTTAAATGTTGTAGGACCAATTTGTTAACCTTACATGTTTTATAAGGTGTTCCTAGGAAATGAAAATTTTGCCATCTCATGAGGAAGCATTAAGGTTTAATCTATTCTTCCCATCAAAGGCCTAAAGGTATTACTGGCCTTACAAGCACTGAATGGATCTTTGTCAAGGATTTTTACATATAGTTACACTTTCAGCATACAATTTGTGCAGGCCACTAAAAGCAATAAAGAATCCAGCTTACCCAGAAACCTGAAATGGAATTTTGTTGCCAAATAAAGGACCTTCATACTTGGAAGGAATCTTAGAACCAATTAATGACTAATGAAACAATGGCATTGCCTTGCGGGCAGGTAACTGATGAGGTAATATTCAAGGCTGGAGGAAGAAAATGACCCAAAACTACCAAAATAAGCCATAAATTGAATGAAGTGGCACTCACAACTATTTCAGAAATTACAAGCAACCTCATTCCATGGTCAGCTGTGATGAGAGAAGTAGACAATGAAAAGAGACACAATATATAAAAATACTGGCTCCTTATGGTAAACCAGAGCTATCCTTACTATCATCACATGGAGATCTGGATTGAATTATAACCCGAGCTCCAGAATTAAGCCTGCAGGAATTAAAAAAAGCATTATCAATCAAAATCAAACTAGAGTATAAAAGGAAGAGCTAACAACCATGCATATATCCAATGATGGCAAAGGAGGGCAATATAACATAACTTTCTTCGATCATGATCACCTTCTCCTTTTCATCTTTGAAAGATTTTAAACTCATAGATGATCCTTTCACTAGGGAAGCATCAGTGATCATTCTACTTCCAACTCTTGATGAGTTGAGAGGAAAGGATCTGCTGCAGTCTGGCCCAGCTGAAGAATGCCTTGCATTTGAGATAGGTGATGCCATTGTTTCATTCCTGGAGTGCTTGCAAGATGTAATTTTGGTTGTTCGTAGGAGGCATTTTGAATGTTTTGAATCCACTACATTTTCTTTGTCCCCCTCCAAACTAGGCATCTTGCAGCTCCTGCATCTTCCAGATCTCTTTAGTTTGCATATATGATTGAATTGCCCAAAAAGGAAAAAAGGCGTCAAGAGACCGGCAAAGTCTAAATGTTCAAATTAGGTGTAAACGGGCTAAAATATCACACACAGAGAGAGAGAGAAGAAAAAAAGATGCTTGGGTGGTCCTAGAATACCAACAAAGAATGCAAGGAAAGTAAAGCTAATAAGTAAATTAAAAAAGATATAGCTAAATTTATATATTTAGATTTTTAGGTGGCAGGCCAAGCCACGAAAACCTCAAAAACATAGCACATGAACAAGCATGCACATGGATACACAAAGGCAGACACACAAAAACTCGCCCAGATATCTCTCAAGATTTGAAATTTAGGAGATTCATTAAGAACAAAACAGTACACTGCGGTGCGCTGAAAACACCAATTCCCTCCCACAAAGGCATGGGCGATAATATGATTAGTAAATTAAGGCTTGTTAACTATCAGAATATATCGTCTTTGTGCCAAGTCAGTCTCGGTGCAAAGTACTCAACTCATACCCATAACACAACCAATCTCAGTTCTACTATTCAGTGGCTCTCGGCACCAGGAAAAACCAAGTCACAGTACCATGAACAATCTCCATAATGATATAGAAAGTGTCGATGAGATTTACTTGGCTTATGACTCCTAATCAAAGAGATTTTACCATTAAAGAAACAGTATTTTCAGCTGGGCAAGTTTTTCCGACATTTCATAGATAACCATCCACATATGGAGTAGGGTGTTCGGCTAAGCTCTACAGATGGTCTTTTGAGAAGCTCATGCACATCCATCCATCTCCACTTCAAATATGTGAATGGTGGAGCTGTTTTCCTCCTTCGGGGAGAATATCTAATTTGAGAGAACACCTACAGTTCCCTAATTTTTGGCCACAAATTGAATCTAAGCATAGAGTTTGAAATAGGAGATCTGGAATGTGGCAAAAAAAGAGATCCAAATATCAAAATCCCAAGGGAAGATAAAAGGCAGATTGTGTTTGTACTGAGAGAAATACATCAACAGTTTAAGTGGGTTTTGAGAGGGCTACACAAAGCCGAGAAATATGATAGGTAATTTATGTCCAACATACCACATGCAAGCACAATTAAGTTTCTTGCCTGCAAAATGGTATTTAGCAAATAAGCACAGCTTTTTCATGAGATAATATCGGGTAATATCAGAAGAGCGCCATCAGAAGAAAGTGAAGTGGATCTAAAGATAATTGGGAAGCATATCTAAGTATGCTTCGATATTTGACAAGATAGTCTGAAAAAAAAATTCTTTAGCTGAATTGTTGATGTGTATTAGTGGCATTGAATATTGACAATAGAGATCAGCCATGGGGACAGATCTCGCTCTTGTTCGAGGGTCCATAAGCTAGAAGGCAGTGTTCCGATCTACTACAGTTCTGTATGATATATACAGAGTGTGTAGCTGCAACAGGACTTGGGAAGAATTTTTTGTTACTAAGGTCTTGTTAGCTAATAGAAAACATGGCAACACTTGTACTTTATTATACAGCCATAGCAGTGTTCAGATAACAATAAAGCTAATCTGTCGTACAGAAAGTAAATGTGTTGGTTTTTGTTGAATAACATACAGTGACTACAGTCTACAAGGGAATGTACAGTTCAAGTAAAGAAGACTGACATGATAGGCCAGCAGACATGTTAAGGACGGATTATTCTGTTAGCAAGTTGGACCGCTGATTGGACCTAGTATAACTTAAAGAACCCTTCCAAAGTTCATGATGGAGATTCTTTGGTGGATTTTCAGAACTATAATCCAGGATAGAGAATGTCAACCAAATGTTTGGTTTGAATATGTCATAGTTGAATGGCATATCATCAAAGAACAAATATATTTATCAAAATAACAGATGAAGATCTAAAGAACACCATGTATATCTGTCCGCATCCAAACTGGTGTTCAGCTAGACTCTTTCGTTAGGATGTAAAGAATCCATGTTCATCCTTTGATATCCACTTAGAAGTGGCGTGATTAATAAGCACTCTCACTTCTTGAGGGGTAGGCACTGGAAAAAATGAGAAGGTATCAGATGGAAATCACTGAATCCCTCTCTCTCCAAGCCACTGCTACATCGTAGAATCCTCTCCACTCCAGCCCATGTGCATTAAATCCATTGTTTTTACCAGTCTGCTGTTATCCTTCTCTTTGAGTGGTTTTTAATGACCTCTGCATAGATCTGAACTATTTGCATATGAACAGGTAATAATAAGCTCCCAACTCACTTCCGTTGATTTTTTCTATCTGATGTAACAAGTAACTACATTCATCTAGAAATATTTATAAGCAAAATTTGTGTTTGAATATAGGTATTTGATCAGCATTCTGTGACAAGTAACATGTAGAAAAACTATTAAAATTTCTTAATATGATTATCGTAGGTAAATCCATTGAAGAAATGATGCAGGAAATGGAAGCGAACAGGTTCATGAGACAGAATCGTAATGACTCAGATCAAATGAAGAATGGCCAACAAAGAAAGTCCAAATTTTGTTCTATTATTTTCCAGGAAAAATCATTCTTGGAAACCTCCAAAGGATCCCACATATTCAAATGCCATTAGTTTGATGACCAGCGTCGAAGTTTTTTTCCCTCTGTTTTGACTGTGACAAACTTACTGGACTACGAAGTAATTATGCCCCACATCACGTAAGTAATCCAAAATTCAAGATCAATGCAGTGATAGCTGAAGAACAGGAAATAAATATCTTGAGAAAGGGGGAAAACAAGGACCAGATAAAAATAACACTGTCTAGTTAAGTAATTAACCCATCTATATTGTGGGTACAGAAGAGCAATTCTTAGGTTGCTAGGGATGCAATTTATGGACGTAGTGTTTCTCGACAAGATGAGCTTCGAGTCACAATTTACCACAGATTTAGGATCTCAGGTAACGAAGGATCCATGAACACATCTTTGAAAGCGAAAGGCCTGTTGGCATCGAAAATTACCGGTCATCCTCACAGGAAGAAGCTCCTAGTTCCTCCTTGGGGTTCTTAGCTTCGATCAAGCTCCGGCCAAAATAATCGCACAACCCCGTCGGCCTCGAATTTTCCAGCCGCGAGCCGAGCTCTCCCAGCACCACCGGTGAGGAGAAGTTCGCATGAGCGAACCTCGGCCGGTAGGCGGGCACGAGCTCAAAGCCATGGCCGTAGCCTTTCGCAGAGATCGACCCGCACGAGATCAGCTGCATCAGCAAATCCGCGGCCTTGAGCTTCACCCGCATGGGGGACTCCTCCGTTATCCTAAAATTGTTCGCCCTGAAAGCTGCCTCAGCTCTTATCAAATTCTCCAACGTATCCATCTTCCCATCACCCAAGGAAGAAGCACTCCACGGAGGCGAACTCTCATCTCCGACGATCTCCAACCCCTCCACGGATCGCGGGCTCCTGTTATGATGGTGGCTGCCGTTGCACTCGGTACCCAACAACCCATCATCAGTGGAGACTCTGGCCGTGCGGGTCTTCCTTCCTCCATTGTCCTCAGTCTGGGTGGAAGCATCCCGAGCTCCAATTACCTTCTCGACCCGGTACTCGGCCAGGCTCCGGGACGAAGGGGTAGTTCTGCCGACGGGAACCGGGGAGAAGTTCCCGGCGGGGGATAGCTCGCCTTCTTGCAGGGTCGGCGGCGGGGATTGGGAAAGCTTCGGCTCCTTGAACACAACGGCGGGGGGAGAGGAAGAGGAGGAGGCTTCGTGGGCTCTATGGGAGAGGCGCGTCTTGTTCCGAACCATTGGGTCGCCAATGCCGCGATGCAGCCGATCTAAAACCCAGCAAACACACTCATTTTAACCTCCTCAGACAATTTAAGCGCAAAAAAAAAAAAAAGGAATCGTTTTGGTACCGGGAGGGGGTTGATCCACGAGCTCAGAGCCCTTGAGGACATACTCATTGTCCTGCGCCGGGAGTACCAGATCATCCTCCGAGAGGTCGTGCCACAGAAATCCACTCTTGTAACTCCTATTACATTATTCCATGCATCAATTTGTAACCCGAGAACTCAAAAGTTGGGTCTATAACCATCTGGGCTCGCTGTGTTACCTCTTGCAGGACCACGAATACATCGCGGCCATTTGCTTTCCTCTTAGCACATTAAGCCTATTGATCACATCTACGCCAAGAAAAGAGCAACACCGAAAAAAACTCAGAATTATGACGACATGGATCCAAGATTATGTCTATATATGCTGACCTCTTAGGTAGAGACCTTCGGGAGAGGAGACAGAGACTTCGATGAAGTGCGGGGGGTCGAGGTGGCGGTTCCGGCAAAGATAATACACCACTGAGATCTTTCTACCCTGCTGCTGCTGGTGGTGGTGTTGTCGGCGGCGGTGGTGGTGGTGTTTTGGTGGTGGCTCTACCCAGATTTTAGTTCGCTCTGGACTAGTTTGGTCTCCGTATCTTCTAATTCGTCCTTCCATTTCTTTCTACCAACTTCCAGCAGCAACAGGAATGGAGTTACAAAGAGGAGGCATTCTTCTTCCTTTTATGCGGCTGCTAATAGAGAAGGAGGAGAAGTAGAAGAGGAAGACTGATTCAAGGTTCAACTACCATTACATGACAACTAATAGAGGTGCTTTATTATAAGCTACTATTGCTCTCATCTAGTGGTTTGGAAATACTTTACTGGCTCCAGATTACTATCAGATTAAAAGGAAAGGAACATGAGAGGAGACAGTGGAAGTAGGGAGGAGAAGTGGGAAATGGTCAAATAGAGCGGAAGATGGGCAAGTTGATTGTGGGGGAAACAGAAAGGTGAGCGAAAGCGACTTCAGTGAGCTTGCGATTGTATCATTTGAAATGGAAGAGATTCTGTTCCTGGCATTCTGCTGCCTTGCCTTTTTACTCCCTCTTTCTCTCACGGACATACACCTGCACAGATTGGTTTAGTTGGAAGGACTCGACCTGTGGTGATGACTAGAAATAATTTCTTCATAGGACATGGCTCCTGCAATGCTGGTGGCATCTTTGGATTGTTCCTCTCTTTGGCTTTCTCAGGCTTTCCCTGTTTTTAATGAAATTACTTTGGAGTGGAATTATGGGAAAGAGTTGCTGCTTGCTTTAAACTTGCTCTTAACTGACAGTCATAAGTTTGATTTGGTTGAACCCTCACGGCAAATTTGATGATGTCCTTGCATTGCATGACTTTCAGAAAAATTTCAATTAACAAGTTAAATGGAGATTTTGATTGATCTTGACCTGGCTTGTGGTCCTAAATCTTAACATCATGCAGATGGGAAACCCGGTTTTTTCTGATTATTGATGGTATTCTTACATGTGATCATGTTCCTGAAAGTCATGGTCCTCCAAATATGGTGGTCACATATCCCTGCAATATCATTCATAGTATCAAATTTAAGGTTTAGTTGAGCCATAAAGTGAAGCTGTGCATCCAATCCAATTTAACCTAATTAATCAACAAGTAGGGTAACTTAAACTGGTCAGAGTTTTGGATAACAGTGAGCTAACAAAACTGAAAGATTTATTTCAAGGAAGACTCAGGTCTATTCTCAACTCTATAACTAGTAACTAGCATCTTAGGTGCAGCAAAACCTATTTCATCCCGAGAATAACCAACATTTTGTTGAGTTATCAAACAACATGAACCCCTTAAGTTATTCAGCAGGTGATATCACAATGGTTATAGGGTAACACAATAATTTGAGATGAGATTATTGTGTCCAATCTAAGTCAGTATTCTTGTCCGAAGATCTTCGTTGTTTTCGAACGGCACAAGAATGTGCACCTAGCAAAAGCTGGGGGTGGTCCTTCATAGGCTGGAATTACTTGACTTCTTGACAGGCCTCACTCATTAAACACAATATTTTTCTCATGTGATCTGGTCTGATCCAACTGATTATTATGATCGGATCTTCATAAGATGTGCTTCTTGTCATGTAATGTAAAGGGTTTCCACAGTGTAAAGGGTTTGGCCTTGTTCTAGGGTGGTCCTCTTGAATGATTAAAGTGGAACCTTCTATGTGGCACCCATCTATATCCTTGGATTGCCACATATTGGGGAATTGAGCAAGAAATTGAGTAGGATCAAGTAACGATACTCTTTATCTTAATGTTGGAATCAAGATCTGCCGAATTAGGGTAAAGGCCGATGAAAGTCTCGTGACTTTTGTCGGGCTAAGAAAAAGAGAGGGAGAAGAAGATAACGACAGTAGATGCATGAGGGCTGGTCTATGGATGGTGAAAGAAGATAATATCCTTACATTTCATCTTTCCCCACAATCACACAAAATTAGTCTATTATTGATATTGCTTTCAGATGATAAGTTTGAAAACATGGTTCACAGTACCTACATCATTTCAGTCCTATAATCCACCGACAAGTTTCAAATGGAAATAAAATTTGCAAAGTAATTGCTCTTCTGCTTTGAGTTGGTGAGAGAGGTTTGGATTTGAAAATGTAATAGGTGGGTTTACTGAAAATGAACTCCAGACCTGTATTTTCAGATGAACTCATGCTCTATCATTGCACCGATGGATTTACTGAAACTGATCCTTACCACAAATGAATAATCTGTAATTATTCTAATAAATAATTATAAATAGATTTCTCATTGAGTCGCTGCTATTTCATTATTCTTAATCTTAAGGCTTGCTTGGTTACCCCGCAATGGAGAATCGATACTCTAATAAATAATTATAACTAGATTTCTCATCGAATTGCTATTTTATTATTCTTAATCTTAAGGCTCGTTTGGTTGCCCTATAATGGAGAATCGAGACTCGCCTGAGACATTTGAGAGAAGTGGAGGTTAATTAGTTTGAGAGAATCCAATTTAGGCTCGAAATGGAGTTGAAGTAGAGCTTTCGAAAGTAAAGCCTTTTGAAATAAAGTTTTTATAAAAAGCTATTTACTGTTTGGTAATTATATTCTTAAAGTACTGTGGAACTTTAATATGTGCTTGATAAACAAACTAAGAAATACTTTTAGTATGCCAAAATGACCATAAAAGATATTACATAATATTATACAATAGAGCATAATAAAATATAATATATATCAATACATAAATATATAACATAGTATAATATTACTGTAATATAATATAATATTATTATAATATAATAATATAGTATTGTATACTATAGCACAATAATATAACATAATTTGATATTATATAACATAACATATTAATATATTATGATATAATATAATATAATATAATATTTATAGTATAATAAAATAATAAAGGTATAAAATATTATAATTACTATCATTATATATTAATAAATATAAAAGAATATTTTTTATAATTATAATATTTTATCATGGGTTTTTTGGTCCAAAAAGAAAAAATATAAATAAAAACAGTTTTCCAACGCATGTTAAAAGTGTTTTTCCGTTTTCTGGCAAAACTAAAACAGACTTCTTGATTTTTTTACCAAATATTTTTATTTCATGCAAAAGTACTTTTGGAGGGCCAGAAAATACTTTGTGGCCCACCAAAAGCTCCGCCAAATGGACCTTAGCCTATTGAGACCAAACCAAATGGTCCCTTGGGAATTTGTAAATTAATTTCATCTTTCGGGTTTTAATACAGTAACTATAAGAACAATTCAGGAGTGGCGGACAAAATATGTTTCTAGTAAACTAACCCAGGTTCTAACTGGTTTGAGCTTGATCCAATTAAGACCCAACCTGTACAAGGAGTTCAGATCTATCAACCAGATAATATAAGTTCTAAGTTAGGACCTGACTTCATTCAAAAGAGTTGGGACCTGCCTTCTTAAAACTTCTAGCCGAATCAGGTTTTGGATCTCTTTCGCTTCGAAACTCGGACCACGCCAGTTCACGAGAACTAGTCATGGTTTTCCTTTCTTCTAGTTGAGCTTGGGCAGGGCCTGGGATCTGAGGAGCGAGGGCGCCGCCACGCCGCGATGGAGCAACGCAACCCCTCTCCCTCCCCCGTCCGCGTCCTCGTCCGCCCTCCGCCTTCCGCTGCCTCCACGTCGGCCGCTTCTCCTCCTACCTCCAACCCCCCGATCCCGCCTCCCCCAAATCCCCCCTTCTCCTCCGCCACCGCTTCCGCCGCCGGCGCTGCTCCTCCTCCCGACGGTGTCGTGGTGGTGGGATTCCTCGGAAGCAGGGCCACCACCGACGTCTCCCATCTTATCAACCGGATCCTCGACGCCAACGTTTTCTGCTCCGGCGGCCTCGATAAGGATCTTTTCCACCCCCGCTCCGATGGGGTCGGCCAAGAAGAGGAGTGGTTCCGGCGACGAAGGATCAGCTACTACCACGATGCGGAGAAAGGGATGGTCTTCCTGCAGTTCTCGTCGTCTTTATCGCTGCTGTCGTTGCTGGCCTCGTCTCAAACAGATGGTGGGGGAGATGGTTCCGCATCGGTCTTGGAGCAATCCGAAGCCGAGGATCTCCGTGGGATGCTCTTCATGTTCTCTGTGAGTTGTTTCCTTTCGATCTTGTTGTGTTTCTACTGCTGGGCTGTAGGTTTCATTATGTTTGCTTGGTTCTTGATCTTGCCGTTGGTTTGAGTTTGTTATGTCTTCTTTAATGAATTTGATTTGGTTCATGATCAGATGAAAGGTTTATAGTACAAAAGTTACAGATTTCAGCCTGTACTTCGTGCTTTGGCCTTCCAGTCTTGAAAGAAAAGGCTCATGTTAACAAACATCCATAACCAGCATAGACTATTATCTTATGGAAAACAATTTGAATTATGATTTTGAAGCTAGTGACTGAATCAGGTTTCTATTAGCTTTCGTAGTGGGTTCGCTTCGTTCTTTATTACATGAAGGACTTGAAATATAAAGCTTTTAGATTTTATCTCCAATTCGTCAAAGAAAACCTTATGCTAATAAACATCAGGAACCGACTTAGGCTTTTGTGATTTTGAGAATAATTTGGATCCTGAATCTGAAATTAGCATCTCAATGTGAATCAGGTTTGCCATGTGATTATATTTATTCACGAGGGTCTGAGATTTGATACCCAAATTTTAAAAAAATTTCGGATGCTACAAGCTGCGAAGCATGCTCTGGCACCATTTCTGAGGTCCCAAATCGCTCCAACATTAACAAAATCACCTTCCTCTGTTTCACTGCGAATGGCTCAGAGAGCCTCTTCTGTCTCTCCTCCAGGCCGACGTGGTGGGACCTCGAACCGACATGGCTCGGCAATTTCTTTAATGTCGGGTACAGGCTCTCATCCACTACTGCTGCCAGGGCAGTGTACTCCCGTCATTCTCTTTGTTTTCAATGATGAAATATTGAATGGAGCAAATCCAGCAAGCAATGTGGAGGACTCCTCTGATGCCTCATCACTAAATCAGCCCCCCAGCATGGGTGGATTGCCAAGGCCAAGCTTGAACTTGAAAGGTACTGGTTCTGTGGTCATGCTAGCACGTCCTGCAAGTAAAATTGAAGGCAGTTACAGGAAGAAGCTGCAATCGTCTCTGGAGGCACAGATCCGTTTTTTGATCAAGAAATGCCGCACGCTTGTTGGTACAGAATCTAGTCATGTTGGTTCAAGAGGGGTTGGTCATGTGAGCTCCTTTCCCCTGTTTTCTCTTGATGCATCAAGGGTTGTGGCATTGTTGGACAGGTCTGAGAACCAGAGAGGCGGATCCTTGGATTTTGTTACAGGTCTTTTGGAGGAGGCTCTTAATTCAAAAACTGTCTTGGATATATTTTCACTTGAAAACCATTGCCAGTCTTTGAATAATGAGGACATTCAGTTGATAAAGGATTTTATATTTAGGCACTCTGATACTCTAAGAGGGAGAGGAGGCCTGCCAAGTAATGCTAACAGTGGCGGGGCTGCTGGTGTTGGGATGGTAGCTGCAGCAGCAGCTGCAGCAGCAGCATCGGCTGCAGCAGGAAAGCCGGTTCGTGTCCCTGAACTCCCAAGTTTAGAAAACTGGCTGTCTTTGAGTAATGTGATTCTTGATTCCTTGCTATCTGTAAAAAATGGCTCTATTAATGAAATTGGAAACATGAAAAAAATACATTGTCAAAGAAGTGCAAATGAGATACAGGATGAGCAGTTTTCTGCACCTGGAACCAATGCTATTGAAGCTGCAATTTCTTGTTTGGAAAGTAGTAAGGGCCTTAACATGAAGTTTTCTATATCTTGGTGTCAAAGAGCTCTTCCAGCTGCTAAGGAGGTTTACCTGAAAGACTTGCCTGCATGTTACCCGACTACTTTGCATAAAGCACAATTGGAGAGAGCTTTGCAAGCATTTCACTCGATGGTCAAGGGACCAGCCGTCCAATTATTTTCAAAGAAGCTGGAAGATCAATGCACATCAATATGGGAATCAGGAAGGCAACTATGCGATGCCGTCAGCCTAACAGGAAAGCCGTGCATGCATCAGAGACATGATGTTAAGACCTGTGATTCACTGTCAGCAGTTGAGAAGCAACACTCCAGTGGATATGTTTTTCTTCATGCCTGTGCTTGTGGTCGCTCAAGGCGCCTTCGAGATGATCCTTTTGACTTTGACAGTGCTAATATCACATTCAATTGTTTTGCAAATTGTGAGAATCTTCTTCCATCTCTCATACTTCCAAGAGGAGGTAATGCAGGATCTCTTCCTCTGAACTCATGGCGTTTGATGCGCCTCGGAGGTGCAAGATATCATAAACCATCAAAAGGCTTACTTCAAACTGGATTCTGCTCTACTGAAAAATATTTATTTAAATGGACAATTTCACTGGAGAGAGAGAAGGAAACAAACAGCTTTCCTGTTGGTGTTACTGGCAGAAGTTCTGTAGTAAGCACAACTCCTGATCTCAAGCATGTTTCTATTGTGGATGGAGAAGTGAAGAAATCTGGAACTGCTGAGTTTCTTAGAGAAGATAAGCATGGAGGATCAGAAAATCAGAAAAAACAGTTAGAGGTGCTCTGCTCTGATGACTCAAGTATCAGTTTTGGCAAAGGTCTTCCATCTTTTAATATGAAGAAGCCTTTTTCTGAGGTTGTTGCAGGCACCATTGCCACAGATTCAACATTCCCTAGTCTTCAGCAGAGTAAGCAACCAAAAAGTAATGCAGAAAAAAGTGTGAGACTAGTGACTTCAGCTGATAAAACTGATGATCAAGTCCATGTAGCTGATAGTCATCAAGGACCTCAAAGAGGTGATCATATTTCTGTTCAGGAAAGCACACACAGACAAGAGCCTAACCTTCACAATGCTAGCAACCCCTTTTTACAGATAGGAAGTAATATAGTGCCAGTAAACTTAGGCAGTGAAAAAATTAAATCAAATAATTCTT
The DNA here is from genome assembly GCF_051530095.1 of Phoenix dactylifera. Lineage (NCBI taxonomy): Eukaryota > Viridiplantae > Streptophyta > Magnoliopsida > Arecales > Arecaceae > Phoenix > Phoenix dactylifera. The sequence goes on from NC_143199.1 coordinate 30,824,518, forward strand.
TGAAGCAGGTAGTTGTATATGTTGGGTTCGAACATGAGTGCTCCTATGGACACCGCTTCTTGTTGTCTCCGGAGCATCTGAAGGAGCTTGACCCTGCCTATTCATTTCCTGAGAAATTGCATTCGTCTACTGATGATTCTGATGGAAATATAGAAAATAAGTACAGTTTGCATGATAAAATTCTTCATAAGTCATCTGGAACAATGTCTACTGCTGTAAATAATAGGAAAAAAGGTAATAGATCCACAGAACTAGCAGTTAAATATAATCAACAAAATGATAGACTCACGCATTCCTCCAGATCAGACATGGAAAAGTTGCCATCTGTGCTTGGGCTTTCCATACCTGCTGACTCTATGGGAAAACTTGAAGGGAATCCTCCGCATGTTAGACTGGATGATGGTGGAAGTGCATTCACTCTGTTAAACAGGAAATTGCCTGTATACATGAATTGTCCTCACTGCAAGAACTCTACAAGACAGGACCACCAGAAGATCAAATTTGCAAGTACTGTATCACAGCTGCAACGGATTTTTCTGGTAATGAACTATTCTGCACTTGTATTGCTGTTTACATTTTTTCTCGATTTAGATTGATAAAGATCACTTTGGATACATTCATTCTTCCAGTTGTTTTGATGAATTTATGGAGCATTTAAGACTTGTTTATGTACCGCAACTGATTTGCTGGCCTACAGCAACTTGCTGTCCCTGTTAGTCTTTTATATTTATCAGAATATGAAAATTATTTGTGTCATAACTTTTAAGTAATAATTAAAATGAATCTATTTGGTCCATCTAAAAGAGTCTTTCTTTACTTATCAATGATGGCTTCAGTTCAATGAACTGTCAAAGTAATACCTTTGACCCATTAATGTTTAGAGTATAAATTGACTTCTACTTTGTTTACTCCTACAAGCATTAATATTATGTCGTCAACTAGAACAAGGGAATCTGGGCTCTGGAGATCTTGTAACAGTCCCACATAACTTGTTAAGTCCAACATATGGGCTACTAGGCTGGTCAAGTTGCATATACAGTTCAGGCCTTGAGCAGAGCAAAGCTCATAACTTAAGCCGTATACACATAATACGTCATAACTGACATGACATTCTCCCTTTTCAACTTGTTAAGGAATCAGCTAGTTCTATTTCTTTCCTTGCACGCTGCGAAAAGTGGTTTTCTTCATTGGCTATGCTCAAGTTCTACTGCATGGAGTCGCCATTCTGAAAATTTAGTTATAGTCAAATAGTTAACTCTCAGTGCTGTATAATGCTAAGGCCCTTCTCCTTTTTTCTCTTTCCTGATGTGTGCATAATTGGCAGTTGTAATCTACGATCCAAATATTGATCTTTCTCCATTATGCCATGCAGGTAACTCCCCCTTTTCCTACTGTTTTAGCAACATACCCAGTAATCCAATTTGAGGTAAGTATGAAGCAAAAAGATGCTCTTATTCACTCGCCTTTTCAGTTCTTAATCTATAAATAGTTTCTTGTTATCAATTAGGCAATTTACTCTAAGTTTAATTATTAAAAAAAGTTCTTAATCTATGTTCAGTATTGAGATACAAGCTATTTCTTCGTAGAAGACCGTATGAATTTCTTGTTTGGTCATTAGTTAGTTGCCTTCTAAGATATTCTTTTTAGTAAAATATCTACATAGGTCAAACTCCAAGTTTTTAACTGCTGCACACTTGCAATTTATTATCTAATATCTTTATATATTGAAGTCAGCTGTTCCAATTTAATGGACAGTTATGATGTACATGTTTGTAAACAAGGTACATTAGTGCCTTCTTTTAAGTTCTATTTATATTATCGTACTAAGAAGCTTTGGTGCACATGAATGTACTTTTAGGACTCTTGCCTGCCTCAATCTATTTCTGATCGTGAACAGCAATCACGGTTCACTCTTGGTTGTCGAGTTATCCTACCACCTGAGAGCTTTCTTACATTAAGACTCCCGTTTGTTTATGGTGTTCAAATGGATGATGGAAATCTATGTCCACTCAACCACCTCGAGCATCAACCAGAGCTCACAGCATGGCTTGTTGAAGGCACAGCTTTGCAGGTTGTCTCAGTGGAACATGAATATGATAAGGAAATTCCTATGCAGTAAGAACTTAAGGGAAATAAATTTTGACATCTTTTGATTTGTAAAGCAGAGTGGAGGCTTCAAGTATAGCTCTGCTTAGTCTGAGGTGAGATTTGAAGTCTGCCATTTTCAGCTCTATGATCAGGTTTGGAACAAAATTTCTCCTGAGAATCTAACATTAGTGAGTTCTGATATTCCAGAACATTATCAGATCTTTAGCTATTTGTGGATATGAGGTTGCGGAGTCTTGATTGAGCCTATTCCACTCTGCAGTGAACAAAAAGCAGATTGAAGCTTCTCCGTGTCACAAGAAGCATGGTTTGCAAATGGTGAGGTAATAACTACATTATCATGGCCTTCTTAGTAATAAATTTTCAGAACATTTTCTTCTTTAGTTACTAGGTACCTTGGATGGTATGATATTCTCTTGTTTGTCATAGGCATGCCCTACTGGTATCGGTTGAGGATTTCAATATTAGCACTATCCATGGGCAATTGCTTCAAGGAAACCAAGGCAAGGACACTTATAAGTTCTATTGTAATAATTAAAGTATTGTGGTAGCTGGCTGTGGTTGGCTTTTGACATTGATTTGCCATTGAAGGGCTCACAATTGATAGGGCATCTCCATATGTCAGGTGTGTTGATCTCATTCTTTCATCTGTACATTAGGCATTAGCATCTAGCTTGGAAAAGTTTATGATTATTAAAAGGCTGCTGTTAGCTTGCTAAATCTTGCTTGCTTATAAAATGTATTTTTGACACTAAGCATTTTTTGGTTTAATAATTTTTGTATATATATTTGAAGTGGCTTCTATTGTGCATGATCTGAAGTAAAAAGGGGGGAAAAGTACCCTTACATTTTTTTTCCCCTCCATTTGAGAATGCAACAATGATATTTCTCAAAAGAATGCAACAAAGATAGCTAGACTAAACTTGTCTTTACACCATAACTTTGCAGATTGTTCTCTGTGGCTGCTCGAAAATTACAGAAGCCAGAGGTTTCAAACTTGCTCTTATCATCTGGTTCATGAGTATAAACATGTTTTTTCTCCAAACTTATAATTGTGTAATATTGATTTGTATTTTTTTGTCAACAGATCTGATTAGAGATCTAAAAAGGACCATGTTTCTTACCAGCTCAATTTCTTCAGTTCCAAGGCCTGTGTACCAGTTGAGTGAATTCACTGGCTTGTGCATTCAGAGGGATATAACTGCAACCCAGGATTTGGGTTATTGAATACTGATTACAACCTTTCAGGTGCTCAGTTGCTAGGCTGGGATTTGCTAGTCGCTGCTATATGCTGCAACTGTTTGAGAATCTCAACTTGTTGAAGACATGTCAACACATAACTGTTTTATTAACTGTTTTCTTCGAAATATTCTGGTATATTCAATTGAGTCGTGGATGGCATTAGGTCCTTACTTAACTTTAGGAGTCCATATGAACGGACATAGAAAAGCAAGGAATGCGTCCTCCAACTGGAGATGGTTGAAAATCCTGGACGCTAAAATAATGTATGCAATATTGGCATCGCATGGTATATGCTTCTTGTCAAATTGGTGCTTACCTGAAATTGTACTTTATGGATCTCTCAGGCTTAAGAGTTTAACGATGGTTGGGCTTTACTTAAACCACTTGTGATGCTGGTAACCTGAGCTATATGAAATACTCAGCAGTTGGCAGCGGGGTATACTGTGTAATAATTGATTGAGATACAATATTTGAAGAAAACCATGTGGAAGTATGTTTTACAGGGTTGTTTAGGGTTTCTTGGTTTAATGGTTGGCATCCAAACCCTTTTTTGCAGTTGTTTTTCCAAATTAAAGCTCAGTAGCCTAAGTCTGGGAAATCTATGCAGAGCTTTCAAGTAGAGGGAGTAGATTGATGGCGGTTTAATGGATAGAGCAGAATTGTTAGAAACAGATTATCTTTAATCACCTGTAACAAAATTAATGCTGTCATATTGGAAGTTGAAGGTTTTCAGCAGTCTTTTTCTTGGTGTTTATTACAGAGCTTCAAGGAATAAACTAACTTATTACGAACGAAGGCTTCATATGGATCATAAATCCAATCAGAGGTCAAGAAACAAACTAACTTATTATGAAGGCTTCATATGTATCAATATCACAAATCTACTCAAAGGATGCACATACGAGGTGATATGCTTGTAGGATGACTTGTCCGGTCTAGTGTGATAATGTATCAATATTTGTATCAGAAATTGGGAGACCTGTACTTTCCATCAGGTTTGAGTTAAAAAAAAATAAAAATAAATCATCTAGCCTCTTGAAATAGGGGTTAGAAGGAAAAGTGAGTAACAACTCTTTTTTACAAAAAAAAATGAAAATATGATCTGATCTTACAAGATTACTGAATAGGGATTAGTTAAGAGAATATTGAACAATTTTCTGGATTACATATTAAGAAAAATTAAACTCTAGATTTTTCATATGATAGCTCCAATGGAAATTTACCTACTGTTAGTTTGTAGGAAGAGGGGTGCTACAGCTGTGCTTGTGTAAATGAAATTGATTTTCATTTTGTGCTTGCTCTCGGATTATATGTGCTGGCGAGGCGGATACAGAGCAGGGAAGGAAGAAAACAGGGTAATTCAGGACTGCACTGGACATTAATCCTAAAACATTTCGTGAGTCATTGAAGAGGATAATTACCTTGATTATGCCATCTTTCACAAAAATAATATAGCAATTAGGTTAAAAAAAGAAAAAGAAAGAAAGAAAAGGAAAGAATTGATCATGTATGGTCTGAATTACATGTATGGAAGATATAACTATTCAAAATAATAAATAGAACTTTAGCCGAAAGAGTTATAAAAATCTATATGATCTAATAAAAAAATTAAACTTATGACTAGAATTATATGTAGAATTGTCAAGTATTCATTATAAGCCGTCATTTATTCAGCAAAAAATTCTTTAAAAAAAATCTACATGTTAATTTTTATTTTTTTTTATCTTCCATGCTACTTATGCTGCCTCCAAAATAAATAGGCTATTGATATTAATAACAAAAAGAAAATATTAAGGAAGCAGAATATAAAAAGACTATACAATAGGCTCTATCAATTTAAAATCCACATAGCCAATAAGCACCATGGTATGTAAATATTTATACATATTTACTATTTACAAATCCCTCTCTGCGACAATTTACTATGTAACTCTTATTCGCATCCAGGACTATACAGATATTATTTATTAATACGTACAATATTTAACAAATCATAACAATATTAGTTCACTGCTTATTATGTATGTGTGTGTGTGTGTGTGTGTGTGTGTGTGTGTGTGTGTGTGTATTTGTAACTCGATCACAACTTACCAAGAAATCAAATCCCGTGCGTTACCGCGAGTGGTATCTTAAATCGGGGTAGGTTGGGGCGCGGACGGGGATTTGATAAGGTAAGCGGTAAGCCCTTATCTGAAGTCCGGTGTCCAGGGAGTCCAGTCACCAGCTATCGCCTCTGTTGTGTCTGCTGGGGGTGAGTTGATGCAAGCGCTGCTCGCCGCCGCCATGGCCGCCCAGACCGTGCTCTTCTCCACCGCCTACGCTTCTCCCCTCCTCCCTCCTTCCTCTGCCCGCCCTTTCCACTCCGCCTTCGTCGGTCAGTCCATCCGTCTCCCCTCAACCGCCTCCTTCAAGCTTGCCATGCCCGCCGTGTCGAAGCCCCTCACCGTCGTCGCCGCCGCCAAGAAGGCCGTCGCCGTCCTCAAGGGCAACTCGCAGGTCGAGGGCGTCGTCACCCTCGTCCAAGAAGACAACGGTCTTCCCCCATTTTCTCTCTCTCTCTCTCTCTCTCTCCCCCCTCCTCTTTATTTCTTCTTTCCGTCGTTCGTTGTGGGTACCTAGGGTTCCATCTTGATGTGTTCTTGGGGAGATGTGCCTGATGGTTTTGTACTTTCATGGTCTGAATTAAATAATCCAAACTCTTTGTCCTTTCGTTTCTCTGCAACAAATCATGTTTGGAAAATGCGGATCTTTTGTTGATACTAGGCACCCAGAAGCAATGGTTTCGAATTTTACATGTTTGGATAGTTCCTTTCCACTTGTTGGATTGTGCTTTGAATTTTATGTGATTGGGATTTATATTGCATTCCTTAGTGACCGTTGTGTTGCTGGAGATCTTTTTTAATAGTTACAAGCATGTTTTCTTTCGATATTTTGAGCAAATTTTAGCTTGCTTCTAAGCATGATCCATGAGCTCTCAATACTAAGATCAATCATACTCTTTGACAAATAATCTTCCGGCTTTTTAGGCATCAACATTGCATTGGATGGAGTAGGCATCCTTTTTGATGCATAACTACTTGTTCGTCTGGTGTGAAATTCGTGGATGATTGGATAAATTCGTTACTTTTTGTGAATTATTAATTTGTTTTCTTTGGTTTCATTGTGCAATAGGTCCTACAACAGTAAAAGTTCGTGTTACTGGACTTACACCTGGACTTCATGGTTTCCATCTAGTGAGTGCTTATATTATGATTATTCTATGTTTTCCTGCTTAAGCTAGACGATGACTTCTCTGAGTGCTTCTTGTTTGTCCTGCAGCATGAGTATGGGGATACTACCAATGGGTGCATATCAACAGGTTTAGCGAAACCCTTTGAACTAATTATTAAGAACATGCTACAAAAAATAGTTCTACGACTGCCTTTTCTTGATTTCACCATGTGCTCTGTGTTGTGAATAGGATTGTTTTCATAGTTTTATTGGTTTTTTATACCATGCTGTCTTCGGAATGAACCCTGCTTACGCATACAAAACATATATAAAAAGCTATTTCTGTCATCTCATACATAATATTGCTACCAATCATTTGCTACATTTCTCTCAGGGGCACATTTTAACCCCAACAATATGACACATGGTGCTCCTGAAGATGAAGTCCGTCATGCGGGTGACCTGGGAAACATAGTTGCAAACACTGAAGGTGGTATAATGTATCACATCCTTGGTAAAATTGTTTCCTGGAGGATGGAAAACTGATTGACTTTGTTTCTTTTTTTGCCTATTTCTGTTGCTTTTACAATACAGGAGTAGCTGAGGCAACAATTGTAGATAACCAGGTAGTGGGATTTGATATTTAGTCTCTTTTGTATCATGTCTATTTTTCTTAGGAAAAGATTTTTGAACTCTCTCTCTCGAGTTTCTTGAGATTTGGAGTTTATACGTGCTAATCTCCCTCAACAAATGGTGTTGTTTTTGTTCTTCCAATCAATATCAAGATTCCATTGAGCGGACCAAATTCGGTTGTCGGAAGAGCATTTGTGGTTCATGAGCTGGAGGATGATCTTGGAAAAGGTGAGAGTTTTAAAGCCATAAATTTCTTTCGAAATGTCCTTGGAAATATTAATCTTCTGTTTTTAAGAAAGCATTTATCTTTATTATTTAGCTTACATATTTATGTTCTTTGTCAGCTTGATTTATGTAACTTTTGTTTTTCTCCTATTCTTTGCTGACAGGGGGGCATGAACTCAGCCTTACCACTGGAAATGCAGGAGGAAGATTGGCATGTGGTATGCATATATTGTTGGCATTGCCTCGTTTTACCAATAAGTTTGATTCATGGTTTATGTCACTTGCTTTAAATAAATTTATTTATTTATTATTTATTATTTTAATTTTATCTCTGATTGCTGTTCTGAAAAATTTGAAAGAACTTTCTTGATGTCATATTTGAAAAATAGCTCCTAGCATCATGAAAAGAGTCTTCTAGCTTGTTCATGAAATAATCATTAGCTACTTTTTTCTACTAATATTTTTATATACCTCCTATGGCCCACTGAGGTTACACTACAACTTTCTAGACCTGAAAATCTTTTGGTCGGGCCAGGTTTAGGCTAGGCTGAGATCCTATCTCAACACAGAACACTCATGCCCGAGCATGGCCTGACCCGACCTAAGGATTGCAAGTTGAAGCTCGAGCTTGACTCCACAAAAAAATCAGGGTCTTGGACTTGACCCGATCAGACTGTCTTGACAGGAAAGAGAGAGAGAGTGTGAGAGAGAGATCAGTGGGATGGGGACAAAGAGAGAAGTGAAGAGTGGAGAGATCGGTGGGATGGGGAGAGAGGGAGAGGGAGAGAGATCAAAGGGAAGAGAGAGATCGGTGGGATGGGAGCGGAGATAGAAGCGAAGGGCCAAGATTGGTGGGATGGCGACAAGAAGAGAGAGATCGGTGGGATCGGAGTGGAGATAGAAGCAAAGGGCCGAGATCGGTGGAGAGAGAGATCGATGGGATTGGGGGGTTGGAGAGAGAGAAGAGGGAGGGGGTTCCTGAGTTCTGACTTTCTCAGCTCTTCCAATGGCCAGGAGGGGGGGGGGGGAGAGGGAGAGGAGGGAGGAAGAGAAGGGAGAAGGGTCGTGGGATAATGGGGAGGTTTGTTAGGTGGGTTGGCGGGCGGCTGAAAGAATAGAAGGCGAGGGAGAGGTGCAATTAGATTTAGAATTAGGGTTTTAGTTTTTTATCTATATGTGATATTTATATATAAGTTATATAATTAAAAATTGGTCTCGATTGGGCCAATGCGTTAAGAAATTGGAACTTGAGCTGGGCTCGAAAATTGTTGAGCATGAAAAATTGAGGCCTAGCGTGACCTGAAGGATCGAAAAACCCAGCCTAACCTGACAAAATTTGGGTCAGGATGGGCCAACTTTGCACAGGGCTAGTTGCTCTTATAATTCTTTTGGGATGAGAATTACAAGTTCATGCTTTAGCTTCACACTTGTTATATCAAATGATAAAGAAAGCATGGAGATTTGAGTAAATATTTTCTAAGATATTGCTCCTTTGGTGTTCTCATTTTCTTTCATTATTAATTCCTCCCCCTTAAAGTGTTTTTTATATGACATCAACTTTAAAGAAACAATTCCAATGATTTTGAATTAGTTATCTTGGTGATTTATGATTCTATGGAATTGATGTTGGAAGCATAGTACAAGAATAGGAGCAAGGTAGGGCTGAGACTTCATTTTGGAATGATAGATTTCTGTTATTCACCTTTCACAGTAGCAAAGAGTATGGGAACTGATCTATACTTTGAGCTCAAGGTCGACACTATTTTGCTGATCCTTGCTTCAAAGGATTTAATGAATCAAAATTTGTTGCATGGAAGCATAGTTGAAGACATGATGGAATCTAAAGATGATGTGAGCGTTGACATGGGACTATAACAGTAAGATGCAGCGTAGCAAGAAATTTCTGATTAGGGAGCTGCATCTACTTTGGGATCTCTTTGGAAATTCTTCCTGCACCTACTTTATAATTGTTCTGTTATTATAAATATTTTCAAGAGATCCTCCTCCCTATGCTGGCACCGAAATCTGTCCTGCACCCACTGCCACTTCAGGTAACCATCTCCATTCTTAGCAAAGAGACACAAAAGGGAAATGAGAATGGTTTGCATCTAAAAGCTACATAACTATGGGGGGTTTTTAATAAGACAGTGGGGTTGAATGTACACTAAAAGTTGAAGGTTAAGATATGGAGCCACTATATGTGAAGGTACAGTGTACTAGATCAATATTTTGTTGGATAAACCAAAAACTAAAAAAATAGCGTACTCTTACCTGCTAAACAATTTATATAAATGAAGTAGTGCCCTCTATAACTCATAATAAAAGCAGCCTTTTCTTGCAAGATCATTGCCTGCTTTGAGGAAGTTTTAGGATGTTGAGAACGAGTGCGTTTATGGCTAACTAACAATAAGTTGGTTTGGTAATTGAGAGAGGCAGGTGCTTTTGTATAATTGGAAAATAAGTTGAAGTAAGTTGGTAATACTAGCACATAGTCATGTGCAATGCACATTTAAGTAAAATTTGATTTTTTTTTACTCCCTTTAGGGAAGCAGTAGAAGGGAAAAAATTGTACTTAGATTCATAATGCACCCAGCTTGAGCTTGTAGTTTGAATACTATATGCCAAAATAATAATTGAGAAAAAAGGAAATAAGAAAATTTAATTCTTACACTTGAACTTGACAATGGTGGTTCTCTTGATTCTTCTCTTGTAGGCCTGCAATGGTATTCAATCATCACTCAAAGAACATCGGTAAACTAATATAAGAGATAAATCATTAAATATTTAAAATCAAGTAATTAAAAAGAAGATGGGTTGTTTATTGTGCAATCTCATATAAATTATACATGTTGCTGGCGATAAGATTCCCTGCAAAAATCTACTAAGAGACAAATCTATGGAGAGAAAAAGGAAACAGAATATTAATTAAGGGCATCATGCTTCTATTGATGTTTAAAATTTGGAAATTGGACCTGTGCTTCAGTGTATTCAGGAACATCCTTTGGCCTGGTCCTAACACCATAATCTTCAACTACCAAACAGAATGATTCTTTTTAAATTGTTTTTACTAAAAAAAATGGCAATTTTAGTAGAAAAGTTAGAAGTACGGTCTGAATAACTTAGCCATAAGGGCCCTCCAAGCAGTGAAAGCATGTCTGGGTATTCAATCCATAGGCAGAACTCACTAAATTTAATTTAGTAAAGATATCATCTTTGGCTCCATATAACATTGGACATGATGGCAAATTTAATATCATAGGGAGTGTATCTTCAGTCGAGTTTTTTTTTGTTTTTGTTTAGCTTTCAACACGTAGCATTTCTGTAGACAGAGGAGCACTCTTAACAATCAAATTTCTCTAGATGGCCTTTATTATCAGTTTTTATTACTTGATGTCTTAACATCTTTCAGAAAATATATCACTAAATTGAGCGGAATGGAGGAACATGATTCATATAGCCAACCCCAACTAGTTTGGGACTGAGGCTTGGTTGAGTTGAGTTGAGTTCTATTACTTATAATTTCAGAGTGCAATGCAAGAATCCTGCATGTGTTTTATGGCAAGAGATGAATCTAAGTCTCTACAATTTAGCCCTCATGTTCTCATCAAAATTTTTGATCAGTCAGGGTTAGTCCTCAGAATTTAAGGGCATTGAATTAAACCTTGAGTAAAGAACTGCCATTGGCTATTGCCCTCTTGACAAGTTCCTTGCTAATAGAATTGAAGGGCTTATGAAAGACATGATTAAAATTATCTTGATCAGATTGAATTAGATCTTCAGTTCTCAGCTGATTATGTGCATGTAAACACAATACAAATGCATCTTGCAATGGCTACATTTTTGGTTTTAAATTCTAGTTTTATTTTCAAAATGTGCCTGGCACACTAAATATTATTTTAGTGCAAATTTTTGTTACCATTAAGGAACTGGCATAAATTCAAGCTGTGTTCAAGATTTTTTGTTTAATATTAACATTATAATCTTTCAGACTTTTATGGATGAGTTCATGTCAACAGCAAGCTTTCCTTTAATCACTTTATTGCATGTGCAGGTGTTGTTGGGTTGACCCCCCTTGCGTGATGGATTCTAGTATGCCAGAGGCACGATCAATCACCTGCAGACACTGGCAGAGTTGAATGCAAATATCTTGGGCTACACATAATATCAATATTTTGATCCATTTATGTAGCATGCCAGCTAATAATTTTGTCTTGTTCTATGGTTAAAACAATAAACTTATTCTGTTTATCTTTCAGACCAACCGAACGTTGAATTTATGCTGTAGCTTTTCTGTTTACCTTGGGGCACACCTCATCCACAGCCCAAAGAGTATTTCTGGCTCCTTTTGGCTCAGTGAGTTGGATTATGTGCTTGGTTGAAAAGAGCCTTGTGGCTTGTTGATTTCTAAAGAATGTTCTCTCTTTTTTTTAAAAAACAAAAGCTTTTAACCGAGCAGAAAATGTTGCATGGCTTCTCTATCAAGCATTCATCCCTTCATTGTTTTAGAGGTCTAACGGGAGTTTAACTCCGAAACACTTTCAGCATGATCTGATAAATCTCACTTTAGCATTCAGACAGATGCCTGTTGGTAGATGTACTTTAAGGAAGAACGGAAGCTCTCATATCTCTGTGAAATGTCTGAGTATCAATTTTTTTGAAGTTCAAGGATGAAATGTCTGATAATATCCATCCAAATCCGCTTCTATATCTGAATACATTAGGGCATGGGCCCAATTTCAACATTTGGCTAATATTCATATCCGTCATTAAAAAAAAAACCCAGAAAGGAACTATAGGTGCGGGCGTACAAATATCAGATTTTTATCGATTGCCAAATCTGTTTCCAAGCCTATTTAATTTCATATAGCTGTTATACCGTGAAGAGTTGCTAGTGAAAATATAAAAATGTTTTAGAATTTTTTTTCCAGTCATCTTTAATTGGGTGATTCCATCCTTAACAGGCAGCCTTTTAATCATGTGATTAAGAAGAGTTCGTAGGAGCCCCTTGAAGTGTCAGTTCGGATGCTGTAACTTCTTTCTTCTTTGTGCAATCATTTAGTTGTAGAAAGATAATAAAGATGGAAACATAAAGTGGAATAATTAACTAATTGATTGTATAATATTTGATCTATATCAGCACTGCTATTAATGTTATTGATGTTTATTTCACATTCATAGCCATTCAGAACAACTGCAGATGCAAATTTTAGCATCCAATATCTATATTTGCATTCGCTAAATAAAAGAGACACTTTATGGATACATGGATATTCAATCCATGCTCTGATCTATACTTTCAGACCTACTGAAGATTCAACGGAAATTGTCCCCAACCTGGTTACTGAAGATTCGCTAGATAAAAGAACTTTCAATATAATAAAGCTGAGGCAGTGATAAGATCCGCACTCGCACATTTTATCAAAAAAGGTTCTGCCCTTGCACTCGAGATACAATGATCTTATAAGAGATGAGATAAAGCAACGCATCCAACCATTACAGTTAAACCAAGTAACCAACTGTATTTTGTTTCATCCTGGAGATATTTCACTTCAAGGAACATCATCTCATCAGAGTCGGAACCATACTTAAAAGAGTGCTTCAAAAGAAGAGAATGTAAGAAAGAAAAAAAACAGAAATAAAAAGAGCACAGGTAAGGAATGGGTAGCAACAGTGGATGCCAGCACAGGAATGATCATTTGAGTATTCAAATTTAGGTTAGCTGATGAGAGCATACATAGAACTCTCAACTGGTTAAATGACAATAGCGAAAGGTGCTGGCTTCTTGTGTTGCCTTAGTTATACTGGACAGCCTGCCCCAACCACATAAGAAGGCACAGGTGCACAAGAAACTCCAAGAAATTTCACTTTGCATGATAATCATTCAGGAACCACAGCAACTTGATTTCTGCTCAGCAATGCTGGGGGCAGCAGCTGCATCTGGTTTGCTGATTTTGATGGTTTGGGGCTACAAAATACAACATTGTTAAAAATGGAAAGTTAAAAATACAAAAAAAATAGAGAAAAGGGTTCAAGATCTCAAATCCTCATTTTATACCGTGGAGGACATGTATACCTCAGATTTAGAGTCACTCTCTGCTAGTCTTTGCTTGATGTCCCTGGCAATTGAGAAGAAGACTTGCTCCACATTGAAGTTTGTTTTTGCACTCTGAAAGTATTCGCATTGATAGAAACAGAAAGGAATTAATACAATAGTTTGAGATCTCCAAAGGGAATTTGTGTGACCTGCATATGCCAACTTACAGTCTCGAAAAATTTGATGCCATATTCATCAGCTAGCATCTGGCCCTGAGATGTAGATACAGCCTACAGGGGAAAACTAAATCACAATCGTGAATGCATATACGGAGATTGAAGCGAATGAATATTTGCCTTAAATTAATCATACCCGCTTGTTCTCATCCATGTCAGCCTTGTTGCCAACCAATATTTTGTTAACATTATCAGATGCATGCTGCTCAATTTGACGAATCCAGTTCCTAATGTCTAATGTCTGAATCAGGAGAAACAACCATGAAAAGGATATCAACATCTTTTAATTATAAACCAGCGAATGTAGTTTAAAGAGATGAGGACATGCAGAGTGGGCAACAAAAAAAACTAGACGTGGATACTGTTGAAAGAAGATTCGTCGGTGACATCATAAACCAGCAAAATACCCATTGCTCCCCTGTAATAAGCTGCAGAACAAGAAAAAACCAAATATAACAGAGGAAGCAGATTAGGAGTTTAAGCAGATGAAATTTCAACATAAATAGGTCCAGGTGAAATTTCAAAACAAACATACTCTATTAACAAAATTGGGTAAGATGAGTTGGTCTATTGTTTGATGCAATTTGGTTATATGGATACATTTGGAAAATAAAATATATTGGATGACTGAACAGATGTTCAGGCGTGTGCATGGATGTGTTTCCATGTGTATGTGTACAAGATATGCATACTATAAGTAAATGGTTTACAAAATTATGCATGTGGTATAGCCCACCATATTCTCTCTTTTTATTCCCTCATTTTTCGTAATTCTTTTCCCCCCTCCTCTTCTCTCTTCTGACTATTCCCCTCCTCTTCTCTCTTCTGACTATTCCCCTCCTCTTTCCATTCACCATCAAAACCTATCCTTTTTCTCCAATGAACTCTTTCCATCAAACCTCCCACAGCGGCAGGGAGGTGGAGGTCGGAATTGCAACTGGTGATAGTTGCAGAAGGAAGTCCAATAGATGAAAGTGGTTGAAGAAAAGCAGCTGGAATGATGAAAATTCAATGGGTGAAGGTGGTTGGAGAAAAGCAACCACAATGATGCAAGTGTGGAGAAAGTACTTAGCATGTTATGGGTGGTGGTTGAAGGCAGTCTTTTAAAAGGTGGTTGCAGTCTACAGAAGGCGAAGGAATCACAGTGCACATGCAGATGATGGCCACATATACAGATGCATATGCAATAACTATTTTTAATATTTAAAAAGAAACAATATATGAATTAAATACAATAAAAACAACAATAATAGTAGTAGTTTTTTAATAAATAGTAACAATATTAGTAATAATAACAACTGACATGCAATATTTACTAAGTATTTAATATCAATAATTACAATCTAATTAAATACTAATAATATTAATACTCACATCAAGCTCATTTGAGACCTACATCAAACTTAACCATCAACTTGAACTTGCTTCATCCACACAGGCTCACATAAGAGGGAGGAGCATGTGGTACTTAGAATGCCAAGCAGACTGCATATGTAGCCAAACAATGCCAATCGGCTGCATATATGTCTGCACAATGCTTAGTGGACCTTTTTTTAGGCCCATATACAGTATGAATTGTAATAGTACACAGGCAAGTGGTAGAGTCAGGAGATCACGTCTGCATATGTGGGAGCATATGTAGCCACATATGCCAAATTTTAAAACACCGGTTGGAGGGGACTCTGGAGGAGGTTGAAGAAGGATCACAAGGGTGGTAGGTCAAGCAACAACGGGTATGGCAACTGCAAGCAAATCTACCAGAAAGCTAGCAGAAGCTGTTCAAAAAAAGGCTGGAACAAGGATAATCGATCAGAATGGCTGTGTATTGTTTCTGATGTTTTCTTCTAGTACTTGGATCACTGGTTTGTGACCTTGGTGTAGTATTTCTGTTAACATTTTCCAGTGGGTGCAGCAACACTGATGACAGAGGTTGGAATTAGGAGAGTTATTGGAATGGATATGCATAGACTACGAGTCATTTTTCACCAGTTCTTGGACCATTGATGTAGCAAGCATTGTGTGGCATCTTTATTAACAATTTACAATGGGCACAATAACATCCATGCAGTCAAAAGTATGGTTTCATGCAATGTTGTCACATGCAGCTGCCTAGAGATTTATACAATCCAACAGCCTAGGCATTTGACACTGTAGGCTTTCGAGCGACAATGCCACTCAAGTGCCTAGATTGAGTCCTGGGCAAGCACCTGGCCACCTAGTGGCAGTCAGTCTGGGAAAGACACCTTTTGCTCATTTGTTGAGAGTGCTAATTTTTTTTATATAAAAAAAAACCTTTAAATAGAAAAAAAAAAAAATCTACTTGAAAATGCATTCCTTAGATATGAATTGATGCTTTAACATGTTATATTTCTAGGGCCTTTAGATACGTTAAATACGTACTAAAAGATTACTTCGGTTAAAGCAACTAAATCATTGATTATATTATTGACTAAAATAGTTACAAACTTTCTATTTATCAGTATCATGTTCTTTGATGTGCTTCTTACAAACTATATACATATATATATCATGCAATTCTTTTTATTAGGCACTAGCCTGGCTGCCTAAGCAGGAAGCCTAGGCCTTTTAAAGGGGTCGATACCTAGGAGTCCCAGGCGGTTTGACAACCGCACTTTCATACAAAGCAGTATAGGCAAATTTATGTAAGGACCAAGGACAAACAGGTATACATCCACACATGCTGCCAGCAGTATCCTACAATAAGATAATTGTCATATTGGGCATATAAGGAAATAAAAATAAAAAGCCAGATATTACCACAATATAAGGCATAAAGGTAACCAGCCAAAAGAACTTATTTCTTGTTTTCTCTTTTGGTGGAACACTGCATTTTTTTGTAATATACCTGTTGTAATTGTACGGAAACGTTCTTGACCAGCTGTATCCCAAATCTGCAACTTAATACGTTTCCCATCAAGCTCAATTGTCCTGATCTTAAAATCAATCCTAAGAAATATATAATCATGACATAAGAATTACAGCATCAAGTAAAACCAGCCATAGCTGAGATGAGAAATAAGATATGATTACACACCCTATTGTGGTAATAAAACTAGTGGTGAAAGAATCATCAGTAAAGCGCAAAAGCAAACAACTCTTTCCAACCCCTGCAAAGTATAAGTTTCAGCAATTCATATAAATCATAGGAAGAAGACAATAATAAAGAGTGTATGAGTTTCAGATACTGCAACTAACCCCACATTGTTAGTAAAAGAGCAAATATAAGCAACACAAAAGACTAGACATAAAAATAAAACACTATACGAGATATCTATGCATTTCGGTAACTACCTTTGGGTCTATAAACAATGCTGGGTATTCTAATGACTCAACCTGAATAACAAGATGTAATCAAGTCCGGATTGCCAAAAGTTGGACCAGTTAAACTTATTGGATTTGGATGGATCCTGTGAAGGATCTGATACTTGCTAAGTTGGCAATGGACTATTTTTGGATTCAAAATTCATCGAGATTCTCATCAGATGTTGAATTACTCAGGAATAGATAAAATAAAACAAATATAACAAGCTACAAGTGATTCAAAACATAGGATTTGCTAAGCACATCAAAACATTTTTTTGTGGCAGGCCAATCAGACATAATAACCAACAGCATATCCAAACACAGGTATGAACCTCCTAAGTAATTTAATTTTGATTTGGGTTTTGATTGTACTTATTTATATAATTTAAATCTGGATATGGAGATTAATTTCCTTCATCAAGCTTGGACCTGGACCTTACATTGATCTAACCAAAACCCAGCTGACTGACATATATTGAACTTGATACCAACATAACTGAGCTCCATGGTGTCCATCAAAATACTCATTTTCAAACCCACAATATGATAAATACTATAATTGATATGTCCATCAACCATAATCTGTTAATTTAAGAATTATTAATTAAGATCAAGAACATTATCATCTGGACCTTTAAAGAAACATTTTAAAAAATAAATAAATAAATGAGATATCCTTGCCTCCAACATGCGGACAATTACCTGAATTTTAGAATGTAGAGAGGAATTCTAGAAGCAGCAGAGAAACAAAAGATAGAACTTTGCTTTATCCAAAGAAATGAAAAGTCAAATCGTGACCTACCTGGCAACCTATTGCTGAAGTCAAGCCATGCTTGTTTGCACCTAACTTGTTTTGCAGTTCTGTATTCGCATTACTTACCATTACAGATGATTTTTTTTTTCAAAAAAAAAAAGATGTGATGACTCCTAATCCAGATTCTGATAAACATCTTTTAAAGTTTGTATGCCTATAATAAGTGCCAGGCCTAGAACATGTACTTCCCCCATGGCAACTTAAACACATCTATTGAACAAGGTAGGAATGCAAGTAAGTTAATATGTCTAAATAGGAGATCTTGACTTCCACCATAAAAAAGAAAAAAGAATTCATCATCTGGTAGTGAGCCCTTAACCATGATTTGAGTGCCCAATTGAATTGACACGGATTTGAAATCCAAACAGAAACTATGCTTGTGCCAAGTTGGACTCCAACCGACCAAATTAGATACAGTAAAATGTCAAAGACCTAGTTCTGATCTATAAAACTTAAACACATAATACATGACCCACTTAGATAAAGAGTCCAAAATAAAGCTAACACAAGCTCTTTCTATTTTTGACACCCCATGTTCACCACCCATTCCTGCAACACCTTTTTCCATTTCCCCCTCCCATCACCCGACACCCCTATTTTCCTAATCACATTTTTTAAACAAAAGGTTCCAAGACATCATACACGTGAAATCATGTTACATGTGAAGTTTTGCATCATGACTACTAGTGGATGATTGATGTGTACACAAAACCTGCATATTTCGCAACAGAAGATTCCTATTGACCATGCAAGCACACCATTGACTAAAGTGCAAGTAATAAAAGCTAAGAATTCTACGAGAGGTAAATAAGCTTAGCTCTGAGAAAAATATGCCCACGATGTTACTTTAATTGCACCTCTAATTTTTTAATCAATATATTGTGGTGATAGTGTTTATATTGGCTCAAATCTTGAATGCTAATTCCACCAATAAGACTCTATTTATCCATGGAAACAGTGGCACTATTCCTTTAAGTATCAAGTTTGCACAGTGATTCCATGCATGGTTGTACCATTTAAAATGAAGTCCAACTATTAGAAAAACTTTGAAAAGTCAGCTAGCAAAGGTTGTAATTACACTTGTTGGTACTAAGTTTCCTAATCTTCAAGTTGTCAGTTACAAACTGCTGCAAGTTATCAGTTACAAACTGTTTATTACAAATGACAGTACCAAGATGTAAATTTGCTATGAATATATTTAGTGGAAATAAAATACTTTTTATGTTTTTTGAAAAACAATAAGAACATTGTAATACTGAAGTATTAAACTTTTCATTCATATTTTTGTGCTTGATTTGATTACTGAATGTCAATCTAGTCAATCCTCCACCTTTTTCCTCCGGTCTTGAAATATAAATCCCTTTGGACTC
Source organism: Phoenix dactylifera (assembly GCF_051530095.1). Classification (NCBI taxonomy): domain Eukaryota; kingdom Viridiplantae; phylum Streptophyta; class Magnoliopsida; order Arecales; family Arecaceae; genus Phoenix; species Phoenix dactylifera. Next base: position 30,843,712 of record NC_143199.1, read on the forward strand.
TTCCATTTTGCATTTAATTTTGCATAAATCATTGCATCATTTTTTTTTTGTCTCACTGCTTCCTTCTTACAGAAAGAAGCATTGCTTTTCACTTAACAGCTCATTTTTCAAACCTCTCAATAGTCAAATCCGATTCATATTCTATTTGGCTTCCAATACCAGGGAAGCCATATTACTTGGGTCCTTCTCTACTCAAATCAAAGACAGTCCATCTTCTATCGGAAAATCCTCAGAACCAGGCGTTGTCATAGCCCTTGTACCAAAATTGTAAGGAAACATATTGTCCATTTAAAGCAACTCTGGTACCACTTAATTCTCCACCACTAATGCTACAATGTCCCTCTCCGTAAAATTAATAGGAAGGCATATATCCACCAAAAGCAAAAAAGAAGATAAACAAGTTTAGTATTTTGTCATCTACAACTGTGCCAAAAAATATGAATCACCTGCATTTGGTGAATGTGCTGCAGGACAGAAGCCTTCCTCTGGACCCTCGTGCCGATCCTTTGTTGAGTTCTGTATTTTTTTCCTATTTCCAACAAAAGAAAAAAGTTCCAGTTTGTTTTTGGATCCCGGGAGAAAAGGTTTTTTTTCTGGGTGTCATATTTTGCACTCTTTATTCCTTCTTTGGCATCAAAATCTTTCATTTTAGCTATTTTTTTAATATTATTTTTCAAAAATAAGTTGAACACCACTTTTTCCACTGAGGATAGCTCCCTTTACCAGATTCCAAAACAAAGATGCATTTTGGAAGTTGATTAGCCAAAACTAAGAAGCATGGGTAAAGCAAAATTACAAGTTTATTCCCTCAATCTTCTCTTCGAATCTATAAATCCAAATCAAACAAGAGGCATCCCTGATCAACAAAAGGCAACTCTAATCTTGCACTATTACATCCAAGAATTAAAATTCCAAGAAATGAACTTAACCTAACTTCCCTCCACCACTGCGAAGACTTGTGATCTGCAGCAGCTCTCCATATGACTTTTAGCAACAAGATTCTCCAACCACATTCTAGATATGATTCACATAACAAAGCGGGGTATCCAAACACACCCTAATAGTCACATGATTCATAAGCTCCAACTTCATATCCAACTCACCCGTCAATACACGCTTAACCTTGGAAAAACTCTCACCAGCCTCTAGTCATCTCTATCCCTTAGCCCCTCTATTATTCCAGACATCCCTTTTATTACCTTCTATGAGGATCTATGCAAGCATGCGTCGAGACCCATATTGGCAATGCACTGCACTCATATAAGACCAAAGAACTCAAATAAAACATTCATGCTAGCCTTTTCGTTAAGTTCCTCGATTGTTATCAATGGTACCAAAATAAATCCAGCTTATGACCCATGTGTGACCAGGGGACACTACAACACTACTCCTTTTTAGACCGACCACGAGACAAGTGTGTGAGGATCTGTGTGAGTGTGCATTTGGTTTCATATTGATTATGCATTGGATAGATTTTGAATAGTTAGATAGGGCTAAAGAACCCAAATAACACCTTCTGAAATAGCCTTTTTGGATGAGGTCCTTGGTTGTTTGATGCTCACCAAAACAATCTTTTGCTTTATCCTACACTTTATTACTCAAGCTCAAAGATTCTTAACACTCATCCCCTAATCTTTAAGGATCCATCCAAAAATTTCAAGAATCTTTAATGAAATGCGCAAAGAAACCCCAAATTCAACCCTTGTCCTTGTCGATTGCACCCAGAGACATCAACTGCTTATTCTTTCAACAACTCCATAAACTTCGGATCCTGAGATTGCCATTCCTTCGAGGAAATGAATTAAATCAAAAAATTAAAGCGCCTCCTAAGATTACAACTCAAAAACCAGTCATTTAAAAAACAGACAAAAAAAAAAGAAAAGAATCCAAAAAAAAGGAATCCAATTCAGCGCCGGCCATTTGCTCGTCCAAATATCAAGAATAAACCGCCCGATCGGATAACAAACAAAATCGGGAATCGGATTACAAAGAAAATCGGGACAAAGAAAACCTAACGAGACAGGAAGGATCAAAACAAAAACTTGCCGCTATCGCCAATCAGGAGGAGCTTGATGAGGTAGTCGTAGTCCGCCCGCGCCCTCGCCGGCGGTGCCGCCATTTCTTCTCCTCCGCCGCCGCCCGGCACCAGCGCTCAGCCCCTCCTCGCCCACGCCCGGCACGCGGCTAAGCAACTGGAACCGATCCCAATTTATAGTTTTAGAGTAAAACCAACAGACCCCACGATCAGCTGCCAGCTGTCTCTCAGCATTCTCCGTCATGTTTGCCACGTGCTGCGTTTCCTTCACTCGACAAGTTGGGCCCCACATTAACCCACAGCCACGTCAGAAATCACGAATTACAGGTTGACACGTCATGACTATCTGAACATGATCGTACAGGCTCGAGTTAGAAGCTTAAGCCCCTCGAACGCGTTCATCTGTCTCGAGGAATATGGTTACTTGCATTTTTCTATGCTTAGATTAGGCTAGGCTTGCCCCTGGGTGATGATAGTTTTCGTCGTTTTCGACGCGTGCGCTTTAACAAAATCACACTTACAACATAAGTTAAGCGCCTATTATGCCTGGTAAAATTCCTGGAACGTCGTCGCCGGACGCATTGCGAGTGACCGCGCGACTTATTGCCCTCCACGTGGAATTGATGAGTTCCTGCCTTTTAGTTTCAAATGGGGTCTTATTTGGATGTCAGCGTCATTGCTCCTCGTATTCTAAGGCCTCGGGTTTGTCCCGTCCACTGAGAACCTCGATTCCTTGAGTATGGAGCTTTTGATCCATTCAGTCATGGGGTTTTTTAAGACATAAAGTGGTCTTTCGATAGGTTTAACAACGAGCTAGTTCCCACCCTTTGACCAGATTTCTTTTTCTTAAATAAACGTTGCAACAAATAATTCATTGATCGATAGAACGATCTTCTAATATAATGTTTGAGTTGATGGTAGAGTGAGAACTGAGGTTTAAATTATATAAATTGATATGGATTTGTTATTACCCAATTGCTTGATGTTGAATCAACTCTGCATATTCTCTTTTATTTATATATATATATATATATATATATATATATATTCATTACTCAAATCCTTGATCCTACAAAGTTGATAGACAAACTTCTCTTGATAATAATTTTTGAAGTAAGATTCATTGGGGAACTTAGAATTGAAATGGTGATGCACTTTTCTGCTTAGTTATTAGTGTTGATTAATAATGATAGCCCAACCTTACTCAATCCAAAAACTACTGATGCTGTTGCAATAGTGATTTATAATGACTGAGCAATCTAAACATATATTTGATTATTGCATTATATTTCCCCATAAACAACACAAAATGTGACATCGTATTTATCTAATCTAAGCAAAAGTGCTTAATTGATGAAGAATATTAGCTTGGATTCCTCCAAACATAAAAACTAGGATCTAAATATAACCTTGTAGCTGTCAGTGTAGACTTTCACTAGCACTTCAAGGAATAAGTAATAGAAAGTACTCGACACATTCCATACACTCCACTTCAGAATGAGAGGATTTGCCAGAATTTATGTCATTTCTGTTCCTTTCGACTCTCTAATTTCTCATCTTAATTAATGTCTCAATTGAAATCACTGGGAGGAGGGAATCCAAGTGTTTGCACAGGGACAATGCATATATAATTTAGTGATAGAGAACTTCCAGAAGAAATTTATTAACAAAAGCACCAAAAATTGTGGCTATCTAAAAAGGAGGCACTCTCTGTTAGCTCATGATCATGTGCTTAACTTTGTAGGAATCTGCGTGGATCCTACTTGGGTTGTTGCACCAGGTTTTTCCTATCGAACCAAGCTGAAACTCATGTCGCATAAAAGAAAAAGGCTCAGATTTTTGGCTTTCTTGATGACATACTCATAATCGCATGCTAATTAGCTGAAGAAAATGTTAAAAAGTTAAAAAGGGATCGGTACCAAAAAAATCATCTAGAACCTAGAATCATCTTCTAGTTTCCAATGTGCTTCAATTATGGACAGACGTCGCATGTCCGATTCAAACAAAAGATGCTTAGTTTCTGAATTCAGTAGAAGGATCTGCATTACAACTCAGTGGTCTCACTTGAGAAAATTCATCAAGTTTCTATAACAACAATACAATTAGTCAAGTTTCTGAAACTACCACTAGGAAAATATTTTTAATACCATGTCATTATAGGACATGTTTCGATCTTATATGATTACTATTCTTTCTCAAAAGAAGATTTCATAAAATTGGTAGTAACCATTTTTTTTCTTTGTACTTGTGAAGCTCTGTTCGTTTTGCTGTTGTACTTCCATTTACTTAATGAAAGGGATTAGAGTTTTTGCCTGATATTTTCTCAGAAATACTTTAGATATGTCTATCTGCAGATAAATTTGGACTCTATACTTTAACCTTTTAATTATCCATATTAATTTGATGTGAAGTTATTTTTATATTGACTAGTCAGTTAATTAGTTCATTTCAGCTACCAAGTTATCCATATTATTTGGAATCCAGCCAAATCATTCATAAGATTTCAAACAAATAAGAGGGAATCCGAAAATAAGTTCGCACTTGAATTCGACTTTCAGTTTCCTTGGTCATATCTTATTGAAATTAGAGGGTGATTCCTTTAGATTTCTTCTGAATTTCACTGCCGAGGGAGGAGAAGACTCTTGAACAAAATGTTTGACTTTGTACAATACTGGATTTACTCAACCAACGTGCTTTTCCTGAATGTTTTGCCAAAAAGCGACCAATAGAACTTGTCCAGTGTCCTTTCCGGACCTAATCTCAGAGCTTAACGGCAGATTAAGCATCCAATTCCACTTGAGCTTAAACCAATAAAAGCTTTGGAATCAAGATAACATCATTGACTCTTCAACGCTATTACCGCTTTAATACTACCAGGACCAGTAAACCACTACCATTCAAGGCTTGGGTACATGCACCTAGGAATTTCTAGGTAAGCAGCAAATTGGCCGTTCTTCAGCTTCTAATGGCTTCAATTCACACGTGTACCAATGTTTCACCGCACACAAAAATTTATCATAAATTTCTCGAAGGCTACATGCAAGAGAATTACAAGTAATACTAGTCCTAACATCTTGTTTGCAATGCTTGTTGAGTATAAGCTAGGCAAGTAGAATTCTCTAGATCAGTGGAGAGAGAAGCACCATACTTTAAAGCAATATAACCCTTAGGATTCGTTTGGTAACTTTGGTTAGGGTATGTCAAATTACGTGGTAGTTTGACGATTCTTAAAAACCATTTATCTGAACAACCAATTGTGGGAGAAATAAATTTTACCATATTTGGTTTATGAAAAACTTACTCTAAAAATGGCATTGCAAAAGATTACTATATTTGGTTAAAGATACTCTTATATGAAAATATTACTAAATTTTCAACAATATCTTTGAATAAATAATTGAAGTAATAACAACTTTCTTAAAGTCCATTTGTTGACCATTTATGGTCCACTTACATAAACCCGGTCAATATTGGCTATTTAAAATATTAATATATATCTATAAGTTAATAAATATTTTTAATTTAATGATATTTTAGAAAATATGTTTTTTATTACAAATAAATTTTGGTATGTTTTGATATATATATAAATATATTAATTGCTAACACATCTATTGATAATTAATAAATATTTATTAATGATGTATTAATAAAAATTAATAAACATATACTAATTAAATTAATAATAAATATATAATATAATTAATATAATTAAGTGAGGGTATATTTTGTTGAGTAGTGATATTTTTAAATTAGTTCCACTCGATAATCTAGCATAGGAAAATAAATACCACCTTCTAGTGGTATTTATTTTACCTTCTCTCAAAAAAAAATAGATATAGGACTTATCATCTATTTTACTATCTCTTTTATTTATTTTTCGTACCAAATATGATACTCTAATATGGAATTTATCTTTTCATACCAGACTATCCCTAACCAAATGGATCGTTAAATTTGACAAACAGTGCGCCAGCCGAAAAGCATGTTGATCATTTGGAACTTAGCCATTTAATCTATCAATCCGTGGTGGCTTCCATGAGAGAGACAGGCCATGATACATATTATGCACTAATAGCTTCCAATCGAAAAGAATCCACCTAAATGCTCATGTGGTGTTTTTTTTCTTTCTTTTTTTCAGAAAATGAAGTGAGAAGGTCCCCCCAAGCTTTTATTAGAGAAAAAGAATGGTCCTGAGGATTGTTGAAACAATTTGAATGTGGCTCCTGTGACTTGCTTACGTGGTGCTCTAGACTTCATAAATAATAAAATTTCAACTTAAATTTGGCTAGGTTGGCACATATCACTTGTCCAATGCAAACATTAGGTCTGGTGTGCAAGCCCTGCACCAATATAAATACAAAAAACTAATAGCAGATGGTATTAAATTTATTAGTAACAGGTTCTTGGTGGATGAATCATTAAGAGATGGTAACCGCCTCTATGTGACAATGTCAAACGCTGAAACACGCACTCCTCCATGTTTATGGTCGTCTCACGCAAAGTACACACATACGTCTGCTTGTGCTACGCTTCACTGATCAAGTCATTAAAAATATCTAAAGTTTCCTTCAGTAGCTTCACTGATTTGTTCTCCAAGTGTTCCTCTCTCTCCCTCTCTCTCTCTCTCTCTCGAGCCAAGGAATCTTCGTCTCACAAACTATAGATTATAGTAGGCATATTTGCTCAGAAAGCAAAAGATTATACTTGGCATTCGCTGAACGTTCTGGCGTCGCATGGAGGGCTGGTCAAAAGCAAGTGATCAAGATCCGAAGGGACACGGAAGAGCCTCCTTTCCATACCAATAAATGATAGGCTCGCCTGTGTATCTTCATCAGATCGCTTGCAGTGCTTGGCTGCTGATTGATGGTGACATGAAAGACCAAGAGCTGAGGCTCAACCCTAACATGTAATTGTTTGATGACATTTATTGATCTTAGTGTGACATCGACGTGTTAGGCAAGGTAAATTGGACCTCCCATTTCAAGGAGATAAGCATGTAGTTTTGTAAATAGATATATGGATATGAGACAGAAATAGAGAGAGTAGCACAATTGGACCTCCCTTTTGGCGTTTAATGTGAGGAGAGTTGGCTTGCAAACAAAACAAGCACATGATAAGGCCAGAAACCTGAACCAAGACCTTTTCCTTGGTGGTGGAGAAACCAAGCTGAGCCACTCTAACCTCCCTATCTCATTATTAATTGTTTAGGTTACGCTTTGCCATAAATAAAACGAAGAAAACTTCAAATGATAAATAAAAGGAGGAGGAAGGAGAAGCCATTGAAGTCACTCCCTTCTCATGAACACAGTAACACCTTTTCTTCATTCTTCTTTACATAACATCGATCATTACCTCACATCTCCATAGGAGAACAACTAAGGTGTAAAGAATCCACAGAATCAATGGTAAATGGTATAAGATATAATCAACATGACAGCTTCAAATAATTCTCAATCTTGTTTGAGTCTGTCTGAAAAAATAGAACAGTTAGAAATAAGAGACAGCTTTGAGTTCGCTGCCGGATTAATAATGGCAATCCACCAAGGCCGAGGCGGAGATGACGAGCGGCTGTTTGCTTTCAAATGCTAAGGCTACGGCTGATGGCGATTTAGGAACTTCTTCACGGTCGTCATCAGATGGTGCGGGGAGGTTAAGATCCAAGGAGAGATTAACGTTCCGCTCCTTCTTTGGCTCCGAGGTTGCGGCCGGGATGCTCACCGGTCGGTGCCGCCTCATGTGGCCTCCTAATGCTTGCCCGGAGGAGAACTCCGAGCCACATATCGAGCACTCATGGACCCTCGGCTTGTTATTGCTAATACTAGTGCTGTTGGTGTTGGTGGCAGCCATAATTGACTTCGAGATCGATGAATTCATGCTTATTTGGAGGCTATCTTCATCGATCGCCGCTTTCTTTGCTTCGGTTCCGGTCATCGGGATCGCTAGCTTGGGCTTCTTGTGGCTTGCTCGGTGCCCGCCGAGCGCTTGGAATGAAGGGAAGCATTTGTTACAGGTCTTGCACTCGTAGACAAGGAATCCCGCCTTGCCGTTGGCCATCGTGGTGGCGTCGGCGAACCTGCGGCTGGCGAACTTCTCGGCCCCGCCGTTGCTACTGGCTGGGTCGGCACCTTCTTCTTTCGGTGATTCGAGCTTCGGGCCGGTATCAAGGGAGCGACCTTGGGCAAGGAGGATGAGGCAATTGGCCATGTCCTCCTCCTCCTCGGTGGTGGTCCCGGAAATTTCAGCTGAGGAGGTCGACGAGGTGGGGCCGGTGGTGGTGCCAACCGCTGGGGCCGGCGGAAGGTGGAGCCTCGGTCGCTTGGTCCGCTTTCCTTTCACCACGGCATGGGTGCAATCACTGTTGCTGTTGGTGCTGCTGTCGGAGACCATGGCTTCCTCCATTGCTCTCCTCTGCTTAGGAGGCGAGATAAGGAGAAACAGGAAGGAAAGAAAGGAAGGAAGGAAAGGGAGGCGGAGAAATTGGAAACAAGAGTGAGGAATTGGATGGAGTTTATAAAGATAGAGAGGAAGGGAGGGAGGTGAATAAGGAGAGGAGAGGTGAATGAATTGGGTTGGGAGTTTTGGGAGTCAACACAGGAAAGCCGCCCCTTTGGCTTTGCTGAATGAGTCGGCCAGCTAGCCTTCCGTTTCCAGGCTCTGCACTAACTCATATTAAATATAGGCAGCAAAAGAAACGCAGGAGGGGAGGAGGGGAAGGAATGAGGACATTTGGAATTAGGTGGCAATTGGAGAGGCTTGGAGTGAAGAGAGGGGAGTAAGCGACCCATAGATGAGGAAAAGCCCCTATTTTTGAGTAGTGTACACTTGACACTTTTCTTAACAAGGATGGGCTGGCCAACCAAAAATAAATAAATAAAAAGCTCATCAATATTACAACGAAGTTGGACCACGATAAAGCATGCTACCTCCGTCACAAGTCCTCAAAAAAGAATATAATGTGTGCGAGAGAGAAAAATGAGTGAGTAATAATGTGATATGAGAGAGAGACACATCGAGAGAGAGATTCGGTTGGCTTTGAAGCAAACCCATTCCTTTTGGGCGACGATTCTCGCTCATGGGATTGGACCGCAAGCCTGGAACCACGGAAATTGCGCTCCTCCGGCTCCTTTAAACTTCTCTCTCTTTATTAGTTTTAGTTATTTTAGGTGGTCTTTTACCAACTATTTTTAATGGAAGGCTTGCTCGTTCTGAACCTGCGGGTACTAAACAGATAGTGGGGACTGGTAGTAGTGGCGATGGTGCAAGCAGCGGCCACATATCTCGCCAATTAAAGACAGCTATCCTTTCTCTCTCTCCCTCTCGTTTCTCCACTATACATCAAATTATGAAGCAACTGAGGCTAAATTCATTCGTCTTCCAATTCTTTTCCATTGTGTGATTTAAAATAGTGATAATCCCAATTGGGTGATGTTACTTCAATTGCATTCGATTTGGATTCTGCAGCCAAAAATATATATACACACACACACACTAAGGAAGGCAAAAGCCATCCAAAACTTTATTAAAAAATTAATAATTAAAAAAAGAATAAGTTATAGGAAGTAGAGAGTCTGTCAGATCAAAACTTGTAACTAAACAAACTTATAAGAAATCAAAGAAGATAGCAATCTATTAGTTGTGATAGCGAGAAATATATTAAAGTTGGACATTGGATCAAATGGGTCGTAGCAATGGACATGGTTTAATTAAATGTGGTGGGAGGGTGTGTGGATTTGTAGCCAGAGGAGAGTGTTAATTGTAGTTTGTGAGGGACAAGTCAACGATGACGCTGGGGGATGAGTACATTAAGGAGGGCAGATTCTTAGCGTAACGAACCGCTGTTTGGGTTGGTTGTGTGAGGCACGAAAGTGCAGAGCCGGCCAGCTCTTTCTCTCTTATGTTATTAGGTGGTGGTGCAAGCAAGGCATCAGTTGGTGGGAGATGGCTTCCTCTGTTCCTTTCCCCACTCTTCTCCACTAATCCAATCTATGCTTCTCTTATTATACTTTAATTAATTGAACAATGGATGCATCCCCTGTTCCCCTGGCACTTGCTGAACCTAGCTAATATAAGAATAGTTAGGTGGCGTTTCGTGTTCCTGCAGAGATTGCTAGCTTGACGTCCCTGCTGATGCCAACTAGACCAAACCAACTTTGGTATACAAGGAACAATTTAGGTGGAGGCAGAGTTTTTGGAATTTAGAAATAACAAAAGAATTAGCTGAAATGTTGAGTAAGAATTTCGAGTAAACTGAAAAGAATAGAATATAAACTTATAAAGTCTCAATATTGATTTGTTTATTCAAGTAAAATGAAGCATGGAAAAGGTGATGACAATGATAGCAATGCTACAGATAATAACAACTTCTAATCCATAAGTTTTTCTTGAACAAGTCATTCCATTTCCATCGTGTGTGTTTGAACTTCGAGAAGGTATTTCTCCAGCTTGACATGGATGTTTCTTTTATGATATTTATGAAATGATGAATGACACTCCTACCATTTTCTTACAAATAAAGTTATGATAATGGATAACTATTGGTCTATTTAGTATCGTGAGAATAATTCAAAGGAAGAATCAGTAAGCTACTGGAGTAGTTTAATTTAGACCCGTCCATAGGACAAAATAACCTTACCCTTTAGTTGGACAAGATAACCTTCAATTCGAAAGCTACGTGAGTGGAAAGCTGCAAACTCTGAGAGTATGCCGGAGAGAACGGCGATCTCCTGTAGAAATATTTAGCACCATTTCTCACGTTAGACAGAGAGATTTCAGTGGCTCAAGCAACGTCCGCACACACTTCCACCGTTAGCAAAGATAGATTCCTCAGCTAGTGTGCTAGGAGAAGCAAAAAAAACAAAGAAAGTTCCACCAAACCATGGCTGTGAAGTTAGCTAATGCCTTCGGATCAAGAAAACCAGCTTCCTCTGTTTCTATTATTATTGCTTGTGGAATAGAGGGGGAGTCAATACCCTCCCCTATTATTTAGCTATTTTTTAAGAGGTTAGTTTTGTAGATGGGCAACCACTACGCCCCATGATTGGAGGGATACACCTTAGTTCTTAGGGTTCACTTAGTTTGCATATCTCGGATTATGAGGTAATTTAATAATTTATGAAAATTATTTATCTGAAAAAATGATTGCAAGGAAATATAAATTTTACCATATTTGATTGGTGCAAAAATTACTTCAAAAAATGGCACGAAAAAAAATTAATATGTTTGGGTGGAGGTAATCATATATAAAATTTTGTTAAAATTTCAACATTTTTTTGAATAAATAATTCAAGTAATATTTTTTTTTTAGTTTAGTCCATTTGTTGGCCATTTATTGCCCACTCTCATGAAGGCTCTCAATATGGGTCATTGTGAATATTGAAACATATTTACATGAGTTAATAAATATTTTTGAATTAAATATACATATATTAAAAAATATCTTTTATAATAAAATATTTTTTTAATATATATATATTACTATATTAATAAATATGTTAATTATAAATTTTATAAATATTTTTAATAAATTAATATATTAATTATTAATAAATCCTATGTTAAATTTATTAATAATTAATATTTATTACAAACTATAATAATAATAATTTTTAGTTTATTATATTAATTACAATAAATAATACAAATATATCTTAATTAGTATATGTAGTTTATTAAAATAACTATAATATATTGTTTATATTATATATCGCTCAATTGACTTTGATACCTAATAAGTTCTACTTACTACTGGATTTGAGCCAATGACTCCCGCCGTATGAAAGTAATACTCTAACTACTGAGTTAAATAGGTTATTCATCACCAACACAAAGACCTATCACTTATAGAAGTATAAGTGGAATATTATTTTTAAGCAATACCAATCTATTAACAATAGATGGATCAAGGAGCTATCATGTGGGATTATGGCATATCCATCTTGACAGGAAATTATCCATATGTTAATATACCGACAAGGGCTATAGCTCAATTAGGTAGAGGACCTCATTTACACGCACGCCAATGCTTTTCAAGGGAGCCCATTATGCCATACAATAAACATAATTGATCCTATCGACAAATCAATATCTTACTCCATAGATTATAGGGAGTATTTATAGTATAATAAGTATAATATATTAATATAATTAATATCAATTAATTATACAATATAATTGGTATAAAATTAATCTAATAGATATGGTGGTATTTCTATAAAGCAATGATAATTTTTATTATCTCCACTCAGTAATATGGTATGGAAGAAAAAATATCACCTTTCTAATGGTATTTACTGTACCTTCTATCTCAGTAAATTAAGTATGAGATCTACTATTTATTTTACCATCTTTTCCATTCTTTTTTTCATACCCAATTTGGTAATCTAATATGAAATTTATTTTCCTATGTGCTACTAATGTAGTTCTAATCGGCAGATATTCCTGATAGTTTTCTTTCCACCTATCAGACTTTGATGCATGAATGATGCCACATTCAGTCCCTACGTAGGTAGCATGTGAAGCCATCTAAACACTCCTTACCTTTCTAGCTTGATCCATAAACAGCCAATCTCAAATCGAGCTACCCGTGGATAAAATTTGCAACTTTGAAAGTTGAATTTTGAATCAACCTTCTGAAGGATTGAAATCCTTCACTGTTTAATTAGGTATTCGATGAAATGTAAAGTCATATAAAGACCTTTGAAGTATCCTGAAGTCTAGAAACGACAGCAGACAACTTCACATTTAGTTTGCTGAACTGTCTTCCTGTAATTGCATGGAAGCCTTCGTTGTTTCCATATATACACTTCTTGACATCAACCCACTTGAAAGTGTGCCTGGAGTCACCATATTTGTACAATATTTTCTACATATATGACAAATACACCTGAAGATTTCTACCTAAATAGGAGAAAGAAATGAACAATATGAAAAAGTAGAAAGGATGAGAGAGATTGTCAATCTCACTGTCTTAATGAATTTGATGGTGCTTTAGCACTATTACTCAAAAAAAAAAAATCAAAATATTGTAGTTAACATTTTAAGTGGATTATTATACCATACACCTCCTACTAGGAAGAGAAGATTTTAGGTTCAAGTCTTAGACGGAGATGTTTTAATATAATAGAACTACTCCATATAGAGAAAATAATATTGGCTAATATAGAATCATACCAACAATAGAAAATATTACTGACTGATATAAGTTGTTATGTGATTTCTAAAATCACTTTAACAAGATCATGCTAACAAAGAAAAATAATATATGTTGATACAGAATCACGCTAATAAAGAAAAATATTATGAATAATGCAGGTTGTTACGTGATCCCTAAAATTATGATAACAATAGATGATATTTTGGGTGAGTTTCCAAGAGAAACATCTACAATTCGTGGAAGTCTAACCAAAGCAAGGCAATCTCTTAGTAGCTGCAACTGTCTCATTTGTTAGAGAATCAATGGTCCTCTAAGTCGAATGCACCAAGCAAGAGCCCTCAACGACCACTGGGAAGCAAATGGAGCAATTACGTTTGCAAGCCAAGGGGTAGAGATCATCAAAGATATGCAACAAGGGTGAGAGCCCACACCAATTATCCTCCCAAAATTTGATTTTTAAACCACTCCCCAGTCTGAAAGATGAGCAATTCCAGAAGGCACTTAGTTGCTTGCAAATGTCTCGCCAAACAGGGGGCATCTTCCTTGTACATTTTTTTGGTTCTCAATCCAAGATTTCATAAAAGCTCTAATAGCCTAATCAATTGTTCTCTCGAGTGGACCGGTTTATGTTTACAAAAGACATAGGGGCAAGGATGACAAATATCCGCCTCATTTCTTTAGAATGTTGTGGCTACAGTTGATGAGGCAATTAGAATCGAATTATGACGATCAATTCCCTGCAACATTTTGCAGGCAAATATTGTGGAGTATCTCATCAAACTTGAATGTTAAGTTAATGATGATTATAAGAACTCCTAAAAGATTGCCACTAGGGTTGAAAAAAAGTGCCACCTAGCTTCCTAATAATTTGCTAATGAAGGTTGCATGTGAGATGGTATCAAATCCTACCTTGATCAATTTTTAAGGGGCAACGAGATACTGATGGAGGACTCATGCTACTGTGCATAGTTTAAAATTCTACTGCCAATGCATAGCCCAAAATTGTTTCTAGGTTTCATCTACCACGCAAATCATTATTCGACACGAAGCATTATTTGAATGCCAAAATTTGTTTAACTAAAATGTTGAATTATTTTGAAAGGTCGTTCAGCTAATCTGATTGATTTTTCAGGTACAAAGATTAGGAGTCTCCTTAGTGTTCAATATGGGTAATGGAGGTGCTCGCATTAATTCTTTTTTTGAAAAAAAAATATTGGATATTTCTTTGAAGGACATATGCGTATGAGCTTTGATAGTTTATGAGATTCTATATCAGACAGAAGGAATCCCATGCCATGTTCTGGCTTTCTATGCACACAATATAGTAACATCTTTTAAATAGTCATTTGCTTAGAAATATTGAGTTGGCTAGGGTGGATGGGTGGAGTAAGAGAAGGCAATGAGGTGGTATGAAGACATCTCAGAAGGTTGGACATCCTTACTTTGATGGTAACCAGCCTCTAAAACTGGAAAAACAGCAGAACATCAAAAGATGTTATGCTGTTTGGACCTATAAAGGTTTATGAAGATATTTGCATTAAATGAAAACAAGCAATGGTATATATAGTTACCTAAAAACCACAGCAAGTGGCATGGAAAAGTGTTATCCAGGTAACCAGTGTAAAGCTGATTAGTCCATCCTGCTCAGTAGATCACAATTACAGTCAGGTGCGTACTATACTTCTACCAAGCAAGAAACCAAGGAGAAAAGGCAGTAAGATGCTCCTCATGTTGTTCCAAAAAACATAGGAAGTTAAAGATGATAGGAAAGCAAAGCATATGGAAGAAGGCCTTATTAGCCGGATAAAAACTGCACATAGGACAACCGAGCATACACCCACACTCGAGCATTTCCTTGTTTTCTGATTAAGAACTTTGACGTAATTATTTGTACTATTAGGGGCTTCATAATAATTTCATCTCCTGTCATAGGGAGGCAAGACATGAGTTACTTTGAGACAAATACTCATCTATCAAGAAAATTTTAAGCAATTCTTCATTACTATTATCATGGACCTATCTATCGGTGTCCTCTCGTCTCCTTCTTCCTTGCCTTCTAATGCCAACCTCCAAAACCCTCCAATTGCAAGCATCAGGATATATCTATTGTCCCAGTCTCAACTTTCGAATGGTTTCGATCTTTTCCGTCATTTTCTATCGAAGCAGGAATATATCTTAAGTCTGACAATGAGAAGGCATGGCCTTATCAAACAACTAAAAATAGATTTGAATTATATTCTATGACAAGCGGACCATCAGTGCCTAATGAAGTTACGGTCATGTGTCTTCACGAGATCTCTATGCATAATCCCACCTTCACTCTTTCTTTATCGTTTGTCCTCTTCCTTCCCCCCCTCATTTTCTAAAAAAATAAAGGTTTTTCTGTCCCCAATCTCCAAAAATAATAAAAAAAAAATCACAAGGGAATACAAAACCCTCTCATGTTTTGTTCCGAAGCCATAATTAACACCAGTCCCCTCGCATCCCATGGCGTGCCAGCAGTTAAGGGTCATGTCTTGTTAAGAGGGTCGGGGCCCCGTATCACGTTTTCTAAACATACGGTGAACGTCAAACTTTGTGGGGGCGCAGCTGCAATACTTATCAGATATAGCCTCTTCATTTAACCTTTAATTCTTTTTAAAAGCAGAAAACCTTCAATGCACAAACAAATATATATAAGTCTTCATCAATGGCACACTGTTGCTGGAAGTAGCAGGCTGGTAGCTCTCCCAGCAGAGCATAAACAACCACACCTTGTAGAGGATAACATCGCAGGCTCCATTTATGACCAAAAATAGCTAACCATATGAAGACAACTTAATACCACTGGCTAAAGTGATCATTTCGAACAATGAAATAACTGTCCTGTGGAGCTCCTCATGAAGTCCACCTTGACGAGACCCCTCCATCACCAGTCTCCAAGTGGGGACAGCGCCGGAGCTGAACTGACGGCCGGTGCAGGGGCAGGTGGTGAGCCTTTTGGAGCAAAGATACCTGAGACAACAAATCAATAGATACTTAAGCCATCGGCCAACTCAAAAGTTCAAGAAGGCCATGAAAGCCAGAGCACTCGAGACATAGTTGCCAACCACAGAGGAGCAGGTTCTCAGGTGGAGGACGCTCTTTGGCAGGGTTAAGATCGTTATCATGGACCCTCACATACATTTCTTCGCCTAGATACCAGTTCTCAAGGCGTTGAGATCGGAGATTCCACATGCCAGGATTGTCGAGATATGCATAAACTGCAGTCCATCCCCCAGGATACACCTGCATTCACAATGAAAACACATCCTGTTACCGTTCTTTTTGACATCAAAGAATCATCTAGCCTCCACTTTCATGCATTCGCTCTTCTTCTACAACCTGAACTGTGGAGCGGACAACCGGATTGTATAGGTTATAGGTTTCTCTTGAAGCAGGATTCCATTCACCATCACCAAACCTGTAGAGCAGAACAGGGGCGCCTGTTAGCTTGATTGGAGATTTTTTAACTTTTGCAAGGAGGTAAAAGAATGAATCACATCAACCTTTACAACGCATGGTCGAATAGTTCTCTCTGTTGGTAAAGCATTGAAGTTTTCATTCTAATTAGTTTGATATTTATCATGTGTAACTGGATTGTCATAAGTTAAACCTTTCGCATGACCACAGTTAAAAAAGATTTTATGTTTCCTTGAAAACAGAAAAGATGTATATAATTTAACAACTCGAACATAATCTATGCAATCTAGGTGGATAAAATGCATCAAAGGTCTATACGAATGCATATAATCCGAGTAGTATATAGAAATGGACTGATGTTAGAGGTCCATAAGAAAATTGAAGGCTAGATAAATGAATGAATTTGATTTACATTTTGAAGCAAGTTTGAATACATAGATTGTGCATGCAATCCAAGAAATGATTCATTTGGCAAAGTGTTAGCTTTATAAATAGTAGTCATGAGGATGATGCTTACCCGACTACATAGAACCCAAAACCATCAAGATGCCATGAATCCATAACATCAAGATCATTCTTAAACACAAGCTCGATCCAACCCTTGTGATTTCCAGTAACCACTGAAGTACCAAGAGCAGCTTCTTGATTGACTGAATTAGTCGGGAAGGCATCGAGCTGGTATACACCGGAGCCATTCACAAAGTAATCAGCAAGTTTCAGTGGGGTCGAAAGAGTCAGGTAGGATACATTGTTGATAGTGTAGCAACGGCGATCACCTAATTCTGCTTCAGAACCATGGAGGATGAATGTTTGTGAGATTGTGACATTGGTTACATTGAATGTGCCCTGTGGGTTAGGCCTTGCAGCCCCTGTCGTCAAGTTCCACCTTCACAACCACAGACATTGTTAGTTCCATTCAATAAAAGTCAGTAAACTCTAATCTTATACAGAAGAAACAAAAGGAGGAAGAAGGAATCGGATTTGTCTAAAAAGATGCTTCTTTCATCAATGCCTTCTTTTTCTAGGGCTTCATCGCAGCAAGCTTTATAGCTGGTGCAAGATTAAAAGAATAAATGCTGCTATAAATAATATAGTTTCTCTAAATTCAGAATATATGCAGCAACTTTTTTCTGTTTTGCCAGGCTATTGTGAAGAATGTTAGTCGGTTTATATCAATGCCTGATCAACTTGGACTCTCTGATCATACCTTATGGACTTTGCCTGATTGATGGAGAAAACTCTGTCCAATTGATCAGGCCCAGGAGGTAGGGGTCCACTTAATTGAGTGTTTGAGTTTGCATAATGAAGCACTGCAACACCATTGATGTTAGGATAGTTTCTAGTATCAATTTGTGTTGGACTGGCTACAATATAGTAGTCTGATTCCTGTTGGTTTGCAGTGAATAATACAGAATATGACTGGCCGACATGCACATCCAGAGAATCCAAGACTATCTGATCTGTATAAGATCCTTCGGTCTCGACCAAAATCATCTGATGGTTCTGTATTCTGAAATTAAAACTCAAGGCATTCCCCACATTCGATATCCTCAATCGGTATGTCTTCCCTGCAAAAGTAGCAGGGGAAAAAGAATTGAATGGATGTTGTTGCTCTAGAAAGGATCCAACCATGGATTAGGAGCATTATAGGAATTAGAAGTTTACACACGCAGTTTAGAAGGTGTTTCTTGAAGTAATGATCATTTGAAAATTTGCATTTTTCAGATGATTTCTTCCTGAATGAGCTATTGAGCGGCTGTTCTTAATTATATGATTACCATGTTCCACCTTGAGGGACTCATACTCTCCTCCCCAAACATTGTTATAAGGAGCCTTTCCATTGATAAGAATGTAGAGAGCTGGACTGAGACGCATATGCTTGTTGGCCAAAATTCCCCGTACATCCTATCCACAGATTATCACAGGTACAAAGGTTATCAACAATATGTTCTATAAATCCATTTTCCAGCTAGTCTGTGAAAAATAACACAGCAGTTAGTTTCATCATTCATACTTTGAATTATGCAGTGGCAATTTCAATGTTAAGATAGCCAAACTGCTATTAGTATTTATATTTTTTCGATCCATATTCTAGGAACCTTGAACAGGTTTCCCATTGTATACTGGGTCAGACAACAATAATGTAACAAAACCGATGCAGCATTACTAATATCAGGAGAAAAGAGATGACCTTGTAAGGGATGGAATGCCAGTCTCCTATCAGAAGATCAAATTCTGCTTCTGGTTTGGGGAAAGGCACCAGGATCACATCACGGTTGTTGACTCTAAGAGGACCAAATCCACCAGCGGCCCTTTGGAAGTTGGTGGAGGGGAAGTAGAAGAAGCTTCCAATCTGGTCTTTCACTTGGAATTCGTATGTCCAGTTCCTACCAGGCTTGATGGGGCAGTTGGTTCCAGACACACCATCCTGCCATGAGTTTAGCCTCTGTTGTATGCCATTCCTGCATCATATGGAGCTTAAATTCTTTCAACTGCTCTTCTTAAAATTCATGCATTCTATTGTGTCAAACATATCTTATAACATAGAATTAGAATAGTCTCAAATCCATGGCCTTCCTCCTTGGGGCCATTTAGTACTAAATTTCCAGAAATGAACTTCTGACTACTTAGTTTCTCTTGAATATTTTTGTTCATGGAAATTTAAAGATATCAACGATTATATGAGACAAAAGAATGAACCAAGAAAGCTACAGAATTGGCTTTCTATCTATATGTGACCTCATCTTATGCAACTGTGTTTTAGATATATAATTTGGTCACTCTTTTTGAGAGGAAATATATTGGTCACCAAACAACGTAATTATGAACACAAGGATGTGCTACGGGAGACTGCATACCATGTCATGAGCAATGGTTCATCGATATTATTGAAGATGTTCACATGGATCATATCATTTGTAGTTGAATTAATAAGGGGCCCCGGGAACATTCCATTAATGGTGATAACCTGAGATCCAGCACGGCATCTATGAGGTTCCGTTAACGATTTCACTGGAAACAAATATTCATCATGAATGAACTGCCTCTTCTCATTATAGAATGTTCATACCGGTTGACGGAAGAGGACTGGCCTGATGTTCCAATCGAAGGAGACATTCCAGTCGAGAAAGATATCAGCAGCACCAGCCACTGAAGCTACAAGCAGTATTACCGAACACAGTGTGAAGACTTGCGGGAGGCCACCCTTCATGGCTTTGGATGGATTGGTTGCTTGGAGACCTGCCTGGCAATGGAGGGCAAGGCATTTTGTCATATATATTCTGGCAAATGGTGGAATTCCCTACGACAAATGGATGAAGAAGAGACAAAAGGAGGGAGAGAAACAAGAGCTTCTTCCGATCATTAAAAACAATGAACTTGCTCATAAGAATGCAAAGCCAGCGCATGGTAGATATTTTGTTACCTCTGGCAATCTCCTGGATATTTTATATGCCCAAACTTTGTGGACTCCGTCTGTTCTGTTCTGTTTCTAAATGAAGCTCAAAGCTTTATTAAGGAGCGGCCTTCTCAATCGTGCAATATGGGAGATAATAAATTGTCTGCATCTCGTTTTGGCTTCATTTTCTGGACCTTAAAACCAGTTGCTTCAAAGATATGGCATCCATTGGAAAGTCATTGTCTTATGCCTTGAGCCAGCATCTTTGAATGATATTACTGATCTGACAAATTTAAGAAGCAGAAATTATGCAGCAGCAGCATTTAGGTGATCAGATAATAACATGTTTCAGTTGATAAACAGTATTCCAGCATTTCCTTTATCAAAGAAAAAGATCTCTGAAGAAAAGGTATTCTAGCCCAAGCAAAACAGCAGTCTGATTGTTTAAGCTAATAGCTGTTAGCTCAGCTTACTGGCACCCACTGCTAAGAGCTTGCCCTTGGGAAGGGTTCAGGGTTCAAACTCTGGTTGTGACACATTACAACTGATTGTTCTTGAACACACACAGAGAGAGAGAGAGAGAAAGTCTAATTGCTTAATGTGCAGGTACCATCTGGCAGGTTGAAATTACAATGGGGGCATATGTATTTTGTTCATAAAATTTAAGAGAGCATGAGATTTCATTTTGTGTAAAAAGATCCTAACATCATTCAATCATCTAGAATAGTCAGAAACTTAAACCAGTTACTTCAAAGATTTGGCACCGATTGTGAAATCATTGTCTTATGCCTTGAGCCAGCATCTTTGAATGATATTACTGATCTGACAAATTTAAGAAGCAAAAATTATGCTGCAGCAGCATTGAAGTCATCAGATAATAACATGTTTCAGTTGATAAACAGTATTCAAGCACTTCCTTTATCGAAGAAAAAGATCTTTGAAGAAAAGGTATTCTAGCCCAAGCAAAACAGCAGTCTGAATGTTTAAGCTAATAGCTGTTAGCTCAGCTTTCTCGCACTCACTGCTAAGAGTTTGCCCCTGGGAAAGGTTCAGGGTTCAAACTCTAGTTGTGACACATTACAACTAATTGTTTTTGAACACACACACACACAGAGAGAGAGAGTCTAATTGCTTAATATGCAGGTACCATCCGGCAGGTTGAAATTACAATGGGGGCATATGTATTTTGTTCATAAAATTTAAGAGAGCATGAGATTTCATTTTGTGTAAAAAGATCCTAACATCATTCAATCATCTAGAATAGTCAGAGACTTACTTGATGGAGGTTCCTTTCACCATTTTTTTTTTTTTCTGAAGGGAAAAAATTGGGTGGAAAGGAACCCCATTACCATGTTATTATTAAGCTAATAAGAACAAAAGAAAAAGAACAATAGATGGTACCATGCGAGACAACAAACAACAAATTATCAGGTTGATTGAATCCATTTGATTTCACAATTTTGGTGCTTGCTTTTATTACCCCTTTTTTCTCTTTTTCCTTCCTTTCCAAACAACCTGGGAGGAAAGTCTTGTGCAAAGGCATTGGCTTGCAAAAAAATATTCTTGGAAGTCTCTTCACCTGCTTTTTGACTCTTTTACCAAAAGATCCCCCGTTGATAGCTAAAATGAAACCCATGTTGTGGAGGCACAACAATAATACACACAAAATGAAAACATTAACAGCATATGAACAAGTCCTGATATATAAACAGTAGCATATGGAATAACTGATTATCTAAAAGAATGATAGTTGCACCTGTATTGTACTAGCTGTCAATTCAAGTTTTGTGGACTCTAACAAGATTGGATATTGCTTCAGTTAATTACATGATGAGTTCATAAACAAGCACATAACCTAAAACCAGGGCTACATATCCCGGTCCCGCATAATTCGCCGCAAAAAATACAACCCTGGCCCAAAGGAATTAACCAAAAATGTTCAAGGAATGGCAACATTAGATGCTTGTTCATTAGCATATTCACCTCAAACTCAGGTTGGCTATCATCAAAAACAAAAGACAATTACTGAATTACAACTGTTGCAATAAAAGTACAACAATACTGAGAGCTTTCAAAAGAAGAAAAGGATGTTAGGATTCCATAAAGCAGTAGATATCAAAGAGACATTCTAAGAGATCCATGAACAACAACAAATTGCCACCACTAGCAATCAGCATCACAGAAACACATAAGCAGGCCCTACATTGAGGATAACAAAAAGGACATTGTATTCAAGATCTCAACAAATACAATCAATTCAAAATTCAGAAGAAAACAGGAAGCTTGCTAGGCAACAAATTAATCAGCCTGCTACCAAAGCAGCCCCTATCTACCAAAAACTAAAATTTTTTACAAGGCAATAGGAATCCTCAACAAATATAAGGTACAATGCAGAAACCTAATGCGGTTATCATGGGGAAAAAACTTCAAATTTCTGCAAACCAAATGAATCCATCAATTAATTGTTCAGGAATCCATGTGACAGGTGTTAATCCCATCTTTGCAACAATTCGTGAGATCATTGACGGTCTCGATCTGCATCTTGCCCCTCAGGAGCACTTCAGTGTCAACCTCCACCCTCATGTAGCCATCAAACACTACTGGAATCCCATTGTTGAGGCTCTGGGTCTCCGTATACCACTAGTCCTCAAAATCGTCGAGGAAATGAACTGTATACTTATCCTTCATTGGATCAAAGGAGGAGGTAGCCGTGTCATTGCTAGCAATATAAAGGCGCCTCCCGTCGTCCATATTGTCAACTAGTGTAGAAGTAGTCTCGGTGTATCTTTTACTTTCTGTGACATGGCTGGTTATACTTAAGTTAGAATTATATGAAATAGGTAGTCGTTTTTAATAAAAATAAAAAATAAAAAATAAATAAAAAATAAAAAAAAGAAATAAGTAGTCGTTTTTAATAAAAATAAAAAATAAAAAATAAATAAAAGGAGCACCTCGGTGTCTGATGCGATTTACAACGATTCAGAATTTTATCTAAAATATTTAATTTGAAAGTATTGTTGAAATTTCTTGATCTGGTATAAATATTTAAAATTTATATGACAAATAATCGATGTGGGACTAAATATACGCCTGCACGAAACCTCCCATGCACATCTGGTACCGGTAGTTCCGGTGATGTGGGCATCCTTCACCTCGGCCAGCATCTTGGGAGTGACTTTCCAGAACTGTCGCTCGTCGACGACAGACGCCGAGTCCCTCAAGTGCTCGAAATCGACGCAGAACAGGAAGTCCTTGCCCTCCTCGTCTTGATCCATGGAGGTGTACGTCGAATTGAGACAGATGCTGAGATCCATGACGAGGGCGCGGTTCAGTTACTGGGCTTCTCCCAGGGCACTGAGGAACCTCCAGAGGTGGTGGTTCATGGGCTTGCAGCGGTCGCGCCGCCGGTGTAGATCAGGTACTTGCCGGCGCTGCACTTTCCCTCGGACTTCACCACCACCAGGAGGGTGTCATTCACAGCCTCGCCGACGACCGGGACGAAGAGGGTCTTCTCGCTCTTTTTACGATTGACCATAAATGAAGCGTGGAAATGTCAAGCATCAAAATTGCTAGAGCACCATGAGGCATTGCATATTTTTCTCTTTATCATATCTATTAGGCTTGGTACTTCATCAGAACCTCCACCACATTGCTAGCTTTAATAATACCATTGTGTTCTCTTAGGACCTTGATCATTGATGTTACTTAATAGTTGCTTTGCAATTTTTTCTTCTAATTTGTGTCATGCTATTTATTTAAATAATGTGATCAATTATGGTATCAAGGAGGTAATCTTTAAAACTTACAACCAAAAACAAACATGTAAGGACGATTCAATTGTATAGGGTTTTGCATTTTGATGAAGGTGAGCAACTCCATCTCTACGAGTTGTCTGATCAACAATACTTACATCATCCCTAATTTGTCATACATGATACTTAGATAGCTAGCCACTTTTTATTTCTTTTATTTAGCACATATCATGAACATGTCTTGAACTTAAAAAATGCCATCAAAGTTTGCATACTTCTAGTCCACAAAGCTCAAATAAATTATCTCCAGATAAAGGATGTTTGATGATCTCCACCATATCCATCACCGTCGATGATCTCCACCAAAGCCCATCACTGCCAATGACTCCACAACCATAACCAATGAAGAGTACATATTTTCAACTAAAAATCTTTTAATAGATATTCAATTTTTCGGAGAACATATAAGATATCTAAGTATAGCAGCATTTTGATAGCACCAAATATGAAAAAAAAAAATCTAAGAAATCAAAAATTAAAAAAAAATAAATCTAATGGATGCAAGGAAATAGGTTGTTGTCATAACACTAATAAACCAAGCTTGTATTTGTAATAATCTCCATTTGAACTAGGCAATCCATGCATACTAAGTTTTGCAATAAACTATATTTGTCATGTTCAAAATTGTGCAAATAATATTATCCCCTACTAAAGCATATGCATGATGATTGAGCATGTGCGAATTGCTCATTTCAAATGTGTGTATCAATAATTTATAATATATCATCATCTTTTTAAAACATGTGCATCAGATTCATACGCATCAACTATTTAAGATGTATGCATCACCAATTTAAAATATGTGCACCAATTATTTATCTTATGTATTTATAACTTTTTAATATTTTATACTATTTGCATCAGTTGTTATGTATGAGTGCATCACTCATCTAAAATATGTGCACCTGAAATTGAGCTTGTATAAATTGTAATTCAAATTTATGCATCATTGCTGGTGACTATTAGCATAATTAGTTAGCATCGTACCTCTGAGTGTTTATCACTCAGAAGGTTCAGAAACATTCACAATGTGCACATTAAAAGTTTATAATATGTGTATCATCTTGTTTTCGATATTATTTAAGAAATAATCTAAGCATCACCTTCTGAAAACATGTGTATACAAAAATGTGCATATTAGTTTCCGGTGCATCATTTATTTAAGATGTACACATAACCAATTTCAAATATGCATATCAACCATCATCCAACATGTTTACCATCTAGAGGTGACGGAATTTCTTTCATGTTGGTTAAAATGAATTGATATCTCGATTCATCTCAATCTCGATCATTCATCAACAAGATGACTGATGTTTTGAAATTTCAAAAATCCGTGTCCATATTTGTCCAGCTACTGTTTTGTCAACCCGATGAACCATTGTTGTTATGAAAGCATCCAATATCTGTAGCTAGGGACTAAAAATTATGGCCCACCATGCAGCAAGGACCACGTAGAAATGCATTCAAGCAAAATAAAAATGAGTATTAAGCTGAATCAACGTTATGATTGCACAGTAGTCCTAAAACTAATGTTAAATGCTTTTGCCAAAAGCAATAACGTGAAAAGGAGCATAGGATTCTAGTACGAAAGTTAGCTGCATGTGACCATGATAACGGTTCTCATCATGTGTCAAATGACTCGGTTAATTTAGCCATGGCAGCTCCTCTCAAAAATACAGCCTTCTGGGAACCTAACATGTCACAAAATCAACACCAATTTCACCATACTTTCAAATTGCCCTGACCTGGCCTGGTCATGTCAAAGGGAAGTTCTAACTTGACTTGAACTCAAGCCTAACCTGGTTATAGCTATTGTTTGGGGTTGCCTCATCAACCATGAAAACAAATCAGCTCTCAAGCTTAGCCTGAGTCTATATTCCTTGCAACTGGAAGTAAATTGAGCTTCCAAGACCAATTTGCCTTCCAAGCTCAATTAGCCTTCATGCAATATATATATATATATATATATATATATATATATATATATATATATATATATATATATATATATATATATATATTACTACAACGGATAACTCATATACTTCTAGTATGGATATATCTAAAAAAATAAATCACGGAATACTCTAAACAACTCTCCTTCACTAACCCATCGAGCCTCTTCAGAATGGTCAGCCACATATGGGCCACTCAATCCGCAGCTCCATTGGCCTGTCTATATACATGCTTAGCTTGAAAAGTAACATCTCCACCAACCATGGCCCACATATCCTGGAGTAAGGAGTGGCACCAAACCACGCCACAGGTAACTCCTGGATCCGGCCAAGCACCATCACCAAGTCATCCTCGAGCTGGATTGCGTTGGCTCGCAAAATACGTCGGGCTTGACACAGATCAGCCCAAGCTACCCTCAGCTCTGCCCCCGGAACAGAGATATCAAAAATCCGGCACCCACCAGCAACACCATCCTGGAGTCCAGCGCTCTGATGATGAAGCTTGTACCATCCTTCCTGCCACTATCTAGCACTCATATGTCGAAATTGACTTTATGAAAGTTCGAGGGTGGAGGCTCCTAGGTGAAGAATACTGTCCGTGACGCTACAAGAATAAATGTAGAGCTCCAAATACCCCGAGCTACCTAAGTGTGACCAGCCATATATGTTAAGCAGTGTAAGTCGCCAAAGCGACCACATTGACATACTTTGTTCAATCAGGCCTTTTGAGAGAGCAAGCGGAGCCCCAGGGGAGACCATATCAAACACATGGTTCCTTGCCTCCATTGGAGTATGTAACCATTTAGAAGCCCAAACTCGGCCCAAGAAGTCCAAGTCCTAAACCGGAACGAGATAAGGAACGAGGGCGAGGGGAGCCGGATAAAAAAACAGAAGAGGAGGCCGCACGGGAGCCGGCAGCGATGGCGTCGACATCAGCCCTACTATCATGGAGCTCTTCCTGCTGCTCGTGGCCGCGGTCATTGGGCGGAAGCCTTCGTCGCGAGAGCCCCAACCCCACGGACACGGGGAGGGCGACGCCCATCGTGGCCCAGAAGAAAGCCAAGAAGCTTCGAAAGGTGAGTCAACTCCGTCCTCTCCTCCTCGCGTTTGTCGATCTAGTGTTCGATGACGGCAGGCCCTTGGTCGATTAATTGGACGCCAATTGTGCCCAGATTATTCTCAAGGAGGACGTCCTGGAGCTGGGGAAGAAGGGGCAGCTCCTGGACGTGAAGGCCGGGTTCTTTCGCAACTACCTCTTCCCCACGGGGAAGGCCCAGCTCGTCACTCCTCTCTTTCTCAAGTTCGCCTCTTTATGCTCTTGTGCTCTCTGTTATCCAACAATTGTGTTTGGTCTCTATAATTTGATTTCAGCACTCGGCTTCTCTTATATAGCATCATTTCCTTATTTCCAGGGAAAAAATTTAGTTTTGTGACTTTGCTCGGTTGCGGAATTTATCACGGAAATGCTCAAATTATATTATTGCGCAGGTGATGTGATATAGAGTTGACAGCGGTAGAAAATAGAAATTTTAGGGCATGGTTTAAGTTTAGAGTTAATGCTGATGTTTCGGAGGCTGTCCTTGGATGACAATTTGTGTTTGGATGGTGTAGGGTAACATTTTGCTTAGAAGATAGTTGAGGTGAATGGAGTGAAGATACTAGGGGGGAAAAGAAATAGGGTTTGATGGGTCTACTAAATTCAGGTCTTTTCACCATGATGGCTGCATATGTACTCTTCTTTGATGGCATTATGAAAAGGGATGAAAGAACATTGATGTCGTATTAGATGCATTGATATATGAAATATTTATTTCATTTGATTTTTTCTATGTTCTTTGAGTATGTATGGTGCTTCGAATTTATGAGTACCTTATAAAGCAAACTTGCCATTCTTTACCTGAAGCCATTCTCTACATAAATATTTGATAGTGTCCTCCATTACAAACTGAATATTTAGATAACAATTTTCTTTTCCCCGCTTCAGGGAAATGCGGATTGAGGAGGAGAGAATTGAGGCTGAGAAAAAACGGGTAATGAAATTTATGCCTGAACTTATCATTTAACTGTAACAATGATTAATAAGCCTTGTTCCATCTATATGAGTGTATTTTGACCAAAAGAGACGTCTTTCGCCAAAGAAGATATTATAACGATTATCGCTATACTTTCATGATTTTGAACCAATTTGGAGCCTCTCTTTTGCAATATCAGACTTTTAACTAATCTAAAGAAAAACAAAAAAGGAATTCCATTGAAATTGATTTTTATTGACCAATCAGAATTGCCATCTATCTATCTAAAATAGAAGGTTGGGTTCGTTTCATAAAGAGCAGATTTCATCCTGAATCCATTTCTTTTTTTGGTACCCAATCTGATCGTAATATCATAATAATTGGTAGAAATTGGATCAATT
Source organism: Phoenix dactylifera (assembly GCF_051530095.1). Lineage (NCBI taxonomy): Eukaryota > Viridiplantae > Streptophyta > Magnoliopsida > Arecales > Arecaceae > Phoenix > Phoenix dactylifera. Next base: position 30,871,923 of record NC_143199.1, read on the forward strand.
TTTAGTCGACCAGTTGTACGGTCTGAAGGAAGCAGACATCTGGAGAGACTGTTCGACATTAAGACATTAAGGGGTCCAAAAACGATGAAGAAAATCGGGTATACATCAGATAATATATGTGTAGATAGTCCCATTTGTCAAAAGATTGTTATAGATAATTAAAAACTGATAACTAATTAAGTGGGAAATCTTTGTATATTCTTTATAGTTGCTGTCTGTGTGGCTATTACTTTCTCAGACCTTACATAGGACCAGTTCTTGTTAGTATACCCTTGCAATATTTGTTTCAATAATCTTGAAATATTGCTGATTCATACTGTGATTGATATTCCTTAAACTCTCTTTTCCTGGCATCAATGTTTCAATATTTTTACTGTCATTCATATTAAAGTTGTCAAGAAACATAAACAGAGCATAACAAGTACATATATGTATCTGCACGAACATTTCACATATCCATTGGCTCTAAATATTTTATGTGGTTGGGAAATCAAGCCTTCCCAATTTCCAATTCACATTTAGCTATCAATCATTTAGCATCCATAAAGTCCATGTTTTTGAAATTGATCGGACTCCAATGTGTTTCTTAAGGAATACATCCACTTTGCAGTGTTTTCTTTGGGTAAACTTTTGGTTCTTTCATGCGACACATATCGTGCTAGAGCAACTGAACATGACTTAGTCCCTGCATAATACTCCAAAATGTATTGATCTGCACAACTCTCAATTCACCATATATTTCACTACCAGAAATGCCCTCTCCCCTTCTCTTTTTATTCTGTTCTCTGACTATTTGGTAATAAGTTGCACTGATATGCGAAGCAATTTTATTTTAGGCATAGATTGAGATTTCAGTCAGCTCATAAAGAAAACTTAATTATTACCTTAATTATTTTTTGCTTGATCCTGGCCCTGTAGGCATCGCATTACTTCAAACAACACTATTTGTTATTCATTAAAATATTACATGTACATGTACTTATGTATGTCAATGAAATTCTAACTTTGTAAGTTGTGTTGAATCAGGTAAAAGAAGAGGCACAACAACTTGCTTTAATTTTCCAAACAGTTGGAGCTTTTAAGGTGAAGCGCAAAGGTGGTAAAGGAAAACAAATTTTCGGAACGTGAGTTTTACTATGTCCAACAGAACTGGCTGAAATTGTACATGCTATACTTACAATAATCTCATCTAAAGTCATTGCCTTTTCATTTCTGTTAGTGTTACTGCACAAGATCTTGTTGACATAATCAAAGCGCAGCTAAATAGGTATGATATTAAAATGAAAACAAAGCTATATTATGTTATAATTGATTTATTTGGCAATTATTTGAGTCCAAGTTTATTGTTTTATATAGGGATGTCGACAGACGGATTGTCACCCTTCCAGAGATCCGTGAAACTGGTGAATATGTTGCTGAGCTTAAGTTACACCCAGAAGTTACCGCCCAAGTGAGATTGAATGTCTTTGCAAATTAAGTGAACTGTCTTTCGAAATCCTTCTCTCTTTCGAGGAGGTCATGTAAACAAACTGGTTGAAGTAAGTAATCTGCTTCCAACGTCCCACTACTCTTTTCTGTAAATATATAACTGAGTCAGCTTCATAAACCTACTGAAACGTTATGCTTGGATGTTTTGTTACAGACTGCATCATAGATAACAGCCTCAACATGATCATTTTGTTTTAAAACATATACTGATGTGTTTGTTGCAGGAGAAATATTGCTCTTTGTATATGTAATGAATTTTCTGCTCTCAATAGGTTCTATCAAAAGCATATGCTGGTACCTACTTGCACATGAAGGGCATAGTTCCAGCACGGCGAGATGTAGAGGAATGTTTGTCCTTTCTCCGTCAACTTTCCTGCAGTTTTAAGGGTATCATGTTATGTCATACTTTATTGCTTGTGTACATGTTCTTTTTTCCCTCATCCTTTCTGCAAACAGTGGCTGTTTTGATTGTTCGTAGAAGGATAACCACCTTTCTAAGAGGCACCATGTTATTAATCACTTGATTGGATGCTATGCTTTGTATTATTCTGTTCTCTACTTGTTTTTTTTTTTTTTTCTTTTGGGAAGCCATGCTTATGGATAGAAGATTAATGAGGTAGTGTCTTATTTCTATTAATAAACCTCTTCGAGTTGTATCGAACTTGTGCGTTTGCTGCCTCTAGAGGCGATTTATCTTACAGGAAATGCTTCATTCGAGAAAAGACACTATTATGGCAAATTTTCATCTACTGTTTCCAACCTAGAACAGTCTTGGCGGTTGTATCCTCTGGTTGTGCGGACTTAAACTACCCTGTCTATAGCACAAGCTTTCCCTGGGTTTCTACAGTAGATCTGTCATATGCCCAAATTATCTTTGCTGGTAAGTTGATGCCAGTTTACAGTGGGTTGATTTTATGTTAAGAGTAGCAAAAGAAGGTTTTCAGTCTGATTAGTCATACTCTGATCAAATAGAATAATCCATTACTATCTTGCTAAAAAACTCGGCACTAAGTTTTGATTGAGGACTGTGGTTGTTGCTAATTTCTCATACTATGTCCAAGCTTTTGAGGGCCATCCAATCATGCTCACCGGATGCCTAGCATGAAACACAGGCATTTTTCAGTTGTCAATCTATTGCCAAATGAATCAGATCAGATTCATGAACCTTGGCACAACCCTTCCAAGCCCATCTGCAGGCCTACTTTCTTGCTTAGATCAAGGACATTATACTAAACTCGTTTGCAAGCCAGTATGCTCATTTGAATCCGTATCCGTTTGGCTTGCAAACAGCAGCTCGGTGCAAATAAAGGTGGCTGATAATCTGATCTGAACCAAATATTATGCACCCTATGCCACCAATGCTGCTGCACAGGTGATTAGTAAGTCACGACTCGATCAGATCAAAAAAGATTCCTGATCTGGAGACACTTTTGGTGTCACAAAACCTCTTCTTCTTCTTTAATCCAGAATATTAAGATTCATGATGTATTCAACTACTTGTATTGGCTACGCTATCATATTTTTCTCGTTTTCTTCAGAATGGTCAACTTGCTTATGAAATATTAGGATTTCCCCCCTTTGACTGTGAGCAGAAAAAATTACATCTGAGGTGATGATATGAGAAAGCTATTGCGTGCATATCATCATCTATATTTGATTCAAAAGTCGCAGCATAGCATGCATAAGAGTGCCTACATTTAGGAAAAGCAACGTATTAAACATATATAGGTGTGTCCAAGGAAAGACACTCTATGCTACATGTCCGGCTGCTTTTTTCTGGTTCTCGGCTTCATCTGCTGCTTCCACCTGCATCTTAGCTGCCTGCAGGTCTGCTTCACTAGCTTCCTTCTCATTTTTGGCTGTCAGTTTCTTCACCTATTCAACAATAAAACTTGCTGATTATCAAGGGAAATAAGCTCTATGATACTAAGAAATACGGGATAAGCTCAATGACAATAAGAAATAGAGGACCCTCCTACATCACAAATACCTGGCCTATGAGAGTAGCCTTCATGTATCTCCAACCTTCCTGAAGTGAGGTCACAAATGAAATCCCTCCCTTCTTCATCTTGGATGTCCATGAGGACTCCCCTCCGCTTCCTTCTTTCATGGGCAGGTTGGTTTTCTTTTCTGGTGGCTAGCTCCTTCTGGTTCCAGACTTGACAAAATAAAGGAGTAAACGCAGCCTGAAAGAGAACGCTAGATGTCAGTATAGACACTCGACACGCGTGGAGACGGATGACGTCGTAGATGGTTAGCTTCTCAATCTCTCTCTCCCCCTCTGTAGGATTTCCTGTGTTTATCAGGTCGGATTGGGCTGGGCCTATTACTGCCTTAGGATGTTTATAAGTTCGCCCCACTGCGTACCCGAAATGGGTGCCGGACCCGGTTTGTTTTTGGAATGCACGAGGAGGATCTTTTGAGGCTTTAAAGCTGGGCTACGTGAGGCCCTATTCATTGTGGCCTTTTTATCCAGTACTTGGTCCGGGCGAGTCGATGCTGAGTCTCCCAGTTTTGCATGTCACTTGGGCCTCCTCTCTTGGGCTTTTCTTTTAGTTCAAGAAGCGGTGAACATGTGTGTGTCACATGTCCAATTCAGGAACACGCTTGGAAAATCTAAAGAAAGAAAGGTTAAGCAAAACATCTCAAATGGAACTCGCCTAGGAGGAAAGGCTATGCAAGGAGGTTATTAACTGAGCTCGAGGTGATCACAAAAAGTCAAAGCTCATTATAGACTCTGGCTACCTATAGTGCCACCTATCTAGTAAAGTTTCCAACTTGGGTAATGGTTATTCGAATTGAGGATGCGTTTGGTTCGCTACTGAAATTAGAATCAGAATTGGAATGCATTGGGACGCAAATCGGAATTGACATATTCTCTAATATGTTTGATTCGTGGTTAGAATCGGAATCAGAATGGAATTTAAATACTAAGAGAGAGGTAGGATTGAATTTTGAGGATTGAGACATTCTCATTCCCCTTTAGAATTGGAATAAGAATGGGACTCCTAACCAAGCAGCTGGAATGGGAGTTACTTATTCTCATTTCTATTCCAGAATCTAACTCCTCTCTAACCAACATGCCCCTAAACCTGATTAAATGCACAATTTGGGGTTGGCGTCGAAATTCTGGAGCCAGTTTTAAATCGGACTGGATTTTGACCTGAGAGTTTAAATAACCTGAATCTAATCTGACAGACTATCAATCCATATTCTTTTTTATGGCTCTTCATCCGATCAAACTCAAACTTAGCCCATGTTTTTACAATAAAGCTCCCTATGTGTCCCAGCTGAAACCAAAATTTCTTAACACAATCTGACCTGACCTAACCCATTTTAACCCAATTTCCGTTCTGGTTGAAAAGTCTAGAGCTAGGTCAATTTAACTTTTTGGCGGTCAGGAGTGCGGTTAAGTTGAACTGGGATTGGGTTGACTACTTTCTTGTCAGACTGGGCTTAACTTGACCTGATTCTTAAGGGCTACATCTATGGTCTTAACTGTAACTGAAAAGGAGATTGAATTCTATTTTCTCGCAGGGACACAATTTATGTTATTTAGGTTCCATAAGATGCTCTCTTTGAAGAGTTTAGACCCTCTCTAGTTCAAGGTCTAGTCTCTTGATCATGGCTGTATATTTGTCTATTATGTAAGCTCTGGGACATCCGGGCCATGGTGAGAGGTAATATTGTGTTCCAAACCGGGCACATCTATAGAGAGGCTAATGGGGCCGCGGATTGTGTGGCTTCGTACGTGGCCGATCACTTTGAGGGACCTTATGGGTTGGAAAAAATGAGCTGCCTAGAGTACTCTGTGATGTACTATTTTTGACTTTTTTGGATATATCTATACTAGAAGGGTATGAGCCATCTGTAGAAAGAAAAAAAAAAATTTCCAACGGAGTACAGCACATTGGACAGCACAATGCATAGGGGACCTGGTTAGTCATGACCTCCTACAATACATGGACATTTGTGACCTTACCACTCCTGTTCAATCTCTAATTGCAAAGAATCCTGATTTCACTGTGAAAGATCAGACGATCCATGTTAATGGTGATACCTCAAGTAGCATGCTAATTTTTGGCAGCACAATTCATCCGGCAGCTGTTTGAGCCAGCCCACTGCCCATTTGCGTGCTTTGCTTGCTGCTTGCAAATGAGAAGGTAGACCACATCCTTCTTGGGTTGCATATGGGTCCAGGGGTCAAGTCTACGTGCCAACGTATGGTACTACTGCCACTTAGCAAAATTATATTCCCTCTGACCATCGAATTCTCGGTCTTGTTCTTGCTGATCAAGCAAGAATTACACCTTGGTACACCACATCAGCAATGCATCATGCCAATCAATTTTTTTTTTTTTTTTTGAGGCTTCATTCATCATTCATTATGCGGCTCATCTTGAATTGTTATCTCCTCACCTCATCTCGAATTGTTCATACGGTGCATTGCTGACGTGGTGCACCTAATGCAAGGTACAATTTCTTCCTGATCAATAGAAGGACACCTGGCCTTCTTGCCATGGGCTTCCTGCACCATCAACACTTGGCATCACCATCATCTCTTTCATTAATATTTTCACCACCAATTCATCGTTCAGCCAGCAAAAGAATCTAATGCGGGGCTGGAGCTCCATGGTCTGAAGTTCAAATAAGATGAAAACCCCCCGCCGGAACTACTTTATCTAGAAGTTTGGACCATATCTCCAACTTTATCTCATGCATACATTCCTAATCCATTCTTTTCCGTCATTCTTGTGTGGGCCGCGGGAAGACTTTTTTTTTGGTGTCAACTTTTGCTTTACCCACCTGAGTTCAAAGATTTGCTCTTAGATTTGCGAATCCTGACCTTAGTGGGTGGTGATATGATGCAGAATGGCTATGCTTTTTAACAAAGGGATAGACACAGTGTTGAGTTTTAGATCCGCGGAGTAAGATTTTCAGGTTTGGTGAGATGGCTGCTGTCGGACAAATGGACGGGTCGGCATCTGCCGGCAGGAGGGTGTGGTCAAAGAACTAGAAGCGTGGCGAAAGGCCTGTTCTTTGGATTCGGATTCCTTCAGTAGAAAACAACCAGAAGGATAGGCTTCCGGCGATGGGGAGGGAACTAAGACGGTGATGCTGAAAAAAAAGAAAAGCCTTTTGGCGACCGACCCTTGCCGACGTTGCCTTGCTTGCTTTGTTATTCTAAGTACAAAGAGGACGTTGTTTTTTAATCGAGAAACCAGCCTGTAAGAGCTGTTAGGTATCCAAAAATCCAGCCCCCGGCTTGTTTCGTCCAAGTTTTAATGTCAAAAAGTAGACGTATATGCTGGCGTTTGTTCCCATCACACAAAGATGCTGACCGAAAGCAGTCATGCCTGTCTATTTATATAAAACAAAAAAAATCAAATAATACATTCTGATGCTTCAGTAAAATTTTAAAATAATATTAGAGCAAACTAGATCTCATAATTATGTAAAAACTTGTGCGGACATATTTGTAGTTTCATATCGGCTAAGACCGCTCCATCGAGATGGAATAAATTCAGACACACTTTGCTGTTACTGCACTATTCCAAAGTGGGGCTAGGTTTGGAGTGATAAAAGGGGGTATTGAATCTTATCCAACGCTCTTCATCTAATTTACCTAGTAATTGCACTAGGTTGAGCTCTTGGACATATATTATACTATGAAAGACAGATACTATACTCTGAAAAATGAAAACATTGGAGTTAGATTATTTTTTCCCCTCCCGTTGGCTGTGAATGGTGTTATTGTCAAATATGGTGGTTATTCATCATTAAGATTTGAGCCTGAGACCTTTCTTAACTTAGAGAAGGATACAACTCAGCTGAGCTAACAGTTATTTTCAAGTAATTTTTTCTTAACCTGAGATCTTAGGGTTTGCTGTGAGCGGCAGTAGGGAAAGTTTTCGCTCTAGAGCTTAGCCAATGTGCACCCATTAACTTGAGAGCCTAAATGGTTTGGAATATTAGTAGCATGCAAGATGTAAGGAAGCTGCTATGGTTTGTCAAGAGTAGTAATTAAGTACAATAAAGGAGTTTGAGTATGAGCTATAAACACAATAGCTAAAAATTGCGGAGTATTGCAAAAATGGTGCTAGTTATCATGATCACTGATGCACTCGATTCTCTTTTCCCTTCGGCGCCATGGTAATGCAGACTTCGTCGGCAATGTCGATGGTCGAGGATTTTTTTCTTTTCTTTTCTTTCAAGAAAGCGTAATTTGAAAATTTCAAGTAATTTGCAAGTGTAACTCTGGGTTAAGTTTGATATAAAAACCTGCAATCAGACATATGGCATCTTCCGTATCTGCTGCAATGTGAAATATATGCTTTCTGGACAAACCACCCTGGCAAAGAAAAGTTGAAAAGTATCAAAGAATCATATGGAAAATGTGCTGTGTGCGGAGAGAACTGGCATGCTACTAAACAAGCATGGCATCAAAAAAAGATGTAATCGTCTGGTGGCTCAAAAGCAAAGGATCGATTCTGAAGCAGTTTAGCCAGCAGGAAAAAAAAAATGTGCTTCAATGCATAACCATGATGGTGATGTCCAGCTAGAATGATTGCAGAAAACCTTTCAGCAAATCACCAAGAAGTTTGGATTGGATTTTACAATGTTTATTCGAATGTTCATATATGATATTACAAATATGATTTGTGTTAGAAGACCTGGGGCTTTATTCAGCTGATACTTTACAAGCATGGCTAACCTAACAAAGATTTCATGTAAAATAGTTAAATGATTGATATAAAATTTGTAAGGCTAAGCGCAATACATTGAATTTTGAGATGTGACTTGGAAGAACAACGCTGGCAAGGCGCTCTAATTTCAAATAGTAAAATGATGATATTTTTGATCCAAAGAAACATGGCCAAGTGGGTCAAGAGTAATCGAACTACAAATGTTCATTCTTCTAATACACGTTAAATAGTGTTGGAATATAAACAAATCTACCAAAGCTACTCTAATTCTCTTCTTCTTCTTTTTCTCTTCGTTATTTTGATATTTGTTTAGGTTCTCTCTTCGTAAGATCCTGGGCCTATATACATCGAGGATCATATTTGTTTTAAATGATGTCGGAGGTCAGATTTGTTTAAAACCGTGACTTCAAATTCCTTCATACTGATTATTTATTTAATTAATCTGATTATCATCTTGACTCACTTCAACCATTCTGGCTATCGATTCATTTCAGTCATTCTTGTTTCTTTATATGCATAATCCAGGCTGCATGTAAAAGAATGCTAACTCCAACACTTATTGTTGACCGTTTTCTTATTAACTTAAAAAAAAGGAAATTTAAATACCATTGTTTCTCCAATAAATCTAAACAATTACTTCGAGTGAATGAGAGGATAACTTGAATGGTACTGCTTCATCCATGATGTTGCAGCAATTTTCTTGTTCTTTTATTGATTTAATTTGCTTTTCTTTCATTTTCTTGCTAAATCAATTTGAGTATAAAGAGTTCTGGTAAAAACTTAGCATCTGTTAATATCGAAAACCAAAAACCTGATCCTAAAACAACATGATTGCCCATGTTTCTTTCTGCGGCGTTGAGAAATATGGATAAGAATGCACAAGGGACTTACGTAAACTTTTTTCTCTTTTCCGCTTTCTTGGCAAACATTGTGGTGGTACCTTCTACATTACTTGTTAGTTGTTACCTAATGGACTCAAAAATCCCAATCTTTAAGATCTCATTTGGTTTGTGGAAACAATTTTTCCTCACTAGAATAATTTTTTTAAAAAAATGAATTTTAAAAATATGATGTCTGAAAAAATAGTTTTGACATATTTGGTTGATCATGAAATTGTAGCACATTTCAGAATAGCTTATATTTAGTTAGAAAAGTAGTTTTTTCATGTCCTATATTATATAGAAATTCTATTTTTATGAGAATACTGCTTTTCTATCCTTGTTCTTTGGAAACTCTAACTAAATAAGATGCCTATTTTTTTTTCTGTTGATCATATTGTTCTTTCTTCTCTTTCTTGCTAAGAAAACAAGTCTTAAAAATAGTAGGGTTTTGGTCCTATTCAAAACGTCTCCGACTCTTTCCGAGACCACCGAATCAGCCTCGTGACGTGCCAAGGTGTACAAGTATCGATTCTCGCATAGGAGAAAGCAATGCAACTATAGAACATGGTTGGAACAAGAACAATGCAAGACGAGAGCACTTCATTAGATGCCGTGAGGTGGATAACTGATTAAATATTCTGAGCTTGTAGGTCTGATTCTTCACATGAGTGAACTCCTTCTTGTTCCATGAATGTTATTGAAGCAAAAGCCTACAACGTAACTTTCACTGTTTCACATGTATAATATTATCCACCTTTGATCATTCCCCAACCAGACAACCTTTTCCAGTCCATTGTCAAGCTTTTTAATTAAGCTCTCTCTCTCTCTCTAATGCTCAGGTCAGCTGCTTTCCCAGAGTTTTTTATAAGAAAGAGAAAAGCTATAACTAGGGGCCCATAATTATTACCAAAAATTTTCTTTACAAATGACTGACCATGCGCAATATAAATATTTGCGCAATTCATGAAATTTCTGTAGTTTATATGTGGGGTTTGGTTAAAGCAAATATTTAGTAATCCATTTAGCCTTGGAGCGTTCTTCTTTGCATGCCAAGATACAGATAAGACAAAATAATAAATTAATCATAACTTTAGATAGATGTGAGCGTGTAAAGATATATTAATAAGTTAATCATAAGTTTAGATGGATGAGAACAACTATTGAAAAGGCTATGCACCAAGTTGTCTATATAAATTTCATTGCTCCACTTTTTAGATGCGTATATGGCCGGTCAAATTAGCTGTATTCATGAACTCTATGAAACACCCACTTGACTTTGGATATTATTTCTAAGGGTCTGATGTTTTGTTATTCCAAGAGATAAGGTGATAATGTTTTCTGAGAAGATGCGCACTCCATGAACCATCAGAGGAAACTTTTCTCTACTCCCTGACCCATCATTCGCGACAAAAAAGTATTTGCACGTACACACAAACAGGAAACAAACAAATGAATCACAAATCCAAGTTATCATTGTAGATCTTTTTCCTATCTCTTTCTTTTTTTTGATTTTTTTTTTTTTTGAGAATGGAAGATGTTAGAATATTTTTGGAATCACCGTAAAAACGTGCATATTATTTTTCTTTATTAGCTTAATTTTGTATCAATCAATATTATTTTTTTATTAGTATAATTTTGTTAAAATAATTTTAAGAATCACATAACAATTTGTATCAGTAAGTATTATTTTTTTATGCATGATGTTATATCAGTCTATATTATTCTTTTATATTATATACAAGTATATATAACTTCTGAAATGTACCGAATATGACAGAACCTGCAAATATTTTAACAAAATAGAGATCGAGGGTTGGGAAGAATGATAGGCTGACATACAGATCAAAACAAAAGATGCTCACGTTTCTATGCAACAATAATTTGATGCGAGATATTAATAATTCACACAAGATAGTTCCCTATAAACATGGCATGCATTATTTATCTAGATAGTATCATGTTAATTATGGGTTGGACTTGTATGATGACTCTTCGAATCATATTATTATGCGAGTAATGCAAACAAAACTAATCTCATTATTTAAATTGTGCTTAATTTAAATATTTGATGATGCCAAGCTCATCCTAAATATTTCTTGGAATTTTGTTGCTGACTCCCAACACCATGATAGCTACACCATAAATGAGCGTAATGGCTAGGTTCAGCTCGAGCCACGAGGGCTTAAATCAAATCTTTTTAACATTTTGCCGCTTGTAGGACCTCAGAAAGTTTTTGCGAGAGTAAGGGGTGGAAGAGTAATAATTCACCACATTCGAAATTCCTTATTGGGTGGCCCGTGACAACCATGCACCCATTCTTGATCCCGAAGGGATTAAATAGCTTGGGGTAACTTTTTTGGAGCCGAACAACCTTAAAAACCCCTCCCCTCCCTACCTTGGCATGAAATAAAAAACGAACCCTCTCCCAGTCCCCAGCCACGCTTTCTTCCTCCACCCCGCTCCCTCAAAATCCCCGCTCCAAGAATTGCTTCTCTTCCTTCGCCGGACCGAAGCCGAAGCCATCGTGATCTCCTTCGAGAGCCATCGCATCGAGAGCTGCAGATAGAAATCGTAATCTCTCTCTGTCTCTCTCTCTCTCTCTCTCTGTGTCTTTCTGTCAGCCTGTGGATGTGAAGATAGTGATTGCTGTAGCAGATGCTAGGGTTTTGATTTGGAAATTTTGTGTGCTGGGGGTAAAGGAACTGTCACTTCGATTCCATTGTTTTCTTGGGACTTTCTTATGCGAGGGAGCGTGGGAAAACGATTCTTACTTGGTTCTTGAGAGGTTTAGACTGTTCTTTAACGGACCCTTGGGGAATATGGGAACGGGAGGACGTCTTCTAGTTGAGATTGATGGATCTGAATGTATTCTTGTGATTCCTTTTTTTTTTTTATATAGTTATTTAAAAGCTTCTTAGGAGGATTTTAGGAACGGGGTAAATTTAGAGGTTAAGCTGGCAAGATTTCTTGGTCATATATAAAGTCGACTAAAATTATTTAAACAAGATTCCTCGGTTATTAGTTCACTGTTGGGAAATTGTTGTTATTTTTTTTCTGGGAGAGTAGATTTTTCTTGTTCCTCCTGAACCATGGCTATGAATTGGTTCATTATTGGAGACACCAATCATTGGCTGAGTTTCAATTTGGCATTTGCCCCGGACTAAAATAGACGTCCGGGATATTCATTAATAGTCCCCTTTCAGATGTTTTTTATGCCTCTTTTTTTCATATTGTATGGTTTTTGTAGTTAAATCCGTCTTGCTGTTTCTTGAAGACCAAACGGATGCTGAACTTGAACAATTTTGGGTTCCTTTGTTAGTTGATGACAAGAATGGTGAGTATGAGGATAATAATGTAGCAGTGTATTTTGAGCAGTATGTCTTGCAAGTAATCTGCTCATAAAAAGCAAAATAGACAGTTTATTTGATTCTTTCTTTCAGTTTCATAGTGTTATATGCTTGTATCATGCCAATGGAAAAGTAGGGCTGGTAAATCAGGGGTTGGTGTAAGCATTCTTGAAGATCTATATATTTTTAAGATACTGTAATAGCATAGGCTTCTTGGTGGTTCAGCTTGATGCCAATGCCAACCTGTGGTGGCTGGTGAGTATCTAAGCAACAGAACAATTTTTATTTTCAAGAAAATATTATACCACCCTGCAAGAAACCAAAACTTGAAGGTGCAATCTGTTTTGGAATAAACTTTTGAACTTTGACAAATAACTCCTTTTCATATAATCAAATAACAACAGAAATTCTGGACCAAAAAAGGGTACCAATATGTTGTTTGACTGTGATAGGAATGACAAAAATCATACTTGTAAGAGGGTGGTGCAATATGTATTGCACCAAAATTTTCTTTGACTGCTCAGAGCTCAACTGAGAAATCATTGTGAGAATGCAATTTTAATTTTGGATGCATAGCACCATTGCTTCATTTTTCTTTTAGCTGGTGTACTGTGATGCAGTCTTTGATATCATTTCTTTTCTTTCTTTTAAACTAGTGCGGATGCTCGAAGTTTAGATTCTACCAAGGAACGAATTCTTTGAGACAGTATGCATGTCAGCCCCTGGGGCGCTTGCTGATGCTGTGGAAGCGTCCTCTTGTTCAGGAAGTGCTAGGCTGTCCCATGACACTAGTTGTGTTAGCAACAAAGAGTACTTGCTCAGTTTTGCCAATGGACAGGATGTTCGTTCTTCCACCGCACAGATTGGTTTTCCAGTTGGTGAGCTTGTACTTCCAAATGGGGATAAGTATTCTGGAACACTGTTGGGCAATATGCCAGAGGGGTCAGGAAAATACACTTGGTCAGATGGTTTCATATATGAGGGTGAATGGAAAAGAGGGATGAGACATGGGCATGGGAAGATCACATGGCCTTCAGGAGCTGTTTATGAGGGAGAATTTTCGGGCGGTTACATGCATGGTACTGGCACATATGTTGGCCCAGATAATCTGACCTACAAGGGACGGTGGAAGTTAAATCTCAAACATGGCCTGGGATATGAAACATATCCAAATGGAGATGTCTTTGAAGGTTCCTGGATTCAGGGAGTGGTAGAAGGGCCTGGTAAGTATGTCTGGGCCAATGAAAACATCTATGTTGGCAACATGAAAAGAGGAAAAATGTCAGGGAAGGGAACTCTTACTTGGAAAAATGGCGACAAGTATGAAGGCAATTGGCTGGATGGCATGATTCATGGATTTGGAGTCTACACCTGGAATGACGGTGGCTGCTATGTTGGAACATGGACCAGGGGTTTGAAGGATGGAAAAGGAGCATTTTATCCAAAAGGATGCAAAATTCCAGCTGTACAGGAGCTTTATATCAATGCTTTAAGAACGCGAGGGATGTTGTTAGATTTGAAAAGGCAAAACCATGGGCAACGTATCCTTCATTCTTCTTCTATTGACATGGGAAACATGAAGGTCAGCGAGACCAAGGACTCAGGTAGTGGCTTATCTGGTATTCTTCCTAAAGGAAACCTAGTAAGTTTTGGGCAATCTTGCTCCCAAAGAGTGTCTCTGGAAAGGCGCTGGAGTCTCGAGGTTGCGATTGAAAAAGTTATTGGACATGATACGTCTGGAGAATCTGTTTTAGAAAATGATGAGAAGGTGGTAGATACAAATGTTCCAATCTTGGAGCGGGAATACGTGCAAGGTGTATTAATCAGTGAAATAGTAACCAACAGTGACTATCCAATGTTATCTAAAAAAGCAAAAAGACGTCAAAAAAAACTGGCAAGAGACATAAAACAGCCTGGAGAGACAATAATTAAGGGCCATAGAAGTTATGATCTAATGCTTAGTTTGCAGCTTGGAATCAGGCAATATTCTCTCTTCTGACCTTGCCTGTTTTAAAATACTGCACCTTTTTTTCTTTATTTATTTACATTCTTTCTGCATTACTTTATATCTTTCTCTCTTTCTCACCATTTGTATTGTAGGGATTGTATGTTGCATTGTTTGTTGACGAAATTCCTCTTGGGCTGACACACAAGTGATTATTGGATAGGTTTCTGCTGGTTACTGAGCATTGTTATATGATATTTTGCACATTTGATTTGCTTAAATTTTGTCGAACTCTTTGTGGTACTTTTATTTGTGAACTGCGACAAATTAAAGCTATTGCAGATAATAGGTAAATATAAACCAATTCTTAGTTGTTCCTTTGTCCACCAGATTACTTACTCTAGCATCCCGCCTGAAGAAGAAAGAAGCATACTTGGAAAAAGAAAATTGATCCTTGAGTAGGTGATGTTCTATAGACTCTAGAGCAAGGTCGGCGGAACCGTCCTGAACCGGGCTGTTCCGGCTGACTCGAGCCGTTTCGGCCGACTCGAGCCGTTTCGGCCGACTCGAGCCTCACCAAACTACTGGTGGCTCACCGGTACGGTTTCGGACGCCGGTGGAGGGCCGTGGGAGGGCGGCAGTGGCTGTGGTGGACGAGGCTGCGGCCAGTTCCACGATTATTTCTGCCACCCTTCACCAGCCTCTCTCCCCCTTCTCTCTCTCTCCCATGGTACCAATAATCTCTCTTGGCACAGGTCCGACACTGCTCGTACCGAGTCATCCCACTGGAGAACTGGTACGGTGCCCAGTATCGGTTTCTTCGACCTTTCTCTAGAGAAACACAATAATTTTCAGTGCTTGTTTGACACTAGAATAAGATGTCCATTTTGTGCGTAAAGAGTATGTAACATCATGGATGATGTTTTAGAAAGAAAAAAATTAAAGTAATGGGAAAGATGGTAGAAAAAAGTAGGAAGAATACTGTATGCATCAGTTAAAGGCACGTTTGTTGTTATAAGCATTTTACATGTAGCCGCTACTCCTAATGGTATGTTTCTGCTACATCTTGTAAACACAATTTGAAAAACCATTGTCTTATTAGTTATTACCACCTTGATGAGTCAGTGATAGCATGTTTTTATTTGTATTACAGTCATGTTCTGATTTTTTTTGATGAAACAATAACAAATTGGAGCTGGAAATCCTGTATTCGAGGTCAATTTCCTTTATTAACATGCATCATAACTTGATCTAAAGAATCAAAGCAAATTAACATGACCTCGAAGATAAGAAACTGAAAGTTTTGTTCTAACATAAAGGAATGTCATTCTTAATTTTGTTTCAGTTTGTTGTCGTGATTTCTATGTCTTGAGAAAACTGGAGAAGAAAAGATTCAATAGATAGGATTCCAATATGGGGTTCAATTATCACGTATCATCAAAAACATCACATGTAGCCTCCATAATTTCAGATGAATTGAATTGTAACGGAATCATTTATTTTGTTATGAAGCTGATATTGACCATGAATGAGAATGATTTTTATTGGAGAATGAATTGAATTTGGACAATGAATTGAATATTGATAAAAAAGGATGGCCCAATGAACGAGGCTCCTGCCAGTGCGGGTTTGGGGATGGTTAGATGTATGCCCTAGGGTGTGATGAGGCTGTTTCTGTATTTTAAACACGTGACAACCGTGTGACAATAGGGCAATCTTAACATTGCACTAAGGCTTGCCCTTAATTAATTAAATATTAATGTAAAATAAAATAAACATAAGGACATAAATATAATATAGAATTGGATTAAAAAAATGCTATAAAAAATGATACAAATATAAGAGTGAAGAAATAAGACGTGCTGGTTCACAGTTGTGGTCAAATCAATTTGATGTTGATGGATCCTGTACTAAGAGGGTAATTGTCTAGGATAAAGATCTGAAGACCCAATATGATTTTCTATAGAAATGCAAAGGAGGCTGAAACGATCTCTCACCTTGATTTTGGGTTCAAATCAAATGGAAAAGGTTATCCCCTGATTTGTGCTTAAAAGGTTATCCATATTGTTGACTGATCCTAATTCTAGACCTATTGGAGTTGGTTTTAGGTGCTTTTGGCAGCTAGTGGTGAAGTTTGGAGGATAGTACTGCTTTTTAGCCACAGTTCTTGCAAACTTTCTTCCATCTATCAGTTGGCTACAATAGTCTCGATGATGCCTGTCAAAATTCATGTGGTGTTGGGTTGGATTGCGGTCATCTTCTGATGGATGAAAGCAGCAACTAATATTCGGGTTGTGAAATCTTATGTGGATAATTGCATAACTTTTAGTTTGAGATTCACATTTAATGATGAGTGGGTTAACCACTGTTTACCACAATCCCAAGAAGATGCTTCATGACTATGATCCAGAGATGTCCTTGTAAATTGGGAGCAAATGCTATGATAATATAGTTTTGCATCAGTTCACTAAATGGTTGCAAACATGTGATACATAGTAACGTCAAACTGTAAGCCCTGTGATGTGAATTTGGAAATAATATGACTAATGGATTGCATAAAAACAAACATGTAATGCATTAATATAGAACTGATTATGCATTAATATTATCAGTGTGATTTATTTACTTGTAGAAAGCAGGTCAAACAATCGAACTTAACAAATATGTGTCTAAATTTATTGAGTTTTTTTAATTCTTCTCAATCTTTTCAGTTTGAATGTACTCAAACTTCCAGGAGTCATACATTGCAGTTCTAGATGTCTTGTTGGATCTCCAACAACTTCTCATGGTCTTTAAGTTTTACAATTTTAATATTTAGGTTGTTCTTACAACTTCTTAGATGACAAATGAATGGGAATGTAGGGCTTACAGAAATCTAGTTTAATGTAGTATTCTGATATCACGTGGATACTCATCATATCATATGATATGAAATTCTTCCGCATGATATTCAGTTTCTGAATTTGTCACCATGTGCTACTTAAGCATTCACATACTCCTCCTGCCTTCCCTCAATCAAGGAAACATTTTGCTTATAGTTTTGCTTGCAGGAGATTATTAGAAGACACTATGATTTTTTTTTTTCCCCTTTTCACTGTGATCCTCATGATCAACATTGTCATGAGTATCATTATAATTATCATCACTTTTATCTTCATAACTTCAATTATTGTTGATAATGAGATACTGATTAATGGAGACGTCAGTATGAAAGTCACAGACATCGGCTTATTAAATATGATACTATCTTTAGAAGGTTTCCTTGGCTAAATGGGCCTGTAAGCTTTCAAAAGTCATTACGTTTAAATTCACTGTTGTTTTTCTTGGTGCTCATGTTGCTAATTTTGGTGAGGAATGTTGGCTTATCTATATTGATTCTATCCTTAGATTGGTTGTTTGATTTTATGTATTAATATGCTTGTCAAGTGCTTGCTTCACAAATAGAAGTATTTGTACGATCCCAATCTCATGTTTAAAAAAGTTCACAATTTTTCTAGTATTGTTTATCATTAAGAAGTCCTACAAGATATATTGGCAATTTCTTTTGATTAAAAGCAGAAGATATGAAGATATACCTCAAGATATCTTGCCTATGTTACTGGAAATTTCCAGAAGACTGACACTCAGTATATCTTATTTTAATTCCCAGGTATACTGTAGGAAAAATTACCCCAATACAAAGGCGTGAAGTTCGTGCATCAGATTTTGGTCCTAGAGCTAGCTTTTGGATGAATTTTCCTAAAGTAGGGTCGCAGCTGACACCTCCTCATCATGCAGAAGATTTTAAATGGAAAGACTACTGTCCAATGGTTTTCAGGTTTGTAAGGAACTGCAGTCAACACCTTTTTCTGTTTGTTTATTCTGTTAGGATGTTTATTATTAACTACTTTCAAGGGGCTATCACCATTTTGTTCGCTAGTTGTATTTACTAACATCTGTATTTTTCTTTGTGTTTTCTTATATAAACTACTTTCTTATATCTGTGGCTATGCTAATTGCTTGGTATCTAAGTGTAAAAGTGTTCATTAGAAGTTATGATTGTTTTTGACCTTCCAATGTTTTTAGTGCATTAATGTCTTTCCTATTTATATTGTTATCTCTTGTTAGTTTTTGTTGCAGTTTGACTATTGAAATCTTAACCAATCACTTCATAAAAAGTGCATTTTTAAGAATAATTTTCAAGTTCCCTCACATAATATGTTCAACCACTCTGCTCAATTGCAGAGCATGTTATTTGTGTGTGTGTGTGTGTGTGTGTGTGAGAGAGAGAGAGAGAGAGAGAGAGAGAGAGAGAGAGAGAGAGAGAGAGAGAGAGAAACTAAAGTAACAAATAACTCTAATGGAGAATCCTGCTCCAATCGCCTCCCCCCCCCCCCAACCAAATAAATAAATAAATAAATAAATCAAGTTTTAGGCTGAACCTAGTAAGTCCACAGACTATTTTGTCAGGGTTGATTGCTAGTTACCCTTCACCTTGAAAGAAGATTTCACATCCTTTTTGCAAATGTTTCTGGCCTTTCTGTTAATTTCAGACCATATGTCTGGGTTTTCCTTAAATGAACTTTTATGGGCTTTTATTGCATATGTGCATATGACGAACCTGTATTAGTTTGTTGGTCCTTTATCACGAACATCCTAATTAATATATTGGCAATCATCTATCTGTAGTGTTTATGTGAAGCCTGTATTATTTATTGCAAACACAGTATGCAAGGAAAATTCTATTTTATGGGGCAAGTGGATGTGCCTGATCTGCCTCTCTGCTTATCTCTTGTGTCTTAACGCCCAGATGCCCATGCGTAAGCACAGGGCAGTCAAAGACAGGAAAAAGTGGGCAAGCAGTTTGTGAGTGCGCCTATCGGAACTATAGTATTGTCTGTAGTCTGTACTATAAAGCATGTCACTGGAACTATGTGAGCATTAAAGTCTTTTGATCTGAACTGGTTCTAGCAGCCAGTCTTGAATGAGATAGCATCAGTGTACAGCTAAGTTTTATACTTAGATGTTAGTTATGTGACTCCAACAAACAACTAATACCGGGGTGGTTGGTTTGCTTGTTTACATATAAAATATTTGTGCCAGCACCCCGTTAGCAGATATGTCGGATTTCATATTAAGTTTTTCATCTAGAAAAAGGCCACAAGATCCATGCAGTTCTGACCTGGCTGACTCACTTGAAATTAGCTAGTTAATGCAGTTCAACTGGTTCTAGGAACAAAGCTTCCCTCGTCAAGCATATTTCTAGCTGGTCGAAAACAGAGCTGACCTCATTCAGCAGGCTGGTTTGGTCAGGCTTTTCTCACACTGCTTTGAAACAGATTTATTTTCTTATGTACTTATGTTTGGTGCATCTTCATTTCTGGAGGCATATAGTGGTGTATGTTTGAATATGATTGTACTAGACAAACGTGTCTTAACATAAGGTTTATTTGTATATATTTCTTTCATCTTTTGATTGCAGAAACTTGAGGGAGATGTTTAAGATAGATGCTGCAGATTATATGATGTCCATTTGTGGAAATGCAGCACTTAGAGAACTTTCTTCTCCTGGGAAGAGTGGTAGTGTCTTTTTTCTTTCTCAAGATGACCGGTTCATGATCAAGACACTCCGCAAATCTGAAGTACAGGTGCTTGTCTCCTCAAATATCATATAGATCTATATGTAGTAGGTGGACAATAGTTAAAAGTGGAATTTATTTCAAAGGAAAATCTGATTCCATGCTATTATAAGATACAAAAGCATCAATCTGTTTTGTATATACCTACTGTTATATTTTGTATGATGAAGTTATTATTCGAAAAACATACTTGGTGTATGAGAACTATGTTTCTGAATCTATGTATTCAGATTTCAGCCTTTCGGTGCCTGTCAGCTAAAAGCAAACCTAGTCAACCTTTTAGTTGTCAAATGAGTGTTGATCATGTTATGATGACAGTTATTTCAGAGATATGATCATTACTTTGGAGGATGGCCACCATATTTGTGATAATCTTAAACTTTTGCTGCAATAAAGACTGGCATCCCAAATTTTTGATTTCCCAAATTTTTGATTTCCCAAATTTATCATCTCTTCTGGATATCCAGGATTCTGTTCAATCCAGTTCAATATTATTATGTAATATACAGAAAATTAACTTGTTTTATTTGCTCTTAGTGCTAGTCTAATTGAAGGGAGACTGATATGCTTGATTTTATGCATCTTTTTTCCTCTCTTATGGTGATGCATAGCCTGGAATTTAGTTTTACAAATATTATTTGTTAGATAGAATATCCACTTCTATATATGTATGCTGATCCTTTATAATATTTGCTTCCTGGAAATGTTCTGTTCTTTGGTCAATTTGTCAGTTATCAACTCACTAGATGCATAGCCTGGAATTTAGTTTTACAAATATTATTTGTTAGATGTATCCACTTCTATATATGTGTACTGATCCTTTATCATATTTGCTTCCTGGAAATATTCTGTTCTTTGGTCAATTTGTCAGTTTTACAACTCACTAGCACATAAGCATATAGCTTTCGGATGATATTTTTGCGTGATTAGATTATTCAGAATCATGAACAATCTGAAGTTACTAATAGTTTATAATTGTGTAGGTTCTTTTGCAGATGCTTCCAAACTATTTCCATCACGTGCGTACATATGAGAATACACTCATAACTAAATTTTTTGGTCTCCACAGGGTGAAACCTTCCAGTGGGCAAAAGGTAATCCCTATGCTCAGTAAAATGTGCCTTAGGTACTCTAGTTGGTTTTAGAAGTAAGTTTGGCACATTATTGCCGCACTCTTGGAGGTTTGCCTTTCATATCTTAATAGTGATGTCATTCTTTATGGAGCATCAATGTTGCATTCGCAGAGTTAAAGCAGCTTTTCATTCTTTATTCTTTCTAAATGGCAGTTCCGGTTCGTAGTAATGGGAAACATGTTTTGCACAGAATTGAGAATTCATCGAAGATTTGATTTGAAAGGGTCATCCCTGGGACGCTCTGCAGACAAAATTGAAATTGATGAGAATACAACACTAAAAGATTTGGATCTAAACTACTGCTTCTATTTGGAACCTTCTTGGCGGGATGCTTTACTGAAGTAAGAAATGTTCTTAGAAGCATTATTATACTTTCAATATAAAGTCATTCATGCCCGTTATACTAATCTCCTTCTTTCTTGGGATGCTAAAACTATGTTACATTGGCTCCAAGAAAATAAGGGTAATGTGCTTTCTGCTTAGTTCTTTTCCTTAGTATGATGTATGGTTCCCATATAACACAACCAGAATCTTTTTGAAGATGTTTCTGTGTTCAAAGTTTAGTAGCTTTTTAATTGTATTATTATTCATCTTATGTTTGCTTTTATTATCATAATATGCATGCATAATTGCATCTAGATAAACTCGAGTAGAAATAATGAAATTGGTATCTAGCCTTATAATTATCTATATGGGGAACATTTTTGGATTTTAGATTTAAAATAAAAGGTGCTTTCCTGAAATATGATTAAGAACATCCGAATCATCCTCCCCACGACATAGTTGATGCAAAGCAGAAATTTGAGATAAGGAATAGGAGAAAGGTTTTCTTTTTTTTTGGGGGGTTGGGGGGGGGGGGGGGGGGGGAGGGGGTGGATGGTAGGGGAGGGAATGGTTTTAGATTCACTGATAACAGAAATGTATATTTTACTTTGCTTTTTTCTGTGCAGTACAATCTATTATGTGCTATTGAACAATATGTGTCTCTCACATGTTCATGCCCCACCTTTCAGATTTTTATTGGCAAAACTGTATGACTGGATGACTCTTTTTTTCTTTGATTTTTTAATGATGTTTCCTTTTTTTTGTCAAGGATGTGGCACTCTTATTGCAATGAGATAAGCAACTTCTTAGTATGTTACAGATAGTGGCCTGACAATATGATAGTCAAAGCAACTGTACTTTCTGTGCTTATGAAAGACAACGTCGTGCTAGTCGAATAATATTCTTGTTATTACAAATTAATGGTGTAAAATTAAAAATAATATATTCTCGTATTCAAAGGTGCCCATGGATCCATGTGACATTTTGGAGTCAGTGCCTGCAATGGCTTGATATTCAACCTGTGTTCAAGCGGCAACCATTATTTGCTTTTTTAATTTGCCACGAGAAAATCGATTCAGCTTCTTCCAAATAGCTCTAATAATTGCAAGTAACAGAATACATAAACTGGCCAAACGAAAGTTATATGTTTACGAGAAGCCCTATTAATAAGGGTCTGCTTATTTGATACATCTAAGTTACAGATTGTGGAAACTTATTCAGGAACATGTTACTCTTCATGATTTGAATGTTATGTTGAGCAGCAACTTTCTAGCACCTGTTCTTCTAGGCTTCTAGAACCGGGATATGTCTGCCTAGTATTTGGTGTTTTCTTCAATTAAATGCAGTGCCAATAGCACATTAATTGTATGTAAAATTTTAGCATGCCATTATTGAGTGCAAGATTTTGGCATTTCATTTGGATGGTATTCCTATTGTTTTTAAATATTTTAATTGAATTATAGTTTCGTAGAACCTTCAGATGTTTGTCGTACTCTTATCAATTTCTCCTGCAGGCAGATTGAGATTGATAGCAAATTTTTGGAAACACAACACATAATGGATTACAGCCTATTGTTAGGTGTCCATTATCGGGCTCCCCAGCACTTGCAATCACGTGCATCCCATCATCGAAGTGTGACTGCAGACAGATTAACTGTCCTTTCAGTGGAAGGTGATGGCATCAAAATTTCTTGTAGAATTAGTTTTTCTGCCTTTATTGTTCTTATTTGTGAAGAAAAAGCTACTAAACTACCAGGAAAATAAGGTTCTTGCTTTTGAGTTGGGGTGAAGCGCTTCTTTTCTAGGATGAAAAACTTAGATGAAGAAAAACTGGTGTATTTCTTTGAGAGAAAATAGGCGTAATAGAAACTGAAAATTAAGTGATTTTTTTGTAGAGTTGCTAAATATTTCCAATCGAAAGACCTGTAATTTCGAGTTAACAGGAAGAGTTCCCCAAAACAGTCCAGTTTATATTATGCTTTAATAATAGGACAATCAATTATTTAATCTAGTGCTTAATGGGACCCACCTATGCTATCTACCTGGATTTCTTTTCCTGATATATGCACAATTTACTTCATAATGGTTTTTCATACTTGACTCTGTTTATCAAGTCTTATCAACATGCGTGCTTTGTTGGAACTGAAGAGATAAAGAGACATATATCAGGTCACGGAATATTTCAAAGATGCTTATATTTAGGGAATCTAAGAATTGTTTTGAAACCTTCACTGAGGTGAAAAACACCTAACTTTAAACTTGGAAGGTTGTGATAGCCATTGACTACTTGCTCAAAATATGGTATTTCTGTTAGAAGATTTCAGATATTATTTTCTAAACTGCTCGCCAATATCACAAACTGGCTCAAAATAAAATCTGGAAATTAGTTCCATGTTATATTGGATTCTAATATGCAGAGAGGTTAACACTATTCCTAAACTACCAGATTGCTGAAGCTTCATGTATAATGTCCACACTGTGTATTAGTGTTTTCTAATTTTCTGCTTTTTTTTTTGCCCAATGATGATGACAAAGTATCTCTCATATAGCAATTGTTCATGATGCATTTGCATATAAACATAGATGTTAGTCTTCACTTGTAGTATGCTTTTCTTTAATCTATTACTATGCCGCTTCCAATTTCTGGACATGTTTGAGATTGAAAAATGGAGTTTTCTGGCTCTAGGATCATCTTAAATCTATTTTTGGTTCTTGAATCCATGTATTCCTAGAAAACAAAAGGATTTTCTGTATCCTAGAGAATAGTGATCCTTCTAGTGCTAGAGGTTACTGATACTTTTAATCATTTGCTTTATTGTGCAAGTTGTTAATGGTGATAGCCAGGTCATCATCATGTAAAATGCCAAATATAATATTACTAAAAGCCGTCTGGTATCTATTGCTTGTGTCAATATGCATAGGTCTCTTGCTAAAAGCCTTGAATCACTTTGCTTGGGAAGTGATTATAAGTTTCTTCAATTATTATTCAATTTCAGATGTCCAAGAGGATGAGATTTTTAGCTACCCGCAGGGCCTTGTTTTGGTTCCACACGGGAGTGATGAAAACAGTGTTGTTGTGGGTCCTCATATCAGAGGCAGCCGTTTAAGAGCATCAGCCGCTGGTTTTGAGGAAGTGGATCTGCTGCTTCCAGGCACAGCAAGGTGAGCTGTTTTATTCGCAATGTTTTTTAGCAACCCTCTCGAGCAGCTTGGCGCATCCATACCGTGCAATGCTTTCCATGAGAAGCATAACCCAAAGGCCACAGGCCTTGTGCACTAGGATTAGTTTGTGATATGATGGTTGTCCTCAATATTTCATATTCGACAGCCTTATTTTAAATGTTACTTTGCCCAGGCTACAGATCCAGCTCGGGGTTAACATGCCTGCTAGAGCGGAGCATAGTCCAGCAGAAGATAAAACCCAGCTCCATGAAGAAGTGTACGATGTGGTTCTCTACTTGGGGATAATTGACATTTTGCAGGAATATAACATGACCAAGAAGATAGAACATGCTTACAAATCCATTCAATTTGATTCCCTTTCCATCTCAGTGGTGGATCCTGAATTCTACTCGCAGCGATTTTTAAGGTTTATTCAGACAGTTTTCCCCGAAAATCCCTAGCTTGTCAAAAGTTGCATCTATTTTTGGCAAAATCCTTATGATCGGCTGGCTGGCCTAGATTATGTGCATAGTGAAACAGTGCATTGTATATTAGCTGATGTAAATATTTTTGCAGAAAATCAAGTTAAATAATTTATCTTGTTTTTTTATGCAACCAATCCAAGGACCAGAGCTGCCTTTTTGTGCATGCTGTTAACAATTATAGAAGGTGCAATAAATTTGCGCTGCTGTTTTGCTTTCTGCTCAAACCAGAAAAGGTACAGGAACCTGAAACAATCGGGAGGTTGACTGTTAAAAACAAACAAGCTACCAACACAGTTATTAGCGTGCAGGCTAGTTAGGGGATTCAGAATGGCAGATTAGTGGAGTGTGCGTACCCGGTCCAATTCATGCACAAGTTTCTGATCAATGCTCAAAATTGTGTTACCTGGAATTACTGAAGCACTTCCCTCAGTGATCTGATAAATACATCATTTCAATTTCTGCCCCTACCACTTACTTTAATTTCTATTCCTTGGCGTGGATGCTTAGAAAAAAAAATCACTGGCCGCGGGCAAAATAATTGAAGGTTCTTTCTGTGTTCAAAAAACCAAAAGTGAACTAGATTGAACATGTGGAATTGAACCGTTGTATTTTTTTAGTTGTTCATGAAATCTTTAGAGCTTTTGGTACCAAAGATCTATTTGATTTAAAGAAGAGTCAAAATAAAAACAAGTTAAATAAGTTACGGAAATGCTTACCTTCAACATGAATCTCCATGTGGTAGATCCCACTTTCTCTTGCTAAACTTATGGAAACAGGTCTTGGATTACCAGAGTGATGCAAAAGTTGGCAAAGCTTTGGCAGAACAGACTTTGGACAGAAAATGCTGTTAATCCTGGCATATCCAACTGCTGGAGCAATTCACCAAATCAAAGTTGCATCATAGGGTCAAAACAAAAGTCACCATTTTCCCCTAGGTACATATTTGGTGTTTAACAGCATTAATTCTCACAACCACAATCAAAAGCACCCGAGTAAATTTTTCGCATCAACAATTTTCAACATTAAAAACATGCTAAACATGCAGATCCTCGTCAAGGCAAGTCTTAAGTTTCATAATGTGCGGTCTAGCATGACAGTATCTGAAATTGCAGAAAGAGTAAGAATAAAAAAACCGTGCGCATCATATTACAAACGATTCATTGTCCCAAGTGAACGTATATCTGTCAGTCCGTGCACCCTTCAGTTGAAAAAAGCCACAAATAAATATCATAATATGCAATACATATGGTCCAACATTTTAAGGTCCTTTTCTTCCTCGAGTTTTAAATGTGTTCAAATCACTTGGTCAAAAGAGTATCTATTGAACAGACAAACAAGCTTACTTGCTATAAATACACAATCCCATTTTATAGCTTATTGTAAGAAGTAATGCCGATAGGAAGAAAAGATAGAAGCCACCACGTAGCATCATTGACACTGGTCCACCCTGCATCTTTGAAATTGAATCAAGAAGTATAGATTTTCTAACTTCATTACCAGCCAGTCCGTAAGAAAGGAGGAAGCCCACATCTCCGTTCTTCTGCAAGGACCAGTGTTCTGTGCTGCCTGTCACAGTTAAACCACGTATTTGGATCATCCCAGCAGTGACATGTATCGAGCTGGCTGAGTTGGTTGTGGAGATTTGTCCAGCACGTTTCTCTGACCCAGCAGGATATTCTGCAGCAATAGCAGGGGGGGCCGAGATTGAGCCCAACATGTTCACAAGACGTTTTGTGATAGTATTATCATTGCTCTCATTCCCCTGTACATCTGCACCACAAAATTTAAGACCTTGCATTCAGAACAAATATCATGTATGCCCAAAAGAAGGCCAGTCCATGAGAAAATCTTCGAAATAAGTGCCTGGACCATCTAGACTGTATGCAACTTGATCATCACCAAAATTTCATTCTGCTCTTGCAAACCCAAACTAAATAGTCTCAGAGGCTATCCTTTATAAGGAAAAACAGTTGTGATTTGCAAACAAGGAAATTTTGAGCGATCCATACGGTAATCAGACTTTAACCAGGTCCAGACTTTTACAGAAACAGCTTAGAGAGTCGCAATGCAAAAGGTGTATTTAATTTCCTAGGAGAAAATATTTGATCTCAAAAACCATACCTGGCACGATGTTAACATCAGTTTTACTATAAAACTGATTAATACCATCAGGTAAGCTAATGGAGGATGATGCGCGACTTGTAACATTTGGTTCTGGTGCCTGTGGGTTATCCTTGTTTTGTTGAGCATTGATGCCATCAAACTGCAAGCAAGAATCATATGATATGTTACCTCATCTATACAATCAATAAATACACGCTTGATTGAAGGATAGAGCAACTTCATTTGAGGTTCTAATGGGGCATACCTCTGGAGTGAGGTTGAACTGGTCCAAGATACAAGAATTCATACACCCCGACTTTTCTAAGGAACCTGCAGTATCAACATGTAAATTATCATCTGTGGCATCAAAGTACCCCATTAACTTATCCACCGCATCAAACCCAGATGGATCAGTGATAGGCGAGTACAGGAGTTGATTCAGTTCTGGAAAATTATCCTGGCTAAATCCTAGGTCATTGCTAGGTGCATCATAAAACATCGTGTTTTCCTCAGCCAATTGACTTGAAGGACAATCACCAGCTACAGGATTTGTGAGATCAATTGATTGCAGATTATAATTATCCTGAACTGTCGGGGACATCTGAACCAGTTCCGGCCTGTCTGTGTTTTCATTCACGGTGTCGAAAAATTCCTCCACATCAAGGATTTCTTCTAAATTGATGGTATCATCTACTCCATCCACAGATTTCCAATCATTACAAGTCCTTAAAGGGCAAACTACAGAGTCTTCACTAGGAGGATCTTCTGGATTTACAGTATCAGCAAGATCATTAAGCTCCACATATCCATCATTTTGGCTCGGAGGAGTGTGAGACCTATCTGTCATGCCAATATTGTCGCCCATGTCATTAATAAGCACTGGGATGTTCTGCAGCCAAGGTTCTTCAATGCATTCCACAATCGGGTCTTTTAGCATCTGCTGATTCTGCTCCAGTA
The DNA here is from genome assembly GCF_051530095.1 of Phoenix dactylifera. Taxonomy (NCBI): domain Eukaryota; kingdom Viridiplantae; phylum Streptophyta; class Magnoliopsida; order Arecales; family Arecaceae; genus Phoenix; species Phoenix dactylifera. The sequence goes on from NC_143199.1 coordinate 30,900,073, forward strand.
CAACCGAAGGATCTTCTTGATGACTGCTACCATCCTGCCCATCAGGAACCACCATAAAACCAGCAGCATTTGCTTGTTGATTGTCTGTGTATTGGTTCTGAAAACATTTAAAGATGTTCAAATGCAGATCTCAGTCAACAGCATAATAACGATGGTGAAAAATATCGATGCAATGTCACCCGACAATGTACGTTAAAAAGATCAAACAAAGGATTGTAGATACATCGGTTAAAGACTTTGAAACTTATGGTTTGTTTATTTTAAAATGGCCAATTCATGAAATAGTAACAGCCTGCAATAAGAGTAAATACATGTACAAAATTTAAAATATTGCCCTGCAGGTTGCTGATGTAGACTGCAAATTTGATAGAAATAGACTTGCTTGTTCTCATTAAGCAAAATTCAACCATGAACCAAACAAACCTTCAAATTTCACACTAACAGTTAAACTTATATTAAAAGAAAATTATAAATGATGAATGAAAAAAATACAATATTGGATTTACAATTGTGATAATCATAGGCCTTAAAGTAGGTCTTAAGAGAAACTTTGCATTACCCATCATTGGATGTTTGCACATTCAGAGAATAATGTCTTTTATGATCCCAATTTTTTCGCAAAAAACAAACAAGGGAAGCACTAATACTTTAAATTACATGTCATGTCCGTATCAGATATCAATACTCACTGGATACTTCTTGAGTATGTGTCCAATAATCGTGTTATATATCTTATTTGTCAAAATTAGAAAAAAAAACTTGGGACACTTTTCAAATACACTTGAGATCAAGGTTCGCCGTACCAGTACCGATAGGCGTACCGGTCGCCTACCGGACCGGTACAGTTTCGGTTCGTACCAGTTTAAACTAGTACCGAACCGGAACACTCTTCGCCGCCGAAGCCGGAGAAGAAGAAGAGAACAAGAGAGCAAGCGGGGGAGGGAAGGAGGAGAGGTCGCTCGCGGAGGGCCACGAGGGGGCTGGCGGAGGTTGGGGGGCGGCGAAGGCCGGGGGGCGGGGGGACGGGGAAGCCCGCAGGGGTGTGGCGGAGGCCGAGGCCACGAAAAAAATATAGAATTTTTAAGTGAAGTCGGCAAATCGAAAAAACAAGGGACGCGGCCGCGGCCTTGGCCTCCACCGGTCCCCTGCGGGCTCCCCTCCCCCCCCCCCACGCGGGCTCCGCCGCCCCCTCAGCCTTCGCCGACCCCTCACAGCCCTCTGTGGGCAGCGAAGACCTCTCCTTCCTCCCTCTCTTCCCCACTCTCTCTCCCCTTCTCTTCGTCTTCCCCAGCTCCGGCTGGGTTCGGCCCGTCCCAGTTTCCACGGCTCCGACGTACCGGTTACATGCCAGACCGGTCCGATACAGCCCGAACCGGCCAGTACAGGCCGGCTCGTCAGACCATGCTTGAGATACTTCTCTAATACCCCAAAATTTGAGGTCAAGGAAGGATCTTTTCTTTCTACATTTAATGGTGATCCTTCAACAATAAATGGTCAATATTGGAGTTTATCATGTTAATGTTAAAATATAAGTATGGATTGGGTCTACGGATTTGAACGATCACTAAATGGCGAGCTTGCAAAAATCGATGTTATCATATAATGGTAAAACCATGGTCTGCCGTACCAGTCCGTACCGGCCGGTACGGGCCGGTACGTACCGGTCTGGCCTGGGACCGGTACCGAATCAGCGTGAAATCCGGTACCGACAATTTATTGTTGAAGAACCGGTACGGGACCGGTTCGGACCGGTACGCCACCGGTTCGGACCGATACGGGACCGATTTCGTACCGGTCCGGGACGCCACCGATACGCCGACCGGTACCAGTACGGCGGACCTTGGGTAAGACTATGCAATTTTGATGACTTATATATGTGTATATATATGTAGAATACGAATGTACTCATTGATGCATCTTGCTCATATCATATCCTATATCCATATCCATATCCATGTCCATGCTTCATAGCTTAGTCCATAAGCTTCTCCTACACCCCCATCTAAAGAAAGGATTTTTGTATTTTAACCTAAAGCAAGCAACTAGAAAGTATGGATACTTAAATATTCATACCATGTTCATATCTAATACGTATTAGATACCAATACTTTGTCAAATACTTCTAGGATACATGTCAGACCATATTTTATGTATCTTAGTTTTACTTTTTTTAAAAAAAGATTTTGGATAGTTTTCAAATACCCCCAAGATACTTCCTCAATCCCTTGAAAGGTGAGGGGCAAGGCTTTTCTTTTTTTCCTTTTATTTTTTGATGAATGTTGACCTTTCATTGATGAATGGTTATTTTGGAATTTGTAATGTTGATACTATCATATGAAGAATGGATTATGGTTTAATGATTTTAATGATGAGTAAATCTAGTTTGTATATATTAGCAGCAATGTTGTTGTATGAAGTATAGAAAGCTATATGATAACTTAATGTGCATTATATGCATATTCATTCATTGTCATATCGTGGCCATATCATATCCTACTTATTCAATATTTGTCATATTGATGAATTTATATCATGTTGTATTCACCTGTATGGCTGTATCCATGTTTCTTTGTTTCACAAGCTAATATACATAATCTCATAAGGAATTCCATACAAGTATGTTTCATCAAAATCTTCATGGACTACTTGGATTATTGGTTAACTAGTTTTTGTAAGATGTCTCTTATAATCCACATATAGTTGCTACTAAAAAAACCTCAATAGTTGACACAAAGGAAAAAAGAGAAGGATTTTTGGCCTTGTGACCAGGTGAATCTATGGTATTCAAATCCAAATCATTCATGATTAGGGCGGTCAATGCGCAAGTCATAATGGCCCAAAGACCTGATCGGAAACAAATTAGGCTCGAGCTCAACTTTTATGGTTGCCAACTAGGCTCAGCTAGGGGTGTGTTCGGATTGGGCCGGTTTAAGGATATTTTTGAAACTGACCTGAATCAGTTTCTTAAAAACCAAAACCAAAACCAAAACTGAACCGATCTCATAGGAAAATCGGTTCAAACCAACTCAAAAAAAAAATCGATTTGTTCCATTCAGGTTATCAGGTTGAATAGAGCTCCGTTAAAACTCTATTCTATAGCTAGAAAAGAAAATTTATTGACCATGAAACAAATATTCTCCAATGGACCTAAGGCTTGCTGATGGGCAATGCTTGGAACATGGAGACTGCCTTCAATGGCTTGATCACACCGCCAACATCGATCACCGGCCCGATCCACTGGGCGGGCAACTAGAACGCACCAAAGAACAAAATCCAACCCAAATTTACAAAGGAAATGCATCATCAGAAAAGTCAAAAAATCCTAACAGATTACATAAGAAAAAGAAATCAACCAATCAAACAAACAAATTGAATAATCAGAGAACCAAAGGCCCAAATCAAACATCATCTTTGAGCATATCAAGCAACATGGTCTTCCCGACATTATCGAGCCTAAGGAGCAAGATCTTGGCCTCCTACTAGAGCTCAAGTGAGGTGAGCATGCCGTAAAACCAATATATGAGGAACATAGCTACCGGAGCCTCGATTCACCCCCGACAAGATCAGATCGGTCAAGATCTTGCTGTAATTTGGCTGTAGGAGATTGAATCCATAGGCCTCTAGCTGTGCTTCTTCCCAAAGACGATATAATTCATGGACCATTGAGGTATAGTAGTCTTTAGGGTAGGAGGACCGGATCATCCGGGACATGACATGGGACAAGCCAAGGTGGTGTAGAAAGTCGAATTACTAGAGGAGAAGCTCCCCATAATCCCAACACCAACGATGATCACATCGAACCCATCTCCCCAGACCTCCATCGCTCCTGCTCCTTGCTCTTTAAACCAAAGGGACAAACAGCTAAGGTAGAGGAAAGAGCACGACCATGAAGCCATGAAGGGCAAAAGGGGGCGGCTAGGCTTGAAAGGGGCGAGTAGGGTTTTTTTTTGAAGGAGGGACGAATAGGGTTGAAATGAACTAAACCACAACATATAAATATCAAGGGTTGAAATGAACTGAGCTGCAACATATAAATATCAAGGGTTTGATGATTGATGGCCATTCATACTTGATCAGAGGGATAGGATCTAAAAGGGCTCAAGGGTGCTGGTTCCATTGTCCCACATGGACTATTTACACAAAACTTCCTTTAAAACAAAATCCTCACGAAGAAGGGCAACCCAAACAGGTTATGCGGTTGAGCCAGGTCGGATTGGCTTAGGTGTTTGGGCGCAATTAGTGATACATCGGGTTAGATAACTTATTTTTAGTTGTGTAAGATACATACGGGTCGGTTCGATTTAAGCCTTTTTTTTTGAAATTTGAACCAAAATTGAAATGGTCTTTTTTGGTTCTAAACAATTTCAAACCGAAACCAAACTGAATATGGGAAAATCCGATCCAAACCAAATTGAAAAGATCGGTTTGGGTCGAGTTTGTGGTTCAACCGATTTTTTACACACACCTAAGCTCAACTTTTCGGGTTACATGCCTGGCTCGAACTTGAAAATTAAGGGCCGATCAATTTTCTTGCCAAGCCCGAGCTACGTAAATGGTAAGAAAATTTAATGGGCCCGATTCTAAGTCCAGCCTGGCCTAAAAGCATATACTGTGTCGAGTCGGGCTTGAGCCCAACACCTCCGACCCAAAAACATATACTATCTTAGGCCAAGATCGGTCTTGAGGTTCAAATATCAGGCTTTCTTCAGGACTAGGCTCAGCCTAACCTAACCCATTGACACCCCTATGCATGATAAATAAACTTCAAGAAGGAGATGGTTCGGTTCTCTAACTTCATAAGCTAACAAAAATTTGAATCAACTTTATCAAAACTTTGGCTCTTTTTTTTTTGAAGATAGGTTGCTTGACAAAGTTCTAAATCATTTCATCAAGACTTTTGGTTCCTTTTCTCACTATTATAAGGATAGTTTCATTATCTATGAAAGTCACATGGTTCATGCCAGCACCAATCAGGAGATCAAATTCGTCAAAAGTTTAGAAAACTCAGAGTTCATAGATAAAAGGAATCAACCGGGTTCCAATGTTAGCTAATCGGTCAAAAAGCTAAGTAGTCTATGTCAAGGTATGCTATGCTGGTATGGAGACCTCTACCGGTTGCCCGATGGTGCAGTACAATACCATGCCATTTCATTTCTGGTTCGTACCAATATAGCCAAATCCAATGAGGGGGAGAGGGAGAGGGAGGGAGGGAGAAGCAGGAAGGGAGGGGGGAGGGAGAGGTAGGAAGGGAGGGAGAGAGAGGGTTGTCGAGCCCCCTCTCCTTCGGCCGCACGAAAATAGGGGCGAAGCCCTTGTTTCATTGAAGAGAAAAAGGGAGGGAAGTAGAGAGAGAGGAAGTAGAGAAAGGGAGAGGCCGAGAGAGGGAGAGAAAGACGGCTTTCAAGCCCCCTTTCCTCCAGCCGTGAGATAATAGGGGCGGTTCCTCCCTCTGTCTCTCTTTTCCTCTCCTCGCTCTCTCATGTTTCGCCGGATTTCACAAACCGAGAGGCAAAACCGTGCCGGTCCACACCCGGTACGACTCAGTGCACCCCAAACCACGATTCAGGATGGTACAACATTCCTTGGTCTACTTGGATTGAGGACTAATTCTACAACTTTAGACATCTCATAGCCAAACCCTACATCTCATCAAACAATTTAAAAGTGCCTATCGTATTAATGATAAATAGAATATGCTTCCACACAATACACCTAATCTGTCATGTTTGCTTTGATCAAATAGCCTCAGTCCTAGGAATATCATGCAAGCTTCTGTCAACAAAGAACTCTTAGCCTCAGTGAGCCAATAAACAACAAAAAGGGCATCTTAAATCATTACTTATAACACCTACAATTCCAACTTGGACATAGCAACTCCTGTTACATCCATGATTGTTAATTCTAGTTATACCTATTAAAACATAAATTATACTTAAATAATGCTTCAACTATGAGAAACCTTCTCTTTCAAATTTGATGGGGTTTTGAGGACTATCACGCTTTTCTCGTGGAATAGGATTGAACCATCCCACCCCGTCTTGATACTTGGGATAGGGGATATCCCAGGACATGCCGATTGAGATGCTAAGATGATGACAGGATAGCCTCATCTCGACACCTGGGACAGTACCCCATCCCAATGTCCTACAAGATGTCCCACTGAGATTTAAAATCATATGTAGTACTCAGAGTCACATTGTTGATTGTCATGCATGGTTATGATAATAGTAGCATGAGGAAACTATTTATGGGGTTTTAATAGCAGCCAAGGTATGTGAGCAACTAGGGTAACCCCAAACCACATATATAGGCACATATTTGGATAGTATTTAGAAATATTAAAAAATAAATTAGGTTCATATCTTTATACAAAGAAAGGAACTAAAACTTAGGGGAAAAATAAAAATAACTATACACTTCCACACTAATTAGACAGCCTACTACAGTTTAGCATGGCATGTAAATCTTGAGAGAACAAAAGATCAATATCCCCCAACAATCTATGCTCAATTTTCAAGTATACTAATGCAACAAAAAAAAGTCTGGTAAATATTAGATTAAGAATAGAGAGGAGGCCTGAGCCATAAATATAGGTTGTTTGGGCCCATATACGCACCTAACTAGAAATGGCAATGGGTTGGGTATAGGTCAAGTAGGCTATTACCTATACCTGTTTGAGTGGAGCAACCAGGGCAAAAAATGGGGAAGAGATTTGTGAAGAGTTATATATATTCAGGTTGGATTTAAGCGGACTTTACCATTACCCGCACTTACCCCAGATCTACTGCGGATTTTAGAATCAAGATCCTTCCCCACCACTGACTTTAAACAAGTCAGATAAAACTTTCCTCATTAGGATTGGGTTAGGTCGGCTACCCGATGGGACGGAGCAAATTACCACCCCTACACCTAACAACATGCCATGCAACTTAACCATAAATGAGAACTATTTAAGCATATTATCATACCCATGTAGCAATCTTTTGACAAGTATAAATAAGGTTCAAAAACCCAATTCAGATTTGGTTGTGCCTATAAAGTTTTGATACTTTCAACATGTTCAACTAGAGCTTTAAGGTTTTAGCTAGGGGTGGCAATTTACTCCCGACCCGACCCAACTCTAATGGGGCAGGTTTTACCCGACCTACAACAGATCCAGGACGAGTACGGATAATGGTAAAACCCACCTTGAACCCGCCCCAGATTTATATAACTCTTCACAAATCCCCTCTTCGAGGCAAAAAAAAAAAAATAGATTTGCATGCAAAAGAGCAAAGATTTTTGTAGCTTTACCCTACCTAATTCATCCAACCTGCCTATCTAACTCTACTCGCCCCGATACTCTATTTACCCCACCCCAAGACTCTACCTACCCTGCGCCATCCCAAGATAAATATGGAGCAAATATGGATAATGGCCTACCCAATGTTAGGCGAACCATCCTGAACTGTCCAGTTCGGAGTGTACTGAATCGAACAAACGAAAAACCGAAACAAGTCGCTCTATCGATTCAGAAATGTTGGATTAAGTATTTGGAAAAAAGTCCACCATTCAAATAAGACCCATTGATTAAAACAAATTGTTTAAAATGCCTCTACTCCCTCGATCTCGATCATTCGAGAAACCCACAGATCGCCTCTCACCCCTGCTCCCCCCGGGCTCCATTGTGATTCAATAGAAGCCCCCCAACCTCGGCTCTCAGAGTGCCTCCCCATCCCAACTCTCGCGCTCAAAGCAACTTCCCACCCCCTTCCCGCACTCGAAGCACCTTCCCACCCCCTTCTCGCGCTCGGAGGACCTCCCCCTTACCCACGGCATCACCAATTAGGGTCCTCTCTTTCAGTTTCCCCTCCCACTCTCTTCCTCCCTCCTTCCTTCCCTGCCTCTCCCTCCCTCTCTCTCCCCCCTCCCTGCTAGGGTTAGGGTTAGGGTTTAACCCTCCCTTCCTTTCTCCCCTCCTCCCTCCCTCCCTCTCCCTCTTCCCTCCTCTCTCTTCCTATCTCCTTTTCTCCCTCTCCCCCATCTTCTTGTTTTCGGTTCACCCCGAAATGGCACAATACCGATCCGTATCGTGCCAAATCGGTTGCAGGCCGATACACCCTCTGGTAGCAATCTAGGTAACCTTGAGCCTATCCGACCCGTTGCCATCCCTAGTTTTAGCAAAACAAATGTAAAAAAAATTAAAAATATTCAAAAAAAACTATATAGCATAAGATTTTAAAATTTTCTGTATTGTTTGGAATAATTAGATGTATGATTTCAATCTTTCCAGCTGAAAATATAAAATTAGAGAATAAAATTATATCAGATTCCTGTAAAGTACTAAAAATAACGTTAGACATCTATTTGAACTATGATATTTAATTTAATTGTTAATAATCTAATACTTAACTGTGTAAGTATCAAAACAGTGAAAGTTGCAAGCATAAAAATACATAAAAATATGAAATCACATGACAATTACCCTCATATCGAATACAAGATATCAACATAATCATAGAACTATGATCTAGAAATGTTGAAAATAGTGCCATCATTATATATAACTCATCTAATGCGTATGCATGATTTGAGCTGAGATCTCGTTATTCCAATGTCAAATCTTGTGAATGCCCTACAGGGAGAGAAGTCAATCTACTCAGCATAGACTCAAACTATAATCTACAAATATTGAAAATTATGTTATAACTATATGTAACTCACCCAGCGATACATATGATTTGAGCTAACTCGTTACTCGAAACTCAAATCTTGTGAATGCTCCCTAGTGAGGAAGCCAATCTACTCGGTATTGACTCCTCTGTTTTCATCATGAAATCTCATAAATCTCAAGGAAATGATCTTTTCCTTGATCGCTTCGAATTGAACTCCTTATAAATTCCAATGTTCTCAAAACTACAAAAAAATCTGTCTAATCTGAAAGAAAAAGAAAATACAAGCTAGCTCAAATAAAAACCAAAGAATTACAAAAAATATTTGATCTGATACAAAGCAACAATCTTACACTGTTACTGTGTACCCATTTAGGCCTCGTTTGGGGGAGCTTTTGAAGGGCCAAAAAGCACTTTCTGGCCCTCCAAAAGTACTTTTAGATAAAAAATGGTGTTTGGTAAAATTTTTGGGAAGCTGTTTCAACTTTTTCGGAAGGTTGAAAACAGCTTTTTGGCAAAAGCTCCATTTTGGAGCTTTCCGAAAACGTTGTTTTGAGCTTTATCGGAAAGCTCTATTTTTGACCAAAATACCTCCATTAAAAAAAAATCTTCCCAAAATCCTCATCTCACCGCTTGTTGCTCTCCCACCCACCCTCCATCCCTCCCCCCTGCCGCCGCACCCCCTCCCTCTCCCCCGCCGCACCATGGGGAGGTGCCAAAAAAGAGGAAGACGGGCTAGTCTTCCCCTTCCCGCAGCCTCCGCTGGCCACGATGTACCCGTCACGGATGGGGAAGTGCCGAAGAAGGAGGTCCCCACGGTGGGGAGGTGCCGAAGAAGAGGAAGAAGGGGGCGCCCTCCCCCTTCCTGCGGTCGTCGCCGGTCACGACCCGCCCCCCTCCCGCGTCCGCCACGGCCCGACCCCTTTTCGGCGCCATCAGCCTCGCGGGAAGAGAGCACTTCCCAGGAGGCCAGCCGCGGTCGCCGAGATTGCCGTAGGCCCCGCCGGCCACGGCCCGGCCCCCTCCCGCGGCCGCCGCGGCCTGGCCCCCTTCCGGCGCCACCGGCCGCGCAGGAGGAGAAGAAAGGAGAAGGGGGGAGAGGAAGGAAAGAGAAGAAGAGAAGAAAAAAAGAAAAGACAAGGAAAAGGAAAAAAAAGAAGAAAAGGGTAGAAAAAAAGAGAAGAAAAGAAAAAAAGAAAAGAAAAGAAAAGAAAAGAATAAATAAATAAATAAATGCATAAATAAATATTTATATAAATGAATGAATGAATGAATAAATAAATAAGATAATAAATAAATATATTTCAATGAATAAAATAATAAATAAATAAATGCATAAATAAACATATATACGAATGAACGTATAAATAAATAAATAAAAAAAAAAATAATGAGCGAGTGGCAAATAATCTGATCTTTATGATATTGATAGGTACAATGAATTTGTCACCATTGCAAATAGTTAAGTAAAGAGATAATTTGTTAAAGAAATAAATGATCATTAAAAAGGTAAAAAATTAATTTACACTAATAATTATAATATTTTATACATTTATTGTTGTATTATACTATAAATATAATATTATATTACATTATATCATAATACATTAATATGTTATATTAAATAATTTAATATTATGTTATATTATGAGAAATTAGTTTATACTAATAATTATATTATTTTATACCTTTATTATTGTATTATACTATAAATATTATTTTATATTACATTATATCATAATACATTAATATGTTATTTTCAATAATTTAATATTATGTTATATTATGAAAAATTAATTTATACTAATAATTATAATATTTTATACCTTTATTATTGTATTATACTATAAATATAATATATATTATATTATATCATAATACATTAATATGTTATGTTAAATAATTTAATATTATGTTATATTATGAAAAATTAATTTACTCTAATAATTATATTACTATTATGCTATGCTATGCAATATCATATTACTATATTATAATATTATTATTTTACATTACAGTAATATTATACTATATCGTATATTATATATTAATACATATTATATTTTATTATGCTCTGTTGTATAATACTAGCAATGTCGTTCATGGTCATTTTGTCATACAAAAGTATTTTCTCAATTTATTTACCAAACACATGTTAAAGTGCCACAGCACTTTAGAAATATAGTTACAAACAGGGCCTTATTAATTGGGTCATCAAATTTTCACAAAAGCTATAAGAGTGAAACCAAGGAAAATATCTTTGAATTCTCCAGGAAAGAATCGAGGATACTCAAGGCAATCCAGCACGGACCATAAAAAGGAGGGAAGGCTAGGGGAGGACGGGTCGTTGGGTAGGGGGAGAGTCACTACAGACCAGCATGCATAGTATGGCTCGAAGAGAAAACCAATACATAGAAATACAACCCACATAAATAATAAAGTGTTATGCATTGTTGTACCATGCTGATAACCTATGAGCATGATGTGTATCATAGAATTATGGTTTATTGCTTTGTTCCTTGACCTAGGTAACACTACCATAAGTTTTTCAAATGGGGAACAAGAAAATAAGCTAACAACCCGAAGATGTATTTGCTAAAAGCAAAATAAAAAAATTAACTATTAGTCTCGGAAGTTTCACAGGAAATTACATCCCGATGGATGAAGAAAAGGCAGCAAAGATAAAGCAATACGACATTCAATGCATGCTGCACCTACTCTCCAGAAAAAATTTTCTTTTCTTGGACTTATTTCAGGTTAAACAGGAAATACGTATATGCAATAGGAAATTTATAGGTGACTACAATTAGTACCATTTTTCCTGTTATAACGTGCATATCTTAGATTGCTAAAGGTATATGGAAACATGTTTAAAGAATAACACAATCCAGGATCATTCAAATTTCAAAACATAAACAATGAAGTACTTTTTATGCAGAGAATTTACCCGCACAAAATCATTGATATGCAAGGATTCCTGTTCCTGCTCCCTAGCATCATTAAAATCATCATCGCCATCCTCTCTCAGCATGATCATATTATCATCCTCCTCCTCCCATTCCTCCTCATTAAACGGCGCCCCATACTGAGCCCCGTTCTGCGGCCCTGGGCCGTTCTTCTTGAAAATCCTGCATACAACATATGTATCCTTCCCCAAAGAAAACCCAAATTCAATTCAACAACAAGATCGAATGAACATGACATCTTAAACCAAAAAAAATAAAAAATACGAAGAAATCCCATCTTCCATCCTACTATCTTCTATACCTGAAGAATCCCAGTGCCAGCGAGTTCCTGGTCCTCGAGCCGGTATTCATGCATCACCCAGTTGCTCCTCTCGCCACGGGGTGCCCGGCCGGCGTGGTAGACGAGGGTCTTCTTCATGCCGATGACGCGGTTATTGTGGCGGACGGGGCGATCCTTGCCGGTGGTCTTCCAGTATCCCTGGGCCGTGGAGCGATTCATCCGGGAGCGGTTGGAGTACTTGCGATCGACGGGGGTAAAGAAGTACCACTCCAGGTCCCGGCTAACGATCCGGGACCGGGGCGGGAGGTCCCAGGGCTCGCACTTGTAGAGATCAATCTCCGCGATGGCATCGACGCGGAGGGATTTGCGGGCGACCTTGCGCTTGAGGTAGTATCTGACGAGCTCCTCGTCGGTGGGGTGGAACCGAAATCCTGGCGCGAGCTGGGTCGCGGTGGCGGCAGGAGCAGAGGGCGGGGGCGGATTGGAGGACGATGCGCCGGCGTTCATCGGAAACTTGGGGGTCATCGCCGTCGAACTATCGGAGAGAAGATAGGGATCCGAAGAGGGTCTCGATCAGAGATCGAATTCTTCTTCACACATTTCTAGGAATTTTAGGGATCGTTTCGGTACGGAGAGAAGGGGATGACGAGGGTTTGGAGGGGTAGAAGAAATGAAGTCTTAAGACCTGGAAATGAAAACCTTGGGCGCTTGGGGCACTGCCGTTCCTATTTAACCTTCCGAGGCCGGGTTTTAAAGATTTTTAATCCTTGGTTGTTTCGGTGATACAATAGTCCGTATATAATTTTCTATGAAGGATCGGGATCTGCCGTTCATGTTACCTATGTGAAGTCATCGCATCCACTCATGTACAGATGGACGGTATATAGTAGCAGTTTGCTTAAAAGTCTTTGTGCATGCGGGAGACCCATGTTAATTTCGATACGGTGGATTTGAGGAGTGAACCTGTGATAATTCTGACCATTAATTCAGTCATCTCATCCGCTCATGTACAGATGGACGGTGTATAATAGTAGTTTGCTTAGAAGTGTGTGTGCATGCGGAAGACCCATGTTAATTTCGATACGGTGGATTTGAGCGATGAACGTGTGATAATTTTGACCATGCTTTCTTTCCACGAACAAGGAGAAAGATGTATTAGGTAATCTATCCCACAATCAAGAGTATTGGATAAGTAGAGAGGATTGGCAAGATGTGCAACATAATAAAATAAAATATTTTTCCGTTTATACATGCAAGATGCATAAGATAATAGTAAAAAAAAAGGAAATATTTTTTTTAAAAATATGATTTTATTATAAAATATGTTTTATGAAAAATGGGGGGTTATGTTTTCATAAAACTTATTTTTAAGATTTTTATGACAAGTTTTTGACAAATCTAATTTCATGAAAACAACTAACTATTTAATAAATTTATTTATTTTTATTTATATAAATCTGTTTTCATAAAAATTAGCAACCAAAATGTCTTTGTTTGCTGAGAATGTTTTGTAGTGAAAGAAAGTCACTTGCACGAACGATCCCACCATGTTTGCCTCCACCGAAGTGTGGACCTAAGTACTGTATTTGTTAATTGACTTTGTCCAAAAAATAAGGTGTTAAAGTAACTTTGGCCGGGGTAAGGAGCTTCTAGGATCGCTGAAGTCTTCCCTCCTTAAACTTCATACTTTCACCTCCTAAGAACACTGTAAGTTCGTTTGGTTAGGGATAATCTGATATAGAAAAATATATTCTATATCAGATTATCAAATTTGATACCAAAAAAGAATGAAAGAAATTGTAAAATAAATATAGCAGATCTCGCTCTTATTTTAGCCAAAAAAAAAGTAAAATAAATATCACCAAAAAGTGGTAATTTTTTTCTATGCCAGATTATCGAGTGGAACTAATTTGAAATTATCATTGCTTGAAAGAAATACCTCCACTTTTTTTGTTAAAACCCACAAATATCTTATTTTAATATTACCAATCCCACAATGGTCTCAACTCAAAACTTTTCGATGAATCCCTCTCATTAAACAATTAGCAATGTGGTTGCATTTAAATATGTTTACTTACTAAAAGATTAAAAATACTACAATTTATGTATAATTAAAAAAATATATTCTCTAATATATATACAGCTATTTTTTAAAAAAAATATTATTTTCTAATAAATAACTAACAAATGGACTAAAAAAAGAATGTATTACTAGAATTGTTTATTCAAAAGTATTATTAGAAATTTGACAATATTTCGATATAGGATTACCTCAAAATAGATATAGTAATCTTTTTTCTGTAGTAATTTTTAGAGTAATTTTTTCATCGACCAGATACAATAAAACCTATTTTCCATAGCAGTCATTTTTTTCAGATAATAATTTTTAAAAATCATCATATTACCCCTATACCACCACGAGCAAGCAAACCCTTGAGGTAAACCAAATACATTGTTCATACGACATACTAACACGTATATCAACATTTTATTCCTTGACACAACTAGTTTCTTAAACAATTTAATAAGTAGGTCACAAGTTTATCTATATTTAATTTACCATGCGGATAGACGGCTATAGGGAACATGATTACATGAACAACGGATCAATGCCCTTCAATGCATGTGGTATGCACTCGATGGTCTTCTTAATCTTTTATTCATCAGGTTTATTAATTATCCATGGGAAAATAATGCTACAGAAAGGGTAGTCTTGATGTCAAGCATATATTCTTTGAGACTAAACATATAAAGATAACTTCTACTTATCAATTGATGCAATACTTGTTTATCACTAGAGATGAGGCATGTGTGAAGATGTGCTTAAAAAGAGACCTAGATATTCAAGAGGAAACCAAATAGTTAAAAGGTCCTCTCTTTTTTTTTCCAATGGTGAAGGGGCAATGAGAGTTGCGAGAATGAGATGTGGACAAAAATGGGAGCATACCCTGTATAGATCCGGAACAGAAATTAAAAAAAAAAAGGAAGAGAAAAAAGAAAGAAAAAAAAAAGGGTGCAAGTCCGCTTCCACACGGTTTCTAAGAGATGTCAGCCTCCACGCGGTTTCTAAAATCCCCTGATAGGACAGGTCAATGACTCGCACCGGTTCGTATACATATGGGTAGAATCTTCGTATCTCAAGAGGGTGGAATCTTCATTTCTCAGGAGACGTGTCAAATATTGTATGCAGCTGTATTTAAGGTTAAGACTACAAGACTTGGCACCGGAAGTAAAGGACTCAAAGCAACTTGTTCCTAATTGTAAGATGCCTGATGCCTCAATTACAAACCTCCTTTTTGAGTCCTTTAATTAAATCTTTTCCTTTGCAAGTATCCATGATTTAAGTAAAAAACTGCAGCTCTACATGATTGAATGATTTAAGTAACAAATCAAAATTACTACCTATGCTATCGAGTGGTTGCAAGAGGATACTTATAAGGCGATCTGCGGGACATTGTGTTAACCAGGAAGGCCATTATGATCAATTTGAATAGAAAAATTGAGGCCATATAATTTAAGTAAATACTTACTTACAAAGGCTTGGTGATGCAGTTGAGGAACTTGAGAAAATTATGTTCTTTTGTTAAAAAAATATAAAATATATAAATAAATTTATTTTATTCTATCAATTTAAGTTTTTGAAATAAGTGGTAATTTTAACATGACATCAGAGCTACTTTATTTATAAAAAAATAAAAAAATAATATGAGGACAGCAATTCACTTTTAATATTTTTAATATATCACGACAACCATCATCACGTACAATAGAGTTGGCATGCAGAATTACATAAGGTTCTCTATTTATTTTTAACCAAAAAAAAAAAAAAAGGTTCTCTATTTATTTATTCAATGACACAAAACAGGGTACCGTGTCTATAGCAGAATGGCAAATCCAAAATAGCCAAGCAATGGGAAAAGATATAGCCTGCCTAGCGATCCTTCCTTATACCGAGCAATACTCGCTGAAATTATCCACCTCCACCACCATAGCCCGATCCATAGCCAGACCCATACCCGGACCCATATCCGGACCCTTGTCCACGGCCCGAGCCATAGCCGGAACCGCCGCCGCCGCCGCCGCCGCCGCCCATCCCATATCCTCCACCCTGGCCGGCACCTCCACCATATCCCGACCCACTACCATAACCGGAGCCATATCCTGATCCGCTTCCATACCCGGAGCCACCTCCGCCGCCGCCTCCACCGCCGCCGCCGCCGCCACCACCTCCTCCACCATTCCCATAACCTCCTCCAGAACCATACCCCGATCCACTTCCGTAACCATAACCGGAGCCACCGGCGCCGCTCCCATAACCCGACCCTCCACCTCCACCACCTCCTCCGCCACTACCATATCCGCCTCCTCCCCTACCACCTCCAGAGCCATATCCGGAGCCATACCCCGACCCATAACCAGAACCACTACCACCACCAGAACCATAGCCAGACCCACCGCCGCCGCCTCCGCCTTCTCCACCTCCCCCGCCACCGCCGTACCCAGAGCCTCTGCCCGACCCATAGCCAGAGCCATAGCCTGAGCCATAGCCCGAGCCCAACCATCCCCCTCCAACACCACCACCACCACCACCACCTTCTCCTCCTCCTCCTCCACCGCCGGTGGCACGGATGGCAGCTCTTCCGGCAGCAGTGAGCTCAACGCTGAGCAGTAGCAGGAATGCAGCAGCTAGGACCTTGGAACTAGCCATCTTTAATTTTGTGAGTTAGGGGAACGAGGGGTAGCTACGTGCAGTACTTATAGGCCTTGCATGCAAAGTTATGTCAAAACCAAGAAAAGAACGTGGGATGACGATTTGGAGTTGTGTTGCATGATTAGGGAGGGTATGCGGCTGCGATGGAGGCACATAGACGAATCCTTTATTGAATTTAGACTAGAGTTGGTGAGGTGAGGTCGGGGTGGTGGGGGGCGGGGCCTGGTGGAACCGACGCGCCCCACCACGTTTAGGAAAGAAACGTGCGGACTTGGGCTCGACGGCCACGCGTCGAGAGGCCGTCCTGGGTGTTACGCACTTTGACGCAGCTGCGGCCCGTTGCTGGTCTACTTCACACTCCACTTCTGGGCTCGCGTCTCTCGTGCTGCCACGTGGGCCGAACGAGGAGTGGAGTCGTTGAAGAGGCTTCTAGAGTCCTCATTGCGGAAAGATTGGCATTGACGTACCTTGGCTTTTATAATTATGATATTTAAGTTCCTTATCCTCAGGCCACTTACCGGACCATTCCATTATAAACTCTGGTGCCAATTCATTTATTAAATCATTTAACACCTAAAGCGTACGACTATTACATGCGAGTCTCGTGCTTTTAACTTTAAAAAGTCTCGCCATGCTGCCTCCGGCACTAGTTCAAACTTGCTTTATAAAATAATTGCATTTAAACCCCTTGCATTAGGACTATTTTATTTTTCGTGAAAATTTCGAAATGGAAAGAAGCCGGAGGATCTTAAGGTAGACAGAGAGCAATGGAGATTTAGCTTAAGATAGCAATTCTTATCTGCAGCAAATATGGGAAACTTTAACAGGAATACATTTCGTAGATCCATTGGTGGGGGAACTGAGAAGCTCTTGTAATGAGACCTGAGTTCCAAGAAAAGAGCCTGTAGAAACAAAGATTTCTCATTGCTGACCGTTTAACCATCTAATCTCATATGGGTGGCTAATCTCATCAAGTTCGGTATTCCTCTGAGATGTATGCGACTGCATACTTGCATTTCCCTGGAGGCTCAGATTAATTACTTCTATCAAGATCTCTCCAACTATTGAGATAAAAGAGACTATTTTCATTTGCTGGAGCCTAATGGCTTGCCTCTTGTATCCGTCAGTTCACTACTATGAACCTCATATCAGGTGTTCAAGTCGTACATCATTAGTCTTTCTTCCATAATAACCACCTTGTTAATTGAATGAAGACAGAATACTAATGCCATCTCTCAGAATGGAGTTGCCGAGTACTCCAGAGGTATCAGTAATATCCTTCTTAGAACCTCAGATAAAATCGCTAAATGTCCCGGAAACTTTAATAATCTTATATGCTCTTTTCACTTAAATAAAGTTGAAGGAAATGGGGGGAGAGAGAGTTTGCTAGTCTGTCTAAATCTATTATCTATGATATTTCAACTTGTGCAGGGATGTCACAAGGCGTGTTGATAAAGTTTCTGCCAAAAGAGTTATTATATGATATTACAATTTACTATTAACAACAGGAGAAGTTCATGACAATGCCTGGATTGTATCATATGGCAATTTCTTCGCAAAAGTTGAAGCTGCAAGTGTTGTCCTTGTTATAAGCTAGAAGTCTTTGGTACTAAACATTTGCGACAAGTTGGCAGTTGATCATTTGATAAAGCCAGGAGTAATTAAGATATTATATACATCAAGTTGATGATCAAGGACTTGGTGTAGATAGAGAAGGTGAAGCATATGAAAAAAAAACGAAAATAGTGATTGATAACAATAAAAAGAACTCCAATAATGAAATACATCTACCAGAGATTCAAGAATTGTAGATCAAGAATCACACCATTAATTGTTGATCATGCTATAACATACAAAAAAATAGATGAAAAGGAGGCCTATTAAGAGGGAAAATAACTTCAACAAGAGAATATCAGCTGCAAGGCAAGCTGCTAGATCATGCAGAAATACTTAAGAAATCTGTTGAAGAGTTATATTAATGCATTTGAAATTATCAGGAACTTTGCTGAAGGAATTTTCAAATCAAAAGAAGGCTTTGCTTAGAAAAGTGGAAAAGTCATTTAGGAATTTAGATTTGCCTAGAAAAATCGAAAGTTATCTCTACATATTTAATAAACAAAAAAAATAAATGCCAATCTAAGAAGTTCTAACAATGCTGTAAATGAATATGCTGATATTTATGTTAGGTTGTATATATAGTTCTTTCTTGATCCTGTTTGTCTAGGATCAAGAGCTTGCTTCCTTTATTCCTAGTATATAAAATTGGTGGGTTTCCACCTTTCCGCCCAATCAAAGTTGTATGAATTGATCATAGGTTTTCTCATATATCAAGTAACAATCATTGTCTTCTTGCATGAGTCTCCAAACCACCATATTTAGTTTCCGTACATTAGCTATTGATTCAATTGGCTAACTAGTAGATCAACTAGAAAACTCAGAATGAACAACAAAAAAGATGGGAAAAGAGGACAATTTGGGGATTACCGATGAAATTTGAGAAATTCTCCTAAAAACACAGGACGATAGAAAATGAATAGATATATTTGAGACCAGAAGAGTTTGGGGATTACTAATGGCTGCTATATAATGCTCTGAGGGCCCGTGAATGAATGCAAGATTATGGGACTTCAGCATATCCACATTACTTTCTTATTTATATAATTATCACCACAATAATGAAATGCTCCGGACTATGGAAATCTCCCAAAATAATCCTAATTAAAGGAGTACCTGCTATAAGCTGCAAATACTTAGGCCTCCAACTAAACAAGGGAAACAAATTACCATGCTCAATGAATCACAACATTACATGTGTCTGAACACCGAAATCATAATCTTTATGAAATGATGACCTCAAATACATCCAAACTTTTGGTTGCTTCACAATCAAAATAGAATCTAGCATGCATGTGAAAGTTAACCCATTCCTGTAAAATCTCTCTAAGTTATTATCCATAAATGCATGATGTCATGACAAACATATGTTTTTCTACATATTACCTTTCTCTAAACTTCACCGGTTTTCTAGTCCTTAACCTCCCAATTCAGACTGGACTGTGCCCAACAAACAATGCTTTTATCCTCCATGAGATCCCCGCAGTGCTTCTCGTGCGTCCTCAAATCTGACAGCACCGAGAATTCCTGAGGGCATGAGTACTTTCTTGGCAAGCCCAAAGGTAGGTCGTCCATGAGTATAACTTCGTTCTTTTATTCTCGACGGTGAACAATCTCATTTCTATTGGGCTGAACTGTTAAATCAAATAAAAAATGAACAATTCTAATCCTGTAAGGTTGAAGATCGCACTCGCGTCGGCTATAAAGGCTGGTGTGGGTGAAGAAGCCCAGCACATCAATGTTCCATTAACCAAATCACTCGATCCATAGCTCTAATCTACATTGCAGTCTTTTCCTTCCCGCAGCCAAAGCGGCTATCACAATAAATTTCGCGCCTTGTCCTGAATAAGAAGGATCAAGTATACATTGAACACCACAACCAGTATAAATTATTGACAAAATTCACCAAACATTTTTTTTCTTTTGTGCGCGCGCGGAGAAGTCCTAGAGTTAGATACTTAAATTTCTAACATTTTCAACAGCAGCAACAATATGTTTGTGCATAGGAGTTTGGCAGTTTCATTTGATAAAGAGAATTCACGGTGCATGTAGCAGAAGAACATCAACTACAATTCTGTTGGTCAAAATGGTGGGAAAAAAAAGACTCTTAGAACTTATGTTAGAGTTCAATCCAGCTAAAAACACCAAAATGTAACTTGTGCTTTGGAAAGCCACTTTTTCCTTTTCTATGCAGATGACTACAAAAACTATTGCGGACAAGACACTCACCCTGGACTATCAGAAACATACAACTTTTTCTTTCCATTTGTAGCACAAATTGCAGGCCTTGTAAACACCTTGTACCCAGAGCAACTCCACGACAACATTGATCTAATGAATCTCATCCAGCAGCATAATTGATGCACAGATCTCGCATGAAAGCGATCGCAGCAAACCACTTGAATGGACAACAAAACTTATCAGCCAACATGTATCACCTCTCAGAATTAGATGAAACCTTTTGCATAATCATAGCCTCAGCAGTGCGAATTGCCTCCGGTGATCCAGTGATTGTTACTTTCCTGCATGTCACATTCAGGGAAAAAAGAAGAAAATTAGGAAACAGCAAGCCGGTCACAGACAAAAAAGAAAAGAAAATGAAGGAGCTGTAATACCTATCTGAGGTGCCAGAGAGGAAATCACCTCTATCTGATATCTTAATCCTAGCTCCACTAACCTACATAATTGGAGGAATGTAAATGAATAATAAGATTCAATAATATTCCTATATACTAAATGATTTTAACAAATATACATAGTTCATAACATAGCAGCTTCTTACAGCAACAAACTTATACAATCTTCAGATCTTTTGGAATGGAAACAAATTTAGAATTCAATAGTCAAAATATACACCCAAAAATCATATAGCAATTTGATTATCTCAATCGGATTTTTCACATAAATTAACATCCATATGAGTTTTCTATTTTAAAGGATCTCGTTGTTAATTGTAGATAAAAGGGGTCAAGATGAGATTTTCAAATCTGCATAAACTGTCTATAATGTGACAAATTCCTTTCTTTACAAAATAAACCCTCGAAAGTAATCATTTATCCAGGGTCACATATCCCTTATTACCAAACATTAATACAAGATGATCAGTTAATGTGGACTCATCACTTGCACCAATGCACTAAAGATGAGAGATCAAACCGAGGGACTAGATGCATTATGCGAACCTGACCAATCTCCATTATGTTCCTTCCCCCACGACCGACAACAGCACCAATATGCTCATCTGCAACACCAATTGTGACTGAGCTGCTTTGGCCTTCATGAGACCCCATAGATGACCTTGTGGGAGCTGCTTGTGACATCATACCCTGACAGATACATGACTCAGAAGCATCGTTAACCAGATAAAACCAATACTAATGCATCCGATAATGTGTTACATCATAAAAAAAAAAAAAAGGAAGAAAAGAGAACAAGATTATAAAGCAGGACTTTGGAGAAGGAACACTTAAAAAAGATATGGTATCTTTCAAATGTGTCTGAACAGGTTCATGCCTAGCGATGCAAAAATACCGATGATCAGTTACAGAATATGCAAAAACTGAGACAACTAACAATATTGAACTTGACAAATGAGGACGGATAGAGGCGGTTCAAGATGGAAAGGAGTGGCGCAAGTGAGCTAGAAGGGGGTGGCAAATATAGCAAATGGAACATGGCCGCGAAAGTTTCTTGAGCAGATATAAATGATCATTATGTTGAAATTCACTATCATTTTGATCCACCCATTCTATGTGAAATAGATATATACAAACAGCTTCTTAGGTTCTTTATTTTATTTTATTTTTATTTTTATTTTTTATTTTTTTTTGGGGGGGGGGGTACAAGCTTCTTTGTTTTCTATACATAAACCTGAAAGCTCAATGTCCACATAAGAATCCGGATGCACCAAAGTTCTCTTATTTTTTTCTGGATTGATCATCAATGTCATACATGTCATTCTAGGGCCTACTAATATTTTAAATGTCTTTCCCATGAATCACTGGGTTTTGTTAGGCACCATGATTGATATCAGTGTCCCAACAGGTTTAAAAAAGAGTGAAATCCAAAGTTCGTAAAGTTTGCATCCACAACAATTTAAAGAGTGAAATCCAAAGTTCGTAAAGTTTGCATCCACAACAATTTAAAGAAATTGCATATTTGACAATGACAGGCGATAAACAATCAAAATATATTGTAGTAGTTCATGATGCAGTTTTAATTTCTCTTAATGCTTCTGGTCTTCAGAGGGTCTTGATGTGTAGCATGGCATATCTATGAATTAACTGTTTCTAACTAAAAGGAACTTCCAAAATAATAATTGGCTGTTTCCTGTTTACCACAAATATGATCTATATAGAGAATTTGCATCCTATAGAAATACCATAACCAAATATGCGTCGTTCATTCACTTTCATATAGAAGAATAATTTATGATTAACAGTGGAAATACTAGCGTTCCATCTTAAAACAGATGCGTAGATGCATACAGAACTATGGAACAGAGTTTCTTGCCATTATCAGGAAATTCCGTATGCACTAATATGAAGTACTAACCTTGCTACTTGGGTATTTTCCCCCAATTCCATTCGGTCCATAATTTATTGTGCCGTATGTTACTGAGGGGATCATATAGCCCACGGGAACCCCAGGATAACCCGGAAAATTAACACCTGATGGTTCAAATGAGAAAGGGGGGAAAGAATATAAGAATCAGATTTCCACTAAACATGTATCATAATTTACAGGCATACAAGCATACAGAAAAATCAAATGTGGTATTGTCAACAAATAAACTGATTACAGCATAATCATCACCAATTTATACATTCAATTTTTAAGAGAACACAAAAATTAAGGAAAGGAGGGGTGGGGGATGGGGCTGGGAGAGGGAGAAAAAAAAGGGAGTTGGGTGGGGGAGGGGGTGTTGTTGGGGTTCTGGAGAGGGGGGAGAGGTGGGGAGGAAGGTAGAAGGTGAAAATAAGGAACTTCCAATGTCATGTACAAGTGTTCGTAGCATCAGCAGTATGTATAAGTAATCAACTGGATGCTAAAACAATAAAAGACAGTGACTGGAAACAAAAGATTCAAAAGGCTTAAGTAATTAAAAAGTAACATGACAAACAGATAATTCCAATTCTGCCTAATAAATAAGATGATTCTATGCAACCCCAGTGACCCCACAGAAAATTTATAGTTTCACAGTCCCAACTTGGCTCAGTCTAAATTGCCAAAGATAACAACAAGCAAGGTTTTTATTCCCTAATCTCAATGCCCCGGATCTTCATTAAGCTGTCATGATCATAAATTTATAAAAATAGAAAAGGGAAGGGAATAAAGAAATTGCAACAAAAAATACGCTTCATAGACATACACATACATATACATATAATTTTAAAAATAAAGGTGAAGAGTCATATGCATGCAAACGCTAAAGCATAACAAACTTACCCCCCCCCCCCCCCCCCCCCAAAAAAAAAAAAAGCAACAATTACATGAAAGCAACAGCTCTCTAGAACATCTCAACTCTGAAAGATGAGATTAGCCTTTTTGCATTAAAAAAGGGTGTCTCAATGCATGAGGAACCCACCATTGTGGGGTATGAGAAGGGTTAGATATACATAGCCTTATTCCTGCATGCAGAGAAGTTGTTTTCAAGTTTCGAACCCGTGACACCCGGGTCACAATGGAGCAACCCTCTAGATTAGCCTTTTTGAATATTATACTAAAATTTTCATTTTTTATTTTTTTAAAATGCGGTATCTAACAGGAGTTCTAGTGAACTGCAACACATGAATCCATATTTTTTTAAATAGGAAATAAAAATTCAATGTCGCATAGGATGCTAAAATTTGTCTCTTCTATTATCTTCAAGCATATAGTTGACTTCAACAATGTGATTGCTTTATGTAACCACAATCAATATTGCTATCTCTAATAGCTATTTATATATGATATATCTTCTTGCTCTAGTATATTTCCTTTCATTTTCCTTTTTATGCTTATGGTTGCTTAATTTTATCATCATATGATGGTTTATAAAAATATTTGTAGCAAATGAAGTATGATACAAAAAGTAGCTAACAAATAGCTTTTGCAAACTTACCACAGTTATAGGTCATGTCCTCTCCAACCAAGCATATTCAACATTCTTTTTATCATTTTTGCTGCCTTCCAATGCCTAGCCACCATTTCAGTAGCATCCTCTAAGTTAATCTAATCATGCCTTCCAAGGGGAAGCTGACGTGGGTTTAACAAGGAGAAATTTAGGGGGAAGGGCATTTTTGAAAAGAGACACATATGCTACTCCAACACACTGAATGGTTGAAAAACTTGAAAAGAGTTCCATGAAACCATACATAAAGAAACATTCTTCACAAGTACACATGAATATACCAGATCTAGCCAATCTTATCTCATTTACTTGAGATCTACTGTGAATCTTCTTCTTTGTTTGGTTCTATCTAAAGTTGCATCCTCTAGTAATAATGACTTCCTGAAGTTTCCGTCCAGCACTCGCATTCACATCTTACTTAGATGTTCTTACATCTTTTTATACAAAATTCCAACAATCACATATTCTATCTTGTTAGTAATAGTTGTAAAAACTGTAAATGGCAGAAATAATTTGTCACGAAGTGCAGATTAAAGTCTACCACAAATAAAGGTATAGAGTCTATTTCATGTGTACATATAAGGGTATGATGCCAGCAAGAGAAACAATAACTTTTATACAATTACTCCAACAGTTGTTCCTTTAATCTAGAAATCACACTTTCATACACTTTTTTTTTTTTTTGCTAAAATTTCATACACATTATTTGCAAACAGAAATTTGTCCACCCAATATTCATCTGCCACCAAAAAAATTATGGTTTTCTTACCATGATAAAAAAGGCCGCCCATTGCATGAGGCTCCGACCATTGCAGGATCTAGAGAGGATCAGATATACGTAGTCTTATCTCTACATGTGGAAAAGCTATTTATAGGATTCGAACCTGTGACCTTCAAGTCGCAATGGAGCAATCTTACCGTTGCGCTAGG
Source organism: Phoenix dactylifera (assembly GCF_051530095.1). Classification (NCBI taxonomy): domain Eukaryota; kingdom Viridiplantae; phylum Streptophyta; class Magnoliopsida; order Arecales; family Arecaceae; genus Phoenix; species Phoenix dactylifera. Next base: position 30,925,337 of record NC_143199.1, read on the forward strand.
GCACACCCTCATGGTTTTCTTACCATTTGTACGTAGTCTTATCTCTACATGCGGAAAAGCTGTTTCCATGTTTTGAACCTGTGACCTCCAGGTCATAATAGAGCAATCTTACAGTTGCGCCAAAGCACACCCTCCTAGTTTTCTTACCATGCTCCAAAACAAAATTCACCCATTTATAGCATCACCTCAGATTCAGATTAGCTGTTGGGCTGGTGCATGATCTCAGTCATATAACATGATTTTGGCATCTCTAGTGTAAAATCTCACGCTTTTACGCAACTCATAAGAATAGCTCTCTACAGGATGTATTTGTAGTTGACCATTGTTCATGAGTATCAAATGATCATTGATTGTCGTATTACCCAGCTGAGGCATTGGCAAATTGATAGCAAGATAATGGGATGAGCCCAAGCATAAAGGCCCTGCGCGTCCACCATTCTTCCAACTAAAGTGCATTCCTAGAGATTTCAGTTTGCGTCCTAAGTTCATGCCATATCGGGGTCAACTTTCATATCAAGATTCCCTTCTCAAACTTCATATTTTATCGACCAGGTTGACTGATACCTGATGAAAAATTTAACGACTTCTAGGTTCCCTCCATCAACTTCTTTTCTTCTCCCTGTTTCTCATAAGTCTCTCATTCATGTGTTCCTGTTGCTCTCAATGGTGCATTCATTGGTAACATCCAAAACAACTTAGGCAAGAACATTACATAGATGACTTAAAATTCAAGACTGCGATTAATGATCCACCACCATTGTCAGCTGTAAGTTGGTCCTTAGTCGAGGGAGTCCTCCAATCTGTTAATTCAATCTAATGGCCTCAAACTTGCCAAGCGATTCCAATATATCCAAGAGATAATTGAAAGCAAGATCAAGAGCTACTAATAAGACTATGCACATATATTCATGCATGCATGCATATAAAATGTTAGTTAGTTGTTCATGCTTGTAGCTTATCTTAGAGTACAATCAAAATATACAATTCAGAAAAAAAAAAAAAAAAGAAAAGTGATGATAGAGTAGTTCCCTTTCATAAAACATGACTCATCAGCATGTCTTGTTCGGAATTCCACTCACTAGCTGTTTTATTTTCAAGGGAAGAACTTAGACAACAACCAATATGCTCAATAATGTTGCAGACCAATGAAGACAAAAGAGTTGGCATCAATCCTATATTTTTTTCCCCTAAGTTGGTCCTGAGATGCCTAGAACTGAAAAACACATAACACATAAAACCATACTGATAAATTCTAAGGCAACAATTGCAGAAAAAACATAAAAGAAACTTCTTAAAACTATTAGGTGGATAACTTCATAGAATCTCGAAAGAACTAAGATTAGAAAACATAAATCCCACAAAGTAAACATATGCCAAACTGGCTGGTGATAGCAAGAACTTAGCAAACTGAAGGCATAAACTGGAGACACACCTGCATATGGAAATGGTGAATTTAAAGTTTGTGGATAATGAGCATCTTCTATTAACTTCGACAGTATAAGATAGACAGCTCGCATCCGTTCATCAAAAGACCCTGTCAATGTAACTACCCTATCATTCAACCCGACATAATTATGATCCTGAGGCGATATCTTAATGCCAGCCCGAGAATCTTCAATAAATGACCTGCATAAATGCATGATTGCATCCATCAGTAGATCTCAGCAACTAAATCACCAAATGAAAATAATTTGCACATCTATGTTACATTAAGAAAAAAAGGCATATTGGGGCCTTTGGCTATTGAATTTGTCCTTGGTGAGGAAACAATTGCTTTGCATTTTATCATATGATAGTTTTAGGTATATATAGTTTTGGGAAGAAAGATTTGGAAGCCTGTATCCACATGGTACCAAAAAAGGGGGGATAGGGGATCTAGAACTCTCTCTTTTTCTATTTCCCTCTCCCATTTTTCACAATTGAGTTCGAGAAGATATAGATGTTCAATGTGTACCCTATAGTAAATGGACTCTTTCCAAATATATCTCTAATCTTAACTAGGAAGATATTTTATAAGTTTATAATCTCTAATCTTGTTCCTATAATTTTATATTGAAAATATTTTTGTTATATCTTTAGAGCTGTTTTTTCGATCACACTATCAATCAAGGTTTGCGGTCTCTATACTGGACCCCATACAAGTACTCAACCAATACACCCCATATCAAGTATCAAAATGGTATATAGCTCAGTATCGACACTCAGCATGGGGACCATACAAAGTCTCGATACTCTACGAGTACGGCATGGTATGCCTTGTAATGGGCGGTACAGAACAATGCTGCCAATATCAGTCCCAAGCCCACATGAAAAAGGTGGAGGGTTGACATTAGGTTGACTGCTGATTGCAAAAAAGCATGCCAAACTGTGAAACAGATTTGCATTTGATATTGGCGATTTTTTGGGCACCCCTTGCTTAAGTACAATCACCAAATAACTAAGACAAGGTCGATGGTTATGGTTATGATTTTTCTATGTTTTTTTTTCACTTTTTTGATAAACACACTTTTACTTAATAAACTTGCAATGCATGGCCCCATAAACTATTATTGTAAATTATCAGCATGCAACAAAAGGCAGACAAGCCATAGTCAGATTGAGGAATCTTTTAGCAATATATGGTGGAACAATGCAATGTAATATAGTTTACTTACCAATTCATTAAACAGACTGATTGTATTAATAGAATTGATCCTATTTATCTAGATTTGTCATTTTGAACCTTACTTCGCATCTGGCCCTTTATCCAAGTATAATCTAGTCTTGTGATCAAAGCAAATGTATAGCTGTAAATTATTTAGAGCTGGCAAAGCTGACTTACAAAGATCTTTTTTTAATTCAAAGTATATCAAACAGCATAATGACATTATTAATGATGAAGTATGTCTGGACAAACCATACTTTATTGTCGATCCACCTTTGCCAATTATTCCACCACATGAGCTATTTGGAACAATAAGCCTCACTTTTGATCTACTTTCAACATCGTTACTCTCTTCTGCCTGTTTATGCAAGAAGAAGAAAAGTCAGATGAGATAACTAAAGCGCAAAGAGAAACAAAATTAAGGGCATATAAACAACGCATACCTCGGTCAGCAATTTCTCAAGGATCAGTTCCATTGCCTTCGTTATTTCACTAAGCATTCCAGAAATCATGATTATTCTATCAGATGTTCCTGGAAAAAATTCATGATTGCGTGATAGCTGAATACGAGCTCCAGACTGTGACTGAAAATCAGTAATGGTTGATCCACCCTTTCCAATAATACAGCCAGCTGCAGTATTTGACACAAGAAACCTAATGTTTGTTGGTTTCTCCTTATCATCTGACCACAAGAATGATAATGGATATTAGGCCCACACAGATACAGGATGGAAAAAACAAAGAGCTAGACTGCCAAAGAGGCACAAATATGATTTAAAAAAATCAAAAAAATGAGGGAACAGAGCGTTCTCTGTGAAGTATAAATGGCAATAGGCAGGATAAAGGCGACAGTATTTAGCATGAAGTTAAGGTCGGAGGATTCTGGCTAAACTAGATCAAAACCATTACATGCCAATAGGCTGAAATGGATCAAATAATATCCATCCAAATCCATTTCCATATCCGAATCTATCCGGATATGCATATAAATTTTAGTATCCAACTAATGTCTATATTCACTTTTGTGTCCGTCAAAAGAAAAGCATATAATATGGACACACAGCTATCCAATCCATATCTGTACACCTCATTCCATTTTTAATACTACTTAGTCTCATACAGCTCTCACAAACTTAAAGGGAAATAAGTGACAAGATTAACATGTCTATAATTTAATTTACATTCCATACAATGACATGTTTAATTTGGTGGATTGTAAAATTTAACTATATAATTTATATTAGTATGTAATACGTATATTTATAAGCGTCCACGTCCAATTTATAGATATATCCATTCTAAACAAATATGGATATGAATAATCTCTGTATCTGTATTTATAGTCATCAAATAACAACATATATGGATATGGATACATTGATATCCAATCTGTATCTGATCCATTTTCAGACTTGGTGTCAATAGTAATTCATTCCTAATAGCCAGATAGCAAGTCAATACCATCATGATGCTAGTACTCATAGTCAGACAAAGGCCATGCTCATTCCAATGGATCTCTGTTAACAATTTTCTCAGACTTGTTGGATCCATTAACAATAAGTAAAGAGCAATTCTGGTGTTCATCTTTTGGCTATTTGAATCATATTTCTTCCTTCCACCATATAATGTTTTCAATTGCACCATATGATATGGTAATAAAGTAAATTTCCTTCCATTATGTTTAGCCACTTGTTCCTTATCATCATCAAATTTCATCAACAGGTCATTTGTAGATGTTTCTTAACATCTTGGTTTATCTCCTTCAAGTGCAGCATATATCATTTTTGCAGCATCACTTTAACTGTCTAAAATCTCAATCAAGCTCAGGAAGACTACATTGGTCGGCAATGATTATGCTAAGTTCCTTGACAAAATCAATGTAGAAATCTAAAATAATGTATTATCAAAATTATTTAGCACTACATGTTGGTGTTTTTTGTAAACTCATTATTTCCACAGACGTACAAAGACAAGGAAGTAAAAACAACAGCAACATATGCATGCATGTATATAGATCTTCTTGAAGGTGAACAAAGAATCTTCTCAAGATTAGATAAATTAATGACATAAAAGAAAGTTGGCTGTAAAGATCATAACTTGCACCTAGATATCCATCCTGGCTAGTTGAATTGAGTTTCACCATCAAAAAAGGACTTATCAACTTAAGTTACTAAAAAAGGTGTTCAGTTTATAAGAAACACAAGGGCATTAGGCCATATAAGGTTCTCACTAGGGGCCTGTTTGGACGTCAGAAGATCCTGAAGCCTGACAAAATCTTCCTCACACCACCACTATTTTAAAGATCCATCTGAAGTCGTACAGTTAAAAGAGAATGGGCCAGCCATAACAGAACTTATCCCTATTTTTCAGGGAGAAGATAAATCATCTTTGAAAAGGATTTTACTTATCCCAAAACATGGATTAGTTGCATTGCAGGTTGCCACGATATCCAATAAAGACCCTGTCTCTAGCATGTTTTGTAATCCCACCTTCTCATCAGGAAGATCTTATTGTCTGGTATATAAACAGGGCCTAGAGGTCCAAGTGTAATTTTAACTGTTCAAAGGTTCTTTCTTTCCAAAACTTCCAAGGTTTAGTAAGTAGAATGATACAAAGTCTCCATCATGTCTTGTAGTGTTACGTTCAGCTTACCCCATGCCATCGATCTGAGCTTTATGATTTATGTTATTGGGAGGAACAAGCAAACTTCTTAGCTTGCACTTGGTTTGGAGTTAGGTAGGAATAAAACCCACTAACCCACTAACCCACCTAAAGATGCTTGGATTAAAATACTTCAATGGAGGGGCAGAACAGGTACTTCGGAAGAATCTGTGAGTGTATATATCTCAATTCCTTTTCCTTCTTTTCTAACCCAGCTAACCCAGGTAATAAGGAATATATCTACTCCACTGAAAAAGGAGGAATACTTTCTGCTTTAACCCTCCATTTCTTCCCCCATATTACTCTACTTAAACCAGTTAATGCGTGTTTCATTATTTTTGAACTGAAAGCAGCCTTAGTAACATGAGCACAAAATGGCCCAAGTTAAAACAAAATATGCAAAGGAAATTTGCATATATTTCCTCCAAATCACATAAAAACACATTTCCCTTAAATGTTTATACAATCTTGTAGGTGTTTTACACAAGTAAAGGACACAAAGTTTGAGAATGAGCATATGTTTTCGATGTTTTTTTCCTCATGAATGTTCTTGACAAAATCAAGGCTTCTGTATCATATATTGTGTTGATACCAGAGTGTAAAGATAACCAATATTGCCAATAAATAGGCTACGTATACAGAATGGTGATATAACCAACTAGTTCCAAGACCACACAGTGGCTTACTATGCAACAGACTAGTTACTGCTTTACTGTCATTAATAGCAGCTTGACAACACTCACGTCCCTGCAATTTTCATCTAAAGTGTTTGGAAACTGGAGTTTGTTTTTCCTAATAAAACGCGCACGAAGACATAAATTATCAATTTTCTACAAAGTTTGTAACCCTAATCTTGAAAGATCTTGAAGGGAACCACATTCAGCCATTTAAGCCCATTTTCTCCCAGAATAATTATCGAAATAACAAATAGACCACAGGGGTTTCTGCCTAATCTATCACACGATTAAAACCACATTCTTTGCAGACACTAAAACAAGATTAATTTTATCAGTTTCAACGTTGCAATCGTCCTTCCCCTAATAACCAGATCAATTAAACAACAGCAAACTAATGGCAAACAAAAGCCAGATCTCGTCTATTGATCTGCGAAGCAGCAAGAACTGTAACCATCGGAGGAAAAAAAAAGCGAGGCATAACAAAAGAGAAAGAGACGGGAAATATCGGCATCGCCTGATCTCACCGCGGGCCGGAGATCTGGGGAGCTGGGAACGCTTGGGGGCGGCCTCGGGGGAGGAAGCGTAGGGCGAGTCGGGGGATTCCATGGCCACGGAGGATCTGGTTGGCGAGGATGAGTGCGAGAAGGACAAGAAGGGGAAGGGAAAAGTGTCTCTCACGCTGCTTGCAGACGGGGAGGAGAGAGAGTGCGAACCATCCTCCCCCTCTTTAGGTTTTCTCTGTCCTTCACTGAAGGAGGCGGAGGGGCGGCGTATGGGCGAGCAAGTCGCGGCCAGGGGCCCTTCCCTTATTCTTTGCCGCCGCTACTGGGCTAGCCAGCATTGCGTACGAAGTATCCTTGGGAGACCCAGAAGGGGAACCACATGCTTCCCCACCTTGGGCCCTATTAATTATACAACTCAGACACAACTATGCGGATCCACGCATAAATGTACCTACGTGTTTGGATTAATATCAGCTAAAAAGGCATTTTGTCTTTTTTTTTTTTTTTTTTTCACCATGAGAGCTCGGAGCCTCTCTGATTACCTGAGTGGGCTATAAATAGGTTGGGTTGACTCGTAATCCAACCCGACCTGCTTAGATCCGACTTGATCTATTTTTAGAGGACTTGTGAGGCCGGATCGGATTCTAAAATTGACTCATTTTATTTTCTGAGTTGGGTCTGGATTTACTGCATTCAGATCCAATCTGACCCATTTGAAATTTAGATAATTTTAGGTTTTTAATCCTACGACCCTGCTCCGATCTGATCTAATCCGAACCTGTAAAATTATTTGGGCCCACGGGCCACAGCCCATTGAGTCAAAAATTATAGCGGTGGATCCGACCTGAATGATCCATTGGGTCAAAAATTATAGTGGTAGACTCAACCCGACTTGACTCGATCTTCTATTGGATTGAGTCTGGGTCCAAAATTAAAATCCGAACAAAGAACCAGATTGGATCAAGGTCACTCATGATCCGACCCGGCCCATTTGCATCTCCTTATGGGCTACTCTCACGACTCACAACTATGTGGGCCTCATACAGTTTCATATGGTATATTGTTCCATGCTGTGGATGGGGCTCAAAAAATCATGGCCATCATGCGATAAATAAACGATCGTGATTACGAGACTGGCTCTCTCTAGTTCCACTACGAAATGAGGATTATCAATCTTTGAGTAATATTAAGGGGATTCCATATCATGCATATCAAAAGTTATCTTGCCAAATGGTGCAAAGGTATTGGTTTTAGTTCCAAGAATTATTGTGATGCACAGCTAAACGTGAACTTGGCAGGCTAGAAGAAATGGATCCAGGGAGCTATTAGCATGCACAAGTGCTTATTTCTTCAAGACTTCAACACTAGATGTATGATAATTGCTATAGTAACTACAAGCAATATACCTGGTACATTTTGATTGGCTATGCAAACTCTAGGCCCTACCCAACTTCACCAAGGCTTTCGATTTAAATGGAACGAACCTTTTCGAAATTTTTTTATGGTATATCAAAAGCATTTCCATTAAAATGTTTTCTACACTTGAATTATTGGGGGAGTGGCTGCCATTTTGAGGACACTATTTGTAATATGATAAAAAAGCAACTAAATTGTATCGCATGATGCAGGATTATTCTCTAAGAACATTGATAGCAGATGATGGCGCATGAATAGTCAAACCATTCACCTCCTTCACACCGTCAAACAAAAATAACGCAATCAAATGAAGGACCAAAATTTTGTCCAACCATACATAATTAAGAAGAAAATGATTAAAAAATCGCAATGCAGCTTCATCTCAGTGTTTTTTAATGGAAGGGCAAAAGCTTTACTGGAGTTGGGTGGTGCTAAATTTATACAAGCATGAAGGAATCTGAAGCCATGTACGTATAATTGAGAAGAACTTCTAGGTAGGTATACAAATAAAATATTCCTCATAGCGCACTTTACAAAGAAAGCCATCGCTCATCAGTTCATCTACGGGCGCAATTTTTGGGAATTCGGGGTTCGACTCGCGCACGTGCAACTGTAACGTGTGCGACGTAGTGCGTTACTGTGCCCGCCATGGTAGTTAATAGGCAGGCGCTTCCCCTGGTGAAATTTATTCTCCCTCCCTCTCTCTCTCTCTCTCTCTCTCTCAGAGGGTGTCCTGCTCGTCCCACTTCTTACGGAGCGAGGGTTTCTCGCAAGCCCTTTTAATCCACGGTCCTCGCTCTCTTCCGCCCACCCCCTCCTCGGAGAGTTGATGCCTGATGCTTCACCCGCCGCGTATACCCAAGTGCTGCCAGCACCCGAGGAGCCGGAGGGCTCGCCGTCCTCCCTTTAAAGGTCTCTCTCTCTCTCTTTCCTTCATCTCATATCCCTCTTCGTGATCTTGATTGCCGCTTTTTGATGCGTGATCTGGCAATTCCTATTGCCTGCGAGTAGATTCTTAAGGGGGGCTTGGATTAGATTTCTTCTGAAATTTTAGTTCTGAATTGGATTTTGGTGGGATTATCGTCTTGTTTATTCATTCATAGATTAATTTCAGATGATTTTCTCTTTTTTTGGGCCAAATGGATAAATTTCTTTCTCGTGGTATGGTTTTGTGTGGTTTGAAGATTGCTTGATCATTCATACACCCTAAGCATGGATTGATATTAATAAATAAAAACTGATGACAAAGAAGAACGGAAATGATGCCGTTTTCAGATTTTGTAGGAAAAAAAAACGAGCGATCTTCACACTTCTCTGTTCGTATTTCATAGCTCCCTGTGCACCTTGTCTGTATTAACAGGTAAAGGGAAGTTGATTTAATCTTAACCCTAATAGGATCAAGTATTAATAAGTTTAGTTGAATACTCTGTAACTCTCATAAATCCTTATATTTGATATATGTTTGGATCACATTGGTGATAAATGCAATACAGTACTTGAATAGATACCATGTACCATTCATGGATATAATTATCATGTAGTCATAACCCTCCTCATACTCATTATAGATCTTACATAAAGCTAGCTGAAGAGGAAGAGGCATTAACTTAATCAAGAACTACAATGTTATAATGCAAAAGAGATTAAAAAAAAAAAACAGCATGGAGGAGATGGGATTCAGAGAGCACCCTAGTGAGGCAATAGCATCTACAAAGTAATAAATGGTCTTAAAATGCCTGATGTACACATGGATTACTAAAATGTTAGTGATATGGATGGCACTTCGGTTTTCAGAATATAAAGGGGTCAGTATTTCAGTAACAACCTCTAGTCAATGAGGTTATTGCCAATATACTTAATACATGAGGTAGGAGGTTGTCAATGAAAGTTTCAGCTTCTATAGGATTTGAGATGCTATAAAAAACAGAGAGGTTATAATATATGGATATAATACAGTAGGTTATAAGTTTGTTAAAATTATATTTTACAGCATAGAATGATGGTAGCAGATGATTGCCCAACAACTTAACATGTTTCATGATTAATCTGAATGAAATTTATATCCTTCTTAATGCTTCACCATCTATTTAATTCTAACGAAAACCCATAGGCATAGGCTTTTCATCTTGCAGCAGTAGATTTGAAATGTATTTCTACCTTAATCCACTTGGAGCATGCAATGTAGTTATCATATTTTAGTTATTTAAAACGTCATGGACATTGTTTTTCCATTGTATTGGACCTTTTGATATTGTAAGGGTTCAAATCATGCCTATCCATCACCATAAATAAATTTCAAATTCTCTAAGTTAGAAATAAGATATATTCCTTGTGTATGGTCATGTAACTTGACCATATCTGGTCAGATTTTTCGGTTCCCATGTGTGCTAAGTAGACATGATACGAACTGCAGAACTATATGGCACATACATGAAACTTGAAACCTTTGAAGTGGTTAACATGATACAATGCACTTGAAGCCACAAAACAAGAGATAGTCGCATTAGTAAGGAAATATACATAATTTAGCAGTCACTTCAAACTTGATATGTTTCAATGGCAGATCATGGATTTAGTAGAAGTCAGATTATATGGCTTTGGAGATAGAACAAGTATGACTTGCTATCTCTGCTCTGTATGTGAAAAATGTAGTAGTGATGGGGGATAACCAAGAGGTGAAACATGAGCCCAAAGAATGCAAGGTTTTAACATCAAGAACTCAGATAAAACAACATAAAGAACTCTAGATAAAACAAGTGTTACAAGGCAGTGAGCAAGATTCGCCGTACCATGTCGAATCAGACGATATGGAATGTACCGTACTATACCAACTCGGTACCGGCACATAGTACAGAGGGCGTACTAACACTCGGTATGCTAAACGTGCCCCGTACCATACCGTACCGACATATTGATAGTGTGGCATTGGTACATAGCTCAGTACCGAGATGACGTACCTTAGTAATGAGTAAATAGTTCTTCCAACTAAAGCATTCTTCTTAGAATGTTTTACTAGGCAAAAGAATGCTAGGAGCAATACCATGTGGCTCAATGTTTAGTTCCTACTTCATTCAAACTCAAATGAAGTTATTTAAGCACTAATCGTGGCTAGTATTCTATGTCGCTTCAATTGGCAGATAATCGGCCCTTGCCAATATATGCAGGAAGTTCTGTTCAGTATATTGAGCTATCTAGAATCCTCAATATGAAGGAGCTCTTGTTTTCACTATTTGATATCACTGTCCTTGATATTGCTGGTTGCGCAGATATAATGTTAGATAGGTGGTCTACAATTCCATATTGGACACTTGTATCAGGAAATCTGGCTACTTAGAGAAGTAAAAGGTAGGCTGAGATAATATGATGTAGCATATAAGACAGGAATAAACTATAAAGACTTAGCCCATTTATCTTATAATCCGATTTATGTTGATGAGAAGCAATGGGAGTGGAAGAGCTCTCTTGGCTGTATTCTGTGGTTTATCCTTTAGATGGTCACCAAGGAACTTGGATAGTCATAACTTTGGATTCTTATCCACAAGATCACGTTCTGGAGATTTTTTCTGGCTGATATTAAAGATAGGTGAGATTATTGCATTTGGTGGACTTAATTGACAAATATACTCATGCTGTGAACTTATGACAGATCCTTGACAAGTAATTTCACTTGCTTGCTGATTTTAAAGATAGGTGAGATTGTTGCATTTAGTGGACTTAATTGACAAATATATCATGCTGTGAACTTATGACAGATCCTTGACAAGTAATTTCACTTATGAGCATTATTGTCTTGTAGTGTATAAGCAGTTCTTTTGTGGGCAGGCAGACGCTCAAACATATAAATTTGCTGAAGTTTTTGTTCCTCTAGTCTATTGCTCTTTCTTCCTTTATTCAAGTGTTACCTGCATACGCCATGTTTAACGAACTTTGTGCTACCAAACTTTTAAGTGATCGAACATTCTATGAAGTGTCCTTCTAAGATGAATTGTGGGCACTTGGCACAAAAGTTTAGAGCGTCCGGTTACGAAACAATTTGATTGAAGATAATTTTCGTAGCCAGCACAAGTGCCAAATATGATAAATCTGAGATGTAAAGATTCTTCTGCTGAAGTGTAAATAGATTTTCATCTTTTCTTTAACAAAATGGTAGTTCTTTTGCCCAGAACATGCCCATAACTGGTCAAATTGGTCTGTAATCCAACATTTTATGTAAAATATGAATATATAGTAATTTGTAATTACATATTGGATGTTTCTTAATCTGATGTTCTTTGGATGTCGAAGTACCATCATAGTATTGTGCTTTATCTTTGCCATGTGGTGGAAGTAATATTCTTCTTGATAATTTTGAAAGGTGGTAAGGCATGAACTATGTCCAACACTCCAACCTGTTAAGGATATGCTCTTAAATCTTTCAGTATTTGAGAAAGGATTGTTACTCGCTCATGGATACTTTAGTATTTTCTTTCTTCAATTTAGTTTTTGTACTTCTGTATCTCTGTTTTGAATGGGAACAAATGTTCAGCATTCAATCGCTGCAAATCATGCTATCCATTTCTGTCAACTCAAAAAGAAACAAGTAGGATTTGCTGTATTTGCTGTTCATTTACTTCTTGCTGTTGATTTTTGGGATATCAGTGGGTTGAGCGTGGATTAACATATCCAAAATTTGAATAGTTTGACCTGAAGTAATTTAAAATTAGGCCTTGAGTTGGCTGGATGATCTCAGGTTTTCCTTCTTATAAATGGTGGATTGTATTAGTCAACCTTACTATGTCTTTTGTCTATAATTGAACTCAAACTGAAAGTCTGTTCATTGTTTTTCCTTTATAGTTTTACATCTTGTAGTTTCTGCAGTGTGTTTTTTGGACTATGTTTTTTAAAGATAGATGTGTTCTGCCAAAACACTGTTGACTTTCATGTCTCTATTAATTAGGTTCGCCACTTAATCTGCTGTCAATGTTTTATCTCCAATTCTTAGAAATGCTGAGAAAATTCTATATTTGATTTAATTTTGGTTAACAGGTTCTTTTTCTCAATTCCGTAGCTGTAAAGAAAGTTCTTCCAGCACCACAACCACCAGCACAGATCAAGGCAGTGATGAACATTCCTTGGAAGATGGAGAAGATATGTCAGAGCTTTCTTTGTTTAAGTGGAATTTGTCTTGGAAAGAAGACAACAAAGGAATATTCTCAAACTCGGTAGAAGTACCGGTCATTGAAGTTGAATCAGTAACTAAAATTTCTTCATCGGATTCCAGCAAAAGTGGAATGCCTCATGCAACATGGTATAACTGTGATTGTTATATACTGAAAAATGCTTTTGTTTAGATTCCTTTAAGCATGGTTGTGTAATTTGTGGTATTTTCCTTAAAAGTCTGCACTAAATTTTCTGCCTTTTTATCTTGTATTGGTTTGTGTGATCCACATGTGAAACTGGTGTCCAAAGTGAGTAGCCATAACAATGACTATCAACGTGTGCTTGTGTCCTTGTCTGCATGTCTGTGCGTGGATGGGCATCTGCATCTGCACAAGAATTCTTCATTATTACTTGCTAGGGGTTAAATCTCTGGTGAAACCAATCATATTTTAAATTCCTTTTTCCTATATTCATCGACTCTTCTTAAATTTCTATTTAATGTTATGGTTGATCAAATTAATCTAAATATTGATTCATCAAGTTTTTATAAATTTTGTTTTTTTAATGGTCATCATATCAATTACTTTAATGTTTGTTTTATTTTGCACTTTGTTATATTCCCCTTTGTCAGTTTACATGACATCTATTTGAAATCCCTTTAACTCTGAAACTTGATTTTTTTTTTATGCAGGAGTTACGGATCATATTCAACTGATCGGGTTAGTAGCCACTTGTCTGCAGGATCGTCACCAAAGACTGCCGATAAATCTTTGTTTCCAGCTGCTGGAAACATGGAATCTTGGTTGGCTCCTGGAAATGTGGTATGGGCTAAAACTAGTTACCATGAGTGGTGGCCTGCAGAGGTAGGTTATAGAGACAGTTACCTCATTGCTTTTCTGGATGAGTTTCCGAGCATGCCATTTTATTCTTCTTCTTCATTGACTTAAAATATGCTTATAATCTTGTCCATGATTATTCTGATCTATGAACTTATTCAGGTCATGGATGAGAGAGTTATTCTAGATTGCACTAGCACTCACCACATTGGGCATGTATTAGTGCAGCTTTATGGGAACAATGAACAGTGAGTACAGTATTGTTTGATATATGTAGCTCTTTAAAGATTCTATAGGTTATACTTTATCTGGCCTCTTGCTTCTGGGACGTAAATAAGCTTATTGTTTCACTCTCTACAGTGCGTGGCTTGATCCAGTTAGAGACTTATCACAATTTGATCATGTGCATGGTATGCTGTACCGATCGGTACAGGTCGGTACCGGGCGTACCGTACCCGTACCGATGGATACCAGTATCGGTACGCCAGTGTCGGTACGCCTGACGTACCGCGTACCGTACCGTACCGACATTCGGTACGCTTATACTAGTGCGGCACCGGTACGGGGTTCGGTACCGGTACGGCGAACCTTGCGTAATACAATTCCATAGAACTTCTATCAATACACACTTTAGTTTTTGTTATTTATATGCGATGTTCTATAAATTCTGCATGCCTTTTGCATCTAAGGTTAAGCATCAATTTATAGATAATGTTTGGACCAGTGCGATGTCTCTTCTAGGTTTAAAAACTTTTCCATGATTTACCTGCTATGGGGATATTCACTTTGGTGGCTGTTAGAGAATTTGGTCACTGAAAGAATCATTTCCTTTTTGAAAATTTTCTTGAAAATTTTGGTGGTCGATATGGTTTTAGTCCTTGTTTTTGGTTACTTTGAAGTTCTGTGCTAGTTTGGTGCCTGTGAATGTCATCTATATTCCCCTGCCTCCCATCAGTGAATTTTAGGTACCTGTCCGGGTTATTGAAAACTTGTTATTTACATGTCTTGACGCCACTCTCATTAGGAAATAGGTAATGAGTTGCCTGTTTTTTGCCCAAGAGCTACCTTATTTTTTGAAGCTGAGTCGATGGATGCAAGTAGTTTCCCAGCTACTAATCTTTGATAGATGAGAATCTTGGCAATGTTATGATAGCAATTAGGCCCCATTTGGGGGAGCTTTTAGAGGGCAAAATGCACTTTTTGGCCCTCCAAAAGCACTTTTAGATAAAATAGGGGTGTTTGGTAAAATTTAAGGAAAAAAGCTAAAACAGCTTTTTGGGAGAAGCTCCAAAATACCCCAAATTAGAAAATGGAGCTTTTTCTAAAAAGCATTTTTAGAAATTGTCGGAAAGTTATTTTGAGTTATAATATTATTTTTTTTGGACCAAAATACCTATAATAAAATATAATAATTACACAAAGAGATAAATGGTCATTGGAAGGGTGAAAAATTAATTTACACTAATAATTATAATATTTTATATCTTTATTATTGTATTACACTATAAATATTATATTATATCATAATACATTAATATGTTATGTTAAATAATTTAATATTATGTTATATTATACCACAGTCATCAAGAGGATGGAAAATTAATTTACGCTAATAATTATAATATTTTAAACCTTTATTATTGTATTATACTATAAATATAATATTATATTATATCATAATACATTGATATGTTATGTTAAATAATTTAATATTATATTAAATTATCATGCTGTAGTATACGCTATTATATTACTATATTATATTACATTACATTAATATTATACTATATCATATATTTATATATTAATATATATTATATTTTATTATGCTCTGTTGTATAATACTATATAATGTCCTTTATGGTCATTTTATCATACCAAAAGTACTTTCTCAATTTATTTATCAAACACTTGTTAAAGTTTTATAATACTTTAGAAATGTAGTTACCAAACAACAAACATCTTTTTATAAAAACTTTACTTCCAAAAGCTCTACTACCAACAACTCTCCCAAACAAGGCCTTAGTAAAAGAGAAACTACTATATTGCAAAAGATGATATTCTAAACCATGTTATCTCTGATTCAGTTAATAATTCTCGGAACCAAGTTATTTTAAATCTTGTAGAAACTGGAAGTTAATTTTGGATGAGACCTCCTTTTAGAGGTGGAATCTAGAAGGCCTTTATTGTTATCCTCTTCAGAGATGAAATATTAATTATGATAGGCTGTGAAAACACCCTGCACACAGTGAACTGAGCTGGCTCATTGGAGCCACTGGATTGGTCTGACTAGAAACTCCAAAAGTGTGTTGCCTGACTATGAGATATCCTCTACTCTGGATGTTGACCCAAAAAAAGCATGGTCCGCTTCAAAAGATTTCCCACTGAGGACTGCAATCTTTGTATTATGAATTAACATTATTTGGTGAATTTCTTCATTTGTGCCAAGCCTCTTCCATGGTGAGTTGTAGTTTCTATCTAGAGCTCCAAGGTGTTCTGCAAATATAACCTGCATTTTTTAGTGTTTAATGATCCCTAAATATGACATAACTAGTCCACTGCCTTTAATTCGGTGTGCTTTTACTTTCTTTGAGGAGAAAGGGGAGGGACAAACTGGGTGATATCCATGCTACACATACACAAAGACCAGTGAAGGAAGACTTGTCTAACCAGTACTGTAAATGGTTAAGGGAACTTCTTGCAGGCTTTAACTGGGGTAATGTTGTCTTATTTAAGAAACAACAAGTCTGTAAGTTCATGCAAGTATCCCTTTTTTCAAATTATAGTTTGTATGGCCTATATTTTTTTCCAAGTTTCTATCGAATGTCCTTGCATTCTACTGATTACTTATGCATAGGCTTGACCAGAGTTAGTTCTTGAATGTATCTAAATTATCATATTTAATTTTTGTGTAGTGCCTTGAAGAAAGGAGCAAAAATCCGTTAGAAGCATTTCAAGATGCTCTTAAGCAGGTAACTAAGTCCTTGAATCAAAGCTTTCATGATTAGATATCACTGTCTTGCATGGTCAAATCTTTCCTCTTCCCAGGCTTTGAGCAAACATGCCCGTACAAGTTCAAGAGCATTATCGAGGAGATGCTCTGGTGAGGTCAAGAGCTCAAGCCAAAATGACACATGTGGTACTATACTTTTTCTTCTTATGATCCATTTATTCACAACATCAGAAATTCTATTTTATTTGATTTTCTACGCCGGATGCAGCGGACCCTTCAAATTCAAGTAGAATGAAGGACGACGACATAGAGGAAGGGCGGGGTAAAAGGAAAAGAAAAATGAAAATTCATTTCGATGTAAGTGGAACCTCAATACTTATCATTCCTGCTTGGGAGAGCGACTAAAACTCTTTTCAGATATGAGGATAGAATTATCATTTAGTATTTTGTGGCCAGAAGGTTTTGGTTTTTGGTTTCCTTACTCATAGTAGACTACTGGTCTTGTTATAAACAGAAATTGCCATTCCTGTTCAAATATCCTGTTAGCAGTCATGTCCATTCTCCTCCATTCTTTTCAGGAGTTGAGTTTTCCAGAGAAACCACCAAGAAGAGTGCGTCGTCTAAGGATAATGCGGTACCTTGGTCTTATTGCTCCTGTCGGATCTCCCTTTTCTCCCTCACATGTGAGAACTGCTTGATACGATGCGATAATTCTTTTATGTTGATTGTTCATCTTGGAATGGTTCTCTTTATAGGCAGCCATTATGTGATGAATTGTGCCAGTGGATTCCTGAACATGTATAAGTCTCTGGTTTGTGGGACTGTCTCCTTCAGACAAGCTTGTTTTGAGAGAGATCCCTGAGGAGGTAATATCGAGATGACATGACTTTAACCACTCAATGCCTGTGTGGAAAATTGATGCTTGTATATATGCTTGTATACATGGGTGGATGAAATGGGTTTGGTGCAATGCCCATTGCAGTTTTTGCCTCATCAAAAGCGAGAGAGAGAGAGAGAGAGAGAGAGAGAGAGAGAGAGAGAGAGAGAGAATCTTATGAGTAAAGCATCATTTGATTGGTTCTGGAATTAGTGCAGAGCATGTGTGATCCCCATCAGACTAATTATTTTTACTACTTACCTATTTTAGATATTCACACTCCCACTTTTTTTATTATGACAACGAAATACATGACCATAAGGGCACTCGCATTGGCACACGGGATGAATGTAAATGAAAAGCATGGACTAATATTGTGGCTTAGAAAAATCCTTTTTGTTGTTTATGCTGCCTGGATGCTTAATAAACGCACCCATATTTTGGTTTTGGCGTTCCTCTTCTATTTGGTTTTCATAAGGCACTTTTATGTAATTATAATCTACGACAGGGTTTTGCATGTAAAAGTACTTCAAAATCGGCAGCGTTGGCCGATATCTTGTGTGGTTCGCATGTGATACTCGGTCCTACCGGGGGTTTGCTGAAAACTGAAAAATGGTTGCCGTCGGTGGATATTTCCTACTTAAACCCCAGTAGAACGTTAGTATCAATAATATTTGAGCCCACGGCGTAATAATAATGAATTGAATTCGGTGGTTCGAAGGTACCGCCCGTTGGTGACCGCAAGGTGCTTCTCCCGCCCTATAACTAATTACCCCTTCTCCCCATCTCCTTTCCCTTCGAGAGCTCATGAGGTCGAAGGGAGGCTTCATGTCTTCATAGAGTTGGTGGTCCGATTCCAAACTCCGTGATCGCCGGCAAGGTAAGCTTTCCAATCCCATTAAAAATGGCTTTTCTATGCGCTATTCTTCCATTTTAGTCTATTTCTTGGTGTAATAATTAATGGGTTGGGAATGAGGTCATCAGTTGGAAGCATTTTTAGCCTGTGGAAAGAAACCAGGAAAAGCCTTGGGATCCTTTGGGATCGGAGAAGTGGTTTCAAGAAGGCCAGGGTTTCTGATTTAGGAGGAGGCAGGCCATCATCAGTTCTCGAGTTCTTTTCATGGAGCTAATGAAAATCCATATAGACTTAACAGAATCAACTAAAACTGGAGAAAATTTTGAAGAATTACAGGGCCCTCAGCGCTCTTACTCATGAACCTCATGTTTTAATCATAGAATATTTTTCTGGGCAAAACGAGGGTCAGGAATCTTCCGCAGCTAAGAAGTGACTCCCATACACCGAACTTGGTTTTGAATTGGAGCGCATGCTCTTAGCAGAAAGCGACCTGCATTACAACAATACTGCAGATGTCGACGGGGGTCTCGCAGCTTCCTGGTTCCCGATGTTATTTTTTATGTAATGTGAAGAAGAGAGAATTGGCATCCATTATCATGGGCCGCGAAGAATAAAGGGAGGGGATCTCTCATGCAGGGCAACGAATTTAAACCTTTGGCATTTCCATATCTCAAGCTAGCTCCGGTCCTGTTGCGGTGATGGAGTTCTTGAGAAGTCATTGCGGGAAGTACCATTCTTCTCCTTGTATTAATTCTGAACGAAGGCCCCGTCGTAGCTACAGCTTGCAGTCCTCCTGTTGACCAGGCTGCCACTGCCTGCTATCGTATTTGTTTGCGTAGGTGTGTGAAAAGACAAATGCGTGGGTGTGTGTACGCGTGTAATTTACTTGCAGTTCCGCTGCATGCTATTGTAGTTGTTTGTGCAGGTGTGCCATAAGACAGATTTTGTGGCGCGCGTGTGCATGTATGCGCATATGTGTTACGTCCGGTTACTCAGTTACTGCATGTGGTTGGTCGACACGTCAGAGTTCAATTGCGCCCGGTTGATATCATCTGCGGTTTTCATCTCCAGGGATTTTGTTTGGGACAGGATCAGATAGTGGGATTCGCCTAATAAAATCGGAGACCATGCGATGCATTTCATTTAACCTGTTCGTGGATGATCTTTCGAGTATCTGTTGGTTCTCGCTTCTCACAACTTATGAGCTAAAAATGTGATATACCTTACTCAAAAATTATAAAAAACAGAAAGCTGTGATTGGTGGGCTTTCCCACCCCCTTTGACTCTCCGTCGAACCACCAATTTCATCCAAACACGGTTGAGCATGCGCAACAAGTTTCCGGCATCGAATAATCCTCAAAAAAAATGAAGTTGGCCTCATTTTTTTTCACAATATGAATTCAACAAAATTTTATGGAATAGAGTTGCAAGGACGGACCTTAATTTTACCTCAAGAAAGCTCCAGCTTACCTATCTTGTACAGTTTGAAAGTCGATAAAATTTTTTAATAGTTGCGCCACGACTCTGGGATACGTTACCTCATTACCTACATACACTTCCTATCATGAAAGATAAAATAAAAACAAAAATAAAAAAAATGATCCTCTCGCTAAAGTATGAGACTAAAGGGGAAGTTCTCTATTGACTTGAATAACGATCAAGAATTAAAAAAGGAAAATCATACTTTGAAGTAATTCCCTCTAATTAATCCATACTAGTTTTTATTGCTAATAAATGCAAGTTATTATCTTAAAACATTCATTTTGACCGAGTGTTATATAACATCGCTAGGGCAAGAACTTACCATTTCTAAACTTGTTTACAACTTTCACGTTTACATTTTAAAAAATAATTAACTAATACCAAATATATAGATATACATTTTTAATTTTTTAAAATAAGCAAAATGAAAACTGATGTCAAACGGTTCCCTAATATACTACCTAACATAATTTTTCTATACTTCTGTGCTCCTACATTAAGGTTTCTCAATACCATTTACGCAATTCCTATGATCCCTTCCAAACTTCATAAGTACCCACCAGCCAAAAACAGCTTTCGAGCAACTATATCCCGTACGTTCCAGATCCCTCTATGTACAATTGATGCGAAAAGCACTGCAAAAGGGGGCTCTTCTAACATGATCGAACCAAAAAAGAATAAATTTCATCTGATCCCTTGCGTTTCTTGACTAGAAACACGAGGAACCGTAACTGGCTTGTGGAGTGTTGATGTCCCTTGAAATACTGTTGTTCGGGCACCCTTCAAATACTTGTGCAGCTGGAAGATAAATATATGATCAGTTCTCTGCCTTGATACACTACCATACGTGATTCAATGCAAACGCAAATGCACCTACCTCATCTGAAGTTATTTTTGTGAAACCAAATTTCTTGGTCCAGATAGATTCAGCTTCATCCGCTGCTGGAAGAACAAAATGCTTGACCTTCATAGTTGCCAGCAGTCTCTCTATGCACGAAAAGAGAGATTGGAAGTATCCCTGATAAAAAAAGAAATATATCAATCAGCATCGGAGTGACTGATGATCATGAAACTAGCACAGAACCACACCACAAAAGGAAACTTTCTACAAGTTTGCAATCTTAACCACGACTTCCATCAAAATACAAGGCATCTGTCTAAAACCTAGTGCCCTGAAAAGGACTAGCATGTAGAAAAGTTACTACATTAAGTTACAAGAGAACTTTCAAGTGGATGGTCCAAAAAGGACTTGTACAGTAATTCTTGTTTCTTGAGATATTAGATTATCATAAGTATTTCCAAGCAAATACCTAACCATATTTTTTGTTCAACTGCATTTGGAAGAAAAAAGCTTATCTTCACGAACCATACAGTGAGTATTAGATGGTTTATGTGCCTGGAGCCAAATTCCAGGTTTCATGCTGATAATGTAGACAATTTATTTGCATGACTTTTAGCAACCCACATGTGGATATAACCACTCAAAAAAACATTTACACTACACAAATATCTCTTAAAAAAAGCTACACAAATGTGTTTTTCAAAAAACAGACTAATCCATAAGAAAAAAAATCTTCCTGTCAGACTCAGACAACAGATCCAGTTACATACACTGATTATATTGGATTTATAACTAATTTATTACGGTTACTTGTGTTCCTGTCATCCTCAAAATTAACGAGTAGGGAATAATGTAAAGTTCCACGTCACCAACAAAAATTCTCCGACAAATCTAGATAGGTGACCAGCTTAAACTGCATTCATTCCTTCCTGAACACATGCACATTAAGTAGCACCATAGCAAGATCTTTGAACCAGCTCTTACAGACTCACCTGCCCTTGATGCTCTCTGCTTGTTGCAACTAGCGGAAGTTCAGCAATTTCACTTCCCAAAACACGTAAAATCCCCGCAGATACCACAGATGAACTGCAGTGATGGAACCACATTCAGGCTCAGTGTCACATGATCCTGCGAGTTAACAGCAATTAGAAGCTCATATGCATTAATTAACTCTTACCCCACAGTTAATAATGCACAGTAGATCCCTCCATAATCTTGATCTCTCACCGTCCTTCTGTCATAGAATAACATAGAAAATTTATTGAAAGAATAGAAGGAACAAAAGTTTGTGGAACTGATTTGACATATAAAGATTATAGTGAAGACAGAATAAATGATTTCTCCCCACCCATAAACCATTGTAGGGATAAGGTCCCTGCCAGTTGAAGCATCAACAATCGGGTCAAATGACTCCTGCAAAGCAACAATAAAAATTAAAAAAAAAGAAAAATATTTTTTTCAACAAAACTTTAGTGCAGAATATGTCATTAGAGGAAATAATTGAATTTTAAAAATAATGACAAGCCAAATGCAGTCACCAGCTGTCAGACTAAAGATACTGGTTTTGCCACCAAGGTGGTAGCCTAGTGGTACTGGGCAGAAATTCTAACCTTAAGGTCCCAAGTTCGAATCGCTGCGGCGACGATTAAATTGTGGACCGGAGCTCACTACTTTGGCCACTGCTTGGACTTGAGGTATAGGACCGCTCTTGAACTGCTAGTAGCCGGGGTGGTGCCGGGTGTGACGTACTCACACTTGGGACTCGAGCCAGAGCCCAGAGGGGTAGCTGAGCCGGGCCCATGGGTGGGGAGGATATGAGTAAAACCGGTCGGGGTGCCCAACACACGGCCATTTCTGCCCGCATCGAACATTCTCCTGGCGGGGCGGGGGCCCAGTGGGGGCTGCTACGCGGGGTTGGGCTTATCCCTTCCTCCCCCCTACCCCTTTTTTTTCAGCAAAAAAAAAAAAAAAAAAAGATACTGGTTTTCCATGCAGAATATGTCAACAAATTTCACTCAGAATTTCCATGACTCATCTTGCATTAGTGTCCTAAATCTAAGAGAATCATCTATGTATTCGATACTGGTTTTCACAACAATTTTGCAAGCACAAAGAACATACTAAAGATATACAGTTTCCCTCATATGATTTGCATCAAGTGATATCTATTCCTCTTCCACTTTCTCACTTAAAATTTCCACCATCAAATGTTTGATACATGTCAACCAGCATCAAAATTAAAGAACAATGGTAAGCTAGAAAATAATGTCATTTTCACATCAAAATCTCTTACTTGATAATATATGGACATCACGTTATTAACTTCCTACTAATGCCTCGATATCTTCACAACCATTTCTAGACACTCAAACTAGCCCTGCCTAACTGACAACTCTAACCAACAATATATTTCAAAGCAGGACCAAAGGCAGCAGGAAAAAGGTTTAGTGCTAAAATTAGGTTTAAAGTAAGACAAGAAATTCAGCTAGGAAATAAACCCTAATTCAATAATTATCAAAATTTATTTTTCCTCATAGACAGCACACCACAACAAAACCACATCATTATGACAAACTGGCAAAGGTTATCTACGTTGCTTCTCGTAAATAGGGAAACTTCACACCAAGTCAACAGCATGCCAACCACCATGGCCCATCTTGACACCTCACAGGCCACAGAATATTTAAATCCTTATATTTGATTACATATATGCATGCATGCATGTATATATTCGCACATATATGAACACATACATATGTGCATCTATCTACACAGACACACATACACACTGTATCCCATATATGATCCTCAAAATTGTGAACACCAAAACAACACTATAACATAGTCAAATTCTATAGTGACATCAACCAAAGAAAATGACCATTCCCCAGCAGTTCGCCTAAAAAAAGCTCTCACCCAGTGACAGTCCACTAATAATTCATACACATGCGGACCACCATGACAACACTCTTTAAGAAAATTCATTAGTGAAATACAATGTTTTCACTAGCAAAACCATTAACTTCCAACAAAAACAATTTTTGAAGTTACAACCCAGAGACAACATTGCTCATCTTAAAGTTGATGAAACTAACAAATTACTCAAAGAAACTAACAAAGTCAAAAAAACTATAATTATAAACTCATAAGTTATCCAAGCAAAACATAATTATAAAAAAGAATCAACTCTGTACATCATTCATTTATACATACATACATATACTAGGTGCAAACAGCTTACTCAAAAAATCATGTGATTCGAAGACCTCTAGCATATGCATCAAGTAGCAAAAAAATTGGACAATCTAAATAGCATCGAATTATATATGTTTTTTTGATCATTTGATGCATAGGTTAGCAGTCTCCAAATCACATAATTTTTTACAAGGTCCACAATCTCAGTACCGGGTACCGTATCAGTACCTTATTGGTATAGTACGGTACGGTACATCTATATGTTAAAATAGCTCTCTTACCTATTTTTTCAATTTTCATCTCGGTACATCTCGGTCTAGACCGGTACGCACCTCAGTGGGCGGCTTATACCAACTTGAATATATGTTTCGTACCGGTTGTCTTTCAGTACAGTACATACGCCTCATACCGAGCGGTACGGCAAACCTTGATTTTTCGTGTGCAAGCTGTTTAGAGGTAGTAGATCACATCTAACAGTTTGGACCATTGATATGGGAACCATTGTCCAATCTAAACTTGACCAAATTTGAGTAGAAATTCATTTGAGTGTAGCGAAGTCTAGTGCGCTCTCTCTCTCTCTCTCTCTTTGTGTATGAGGTAGCCCAGTCTGCCTCTCCCTCTCTACTTTATAGGTAGATGAACACACACACACACACACACTACTAAATCTGTAATATTTATGGTTTGCACAACATACAAAACACATCTCAGAGAGAACCACTCATTTTGGGGGGGGGGGGGGGGGGGGGGGGTGATGGGTGGGTGATATACATATATATATGTTCTTTTTCTCCAAGAGGTATATCTAAGATATCCATCAATGTCTACCAATCGCAATCTGATGTTGACATGTAATTCAATAAGTCTCTCTTAAAATGCACAACGCAATTAGCTATCCAACATACAGTTTTACTGATAACTGTAACATTACTGGCCATTAAAGTAGTTCTACAAAAATAAAATGATAAATAGAAAACTTGGTGTTACAATAGCATTAGATTGATGAATACTCACATGGAAAATAGCGACTGCTTTGGAAAGCAACAATCTACTTTCCGCATCAGCAGTTTTGCCACTTAAAAGTCGCCATCTTATATCGGTATTGGCATCCCGGTTGAAACCATTGTTGTCGTGCTTCTTCCTTATCACATCCGCATCTATTAGAGGGATTGGCTGTGCTCCACGAAGAAGCAACTTTTGCAAAGCAGTATGAATCCTACTGCAATCAGAAGTACATAACCACTCTCCTTCAGGCAACTCCTGTAACCATAATAATAGTTAAGCTCAAAACTTTGTGTATGTTATGTGATTAAGAGGATAAACGGGCCAGAAGTGTCTTTCAACCTAATATTCACTGTAACTTGGCCTATTCAAAACTTTCGAAATTATAGACCCACTGCCACCACTTCAAGCAAGACACATAAACAAACTTTTAGGACTTGACAAAGGCAACTGCCTATTAAAAGGATAACAGGATTTCAAAGTGGTTACCTTCAAATCAGCCATCTTATGCTCTTTCAGACACCCCACATGGTACTCTCTCTCACACTGTAACCATATAAAGTTCAGTCAGTATTCGAGAAAAGGGATGACAACTTGAACATACAAATAATTGTACAACGTGAAGGAAGGATACAATTATAAAAGAAAAGAAGCTAAAGTAAAATAGTGAGAATCAAAAACATACCTGGTCACAGATAATGACAGTGCGGTCACCAAATCCTGACTTGCAAAAGTCATGGCGCCTGTAACATATTTAATATCATCAAAAAGGAAATCATTATAGTGACCAAGATCCAAAACCAACAATGAATCAAATCATAAGACCAACTACTATGGCACAGATGCACAATTTTTATTTGAAAGCTCCATGTGCAATAAAATAACAAACAAGAAGAAAGATGGAAAAAAAAAAAAGAGGCGGTGAGTTGTCTATGTATAAGGTGCTATGGGACAGAATAATTTCATAAAGCCAAAGCTCAACAGATAAATTATAGCATTAATACTCCATCCATAACACCATGGAAAAAATCATTTTAGCAACCAGGTGTAAAGGAAACAAAATTTCAAATTCAGTTTACCCAACACAGCTTATACATGGGTTCAATGTGCCCAAAGCAACATAAGCATTAATATAGCAAACAAGTTCGACAAATGAATAAAGGCCCACCACAAGTGGGCTGAATCAGTTAGGCATTAAAAGCATTTAATGGTATACAAAGTTCACAAATAGATAAAATGCTAACCTGCACAGGGCACAGCCACCGATGTCATTATTGGGCGTTGAGACAATACGAATACATCGCCTAAATATCTGATCAATAGGGTCGACTCCAGCAACCCTCCCAGCAGCAATTGCATTATCATTATGCGCCACACTCCTTTCTCTTTGATGGAGACTTTGACAATATTGACAGTACCAGTCCCCTTTGGGTACGCTCAATAGACCGACACATTCTGCAACTCAAATGGAAGGGGTAACATGTTAGAAACATAGATTACGAATTCGACACATTAAAACAAAACTCAGACCAAACATACATTAGGTAACAGGTACTGCGAAGCCAGGCTTGTCATATGCAAAACATCTACGTATTATCTAAAAGACTAAAACATTAATTTTGTTTTTAAAAAAAAATAAATTGTTATAAAATGCATTTGTCGTACATACAAAAAGGGGAATTTAATTATATAGCAGCACAAACAAGCAATTAATTATCTTTAACTTCACCTAAGCATCTGTGCTTCCAATAGGCATGTCAATTAAGACATTTAAAGGATACTAGCAAAAAGACATATGAGAAATGCAAGATGGAGTTTCAATGATAAAAAAAGAGTTCCTAAGTGCCATTGCATCACATCCATCCAAATGGAAAACTATTTTCTAAGGAGGAGGTTCGTCTACAATTTTTCTTTTGAAAAAGGCATGTGAAATCATACTCCTCTCAATGAAATCAAAGTATCAGCACTCCACTGACTGTATGAACCAACTCTAACCATTATACAGCATGTCTAGTATACAACACCAATAATCACAAACAGCCGGTAGCGTATTACCAGAATAATAGGAAAAACAAAGAAATTTTAAACTATAGAACTCCAAAACAACCACCATAATCTTAAAATAACAAAATAAAGATAAAAATCCAAAGGCAACCCATTGACGGGTAATCTTTATGAGATTAAATAGTGCTGGAGCTCCAGATTTTAGTAATATTTATGGAGGATCCTGCACCAGATATGAACCTCAAAAGCATCCGGATTCAGATGCAGAAATAAAGAAAAATAAAAACAACCCCTTATCTCATATCTAAATGGGTTTTTTTTATAGATGCCAATAATCACCAGACCAAGTGCTTGCTGTCTCCTTCATATATTCCTTATACATGAAACCTTTTTTGAGACAAGTATGCTCTAAAATTAGAGATACTAAGAAAATCTTTGTGACACTCAAAGTAAACACCTTTGTGGAAGGCCCGAGGACAAAGATCGCAAAGGAGAAGATTTCCACCATCTGCACAGATGCCGCAGAGATCATCATTTTCACTCGCCGACAACTTGCGGCCTTTAGATAGCGAAACAGATAATTCATGAAGAGAAACTCCATTTGAAGTATAGATGTTATTGTAACTGGAAAATCAGAACAAATGTAAAAGTGATGAGTAAGGAGTTAAGATGTCTGGAAGCAAATCAACAAGATATATATATTTTTTAATCATCAACTCACGGTTTGCGCCGAGAAGCCTGACCAGCATGAGCTTCAAACTGTGACGGACTAATCTGCCGTTTAGGATTAAGGAAGTCAAACATTTGATATGGGATATTCAAAAAAATCAACAAATTTGAACAGATCCATATTTTTACCACAGTATTGCAGCAATGACAGTATATTCCAGTCTCTTTTATATAACCCTGAAGCAATCTCTGTAGAATCATAATGACAAATATATTAAACAAAGAACCACAAAAGAGACAGCCAATCACAAAAAGAAACATTTAATCATCTTGAACACAACCTTTCCACGAACATAGTAGGCTACTTCAGTTCCCTGAGGTAAAATGTCATTCATAAAAACCAGCTTATGCAACCCCAAATCCCTAGCATACAGAAAATTCACCAAAGAACATAGATTAATAGCAAGCTAAAGGGAAAGACAAATGGAGAATAGGCTATACAAAACAAAATTTTAACAAATGAACTTAAAATACCAACTTTCTAGTTAACTTTCCCGCACTATTCTTCTTATTTGGTAGCAAATTCTTGGATGAGCTATCTGATGGATCCTCTAACGAACCAGTCCTCGATGACCTGAAACACAACAATTATATGTAAGCCATATAAAAGGTAAATTTACAAGTACACTGTAGATATAAGGAGGACAAAGATATACAAGACAAGAAGTATTCCACGAGATGTGATGTAGATCATGCACAAACAAGAATGCACCAAGAAAAGAATTTTAACTCAAAGAAATCAACCTAGAAAGAAAAACAAAAAATGTGTAAGAGATTCAAGTCAAGCATGCAATGCAATGTTTGAGTAATGCAAACACATCTTCCTGGCAGCTATGATAAACGACACTCAGATAACACGAAAGACACTTCTACTATATATTACATTACTTTTGTATATAAATGTAACTTCAACATATACCTTGAAATTACTTATAGTGGGGACAGAAGAAACCCTCTAGAGTTCATATATTGAGTAGTGCAAAGAATTATGTTTACAAGCAGTTAGTACGAGGAAAAGAATGTTTGTTCGGTTAATCTCTTATTCCTCTTTTTATCTAAGCCAATATATATTATGTTCGCTTACCTAATCTCATTGGCAAATATGATTTGAAATTGAAAAGTACAATGGTTATCTAATAAGGCTTTCATATGACCTTGTATATTCACCTTCTTTAGCTTGGATACTTATCCTGCTCCTTTACCATCAAGTTCTCGAATGATCACTATAAAGATACACCACAGCTAGTATATCCAATTCATTTTTTAACTCAAAGATATAATACAACTAAAATAAAACAGATGTAACATGCTACATCTTCATATCTTGTTTTCTATTTGGATGATCTTGCCATCATCTAATCATGCACCCAACTAGAACCATTACAAACCAGCCAAGCATCAATCCACATGAAGCAAGTGGCTCAAATAACCCAGTGATACAAGAACATAAAATTATGGACAAAAAAGGGGAAAAATCAAATTCTGTAGTTGAAAAGTACAAAAGATAAGGCAAATGAAATTAAGTGAAGTAATCATAAAGAAGGAGAAACCAAATAAAGGAGAAAGGTAAATCCAAATGGAAAAAATGAAGGAAATTAAGATACTTGTTAAAGACACATGACTATTTGCTCTAGTAACTCACAATGGTAGCCTCGGAGCATAAGTTCCCACCCTATTTTGGCCTTTAAACAATTTTAAGAATACAATAATTGCTCTACCTCCCTCTTCCTCCTCTAACAGAACACATACAAACTGCACAGAGTGGTATTCTTTTTTTTAAAAAAAATACAGACTATAAAGCAAGAAGTCCTTACATAAGTATTGCATAAAACTATAAAGGAAACATACCTCATAGTACTAGCAGTTCCATGTGATGGGCTTGGAGTTTTTGGTGGTTGCTTTGAATTGAGACATGAATCACACAGCAGTGCAAACTTCCCAGTGCGTGAAGTATGAAATAACTCTGAATAGTTAGAAACAAGTAACCATCTGAACAGGTCCCAGCATACCAAAACACCAACCACCATAGAAGGTCAGCAGCATAAAATCTTACCTTTGCACTTCTGACAAGTGATCTGTTCCTTTGGAGGTGCTTGACCAATCGCATTCTGGATTGCAGCTTCCAACATGTCTAATGGAGCACTGATGCATGCTTTTAAAACATCACGAAGGCTCTTCCCATTTTCCAAAAAAATGAAGTCTGATGGATGCTTCTTTGTGCTCCCAGCATGCAGTTCAAACTGATAAGCTGAAACAGCCTGCAATGCCCAGGACAATATCAAATGACAAGAGTCGTAACACAAGATTCTATCCAACATCCAGGTGAAGAGCAAAACAGAAGAACCCACCTTCGAACCATTGCACGAAGAACAAGAGCACAATATATTGTTTCCCTTTATCACGCCCTGAAGCACAGCTTGCTGTGATAATAATGCCATAAACACAATTCTTGATCAAAATTACAATGCCGATAAATGTGATCAAGAAAAATGCTTATCAACTGCCCAGCAGAGTACCAAAATAATCAGTACTCCACATGCAGCCTACCATTGAAGTCATAGTAAGCTAAAAGGAGGAACTTCATGGCCAAAAGGGCAATTTGAATTAAAAAACGATGACCAAGTATACTTGTATTATCATCAGGTAATTTGCAAGTACAAGCCAATTGCTACTAGCTATGAAAAATCACTAATGTTTCAGCATGCAATGCGATTGCTGCAACTTTAATTCATTAACATCAAAATTGGGGCACATACCTTGCCATTGGAGGCAATGTACTTGACATGCAACCCCTCAAGCAGGCCAGTAGCAAGCAAGTCCCTAACATTTGTTGGCAGCTTTGTCAGCGCAATTTTCTTGGACATCTTCAGTTCCATCTTCTTCTTCAGTGTCGAGTTCAAAGATCCATTCTCACCATTTGCCTCGGCCTTCGGGTCGTCTGACCCAACAGACCCACTACTTGTGGTAGTGGTTTCTGCTGCTCCAGAATCTTTCTCTTTAGCTTTAATTGCCGACCTTGTAAACCTCCTGGCAGGCTTCTCTGACAAACTATTTCCGTCCTTAGACCCATTGTGAGCATTTATCACCATCAGGGAACCCACCGTAGAGACTCCATCCTCCATTGGAGGGACCTTCAATGCCGATCTCGTGAACCTTCTGGTAGACTTCTCCAATTCACCATGATCGTCTACCAAAATCGGCGCCTCTGCCACAGAACGTGCCTGATCCAATGTTGGCGGAAGGTTTGCAGTCGATGATTCTTGCAAAGTAACCTTCAATGACGACCTCGTGAACCTCTTCTTCATAGGCTTCTCCATCGTCATGCCATCCATCTTTGATCCATCTTGAACATCGATTACAATTGGGTCCTCCGAGGCACAGCCATTCTCCAATCGATCGCCATTAGCCTTGCACGCATCATTATCATCAATTGCAATTGGGGTCTCAATCCCATTATCGTCAATCACAGATCCAGCTCCAGCTCCCTCGATCGGAGGCGAAGAAGCCACTGGGGGCTCCGGCAAACCTTCTGATGTAGCACTCAATCCTGATTTCTCTTGGTGAGAATCCCCATCCACCATAGCCTCATCAAGAACGCCGATCTGAGCAGATTTCTCCACGGCAGACCCAATCCCCGACAGATTGAAATCCGGCATCGCCTCATCCTGCCCATTCACCACAATTGGGGCCTCCTCCTTGGCCTCATCCACACGATCCACCACAACAGGACCTTCTGCCTCGATCTGGCAGAGATTAGGAGGGGGGTTCGGGGCCACCGCCTCCGGCGGCGGTCCGGCTGCCTCGGACGCCCTGGTATCGGCTTTCTTGGGCCTCTTGGAATCGCGAGAAAGGGCGGCGAGTTGAAAGGATGGGGACTTACCCGAGCGGGTGCGGCCGAGGGACACCGGGAGGGCGGCCTGGGCGCGGAGGGCGAAGGCGAACTCGCGCTTGAGACCGGATCGGACGCCGGAGCGGAGCACAAAGTCCTCGGGACCGGAGGGGCCGTCGCCGTTCGCCATGCTCACGAGGATGGGCCGAGAAATCAGGGTTTCAGGGGGCGGTCTTCGGCGACGCCAAGGGGAAAGGAACCCAAGATCGGGAGGAGAAACGGGGAATAAGGGTTTGCTCAGGCCTTTACCTTGGGGGCAAAAGGCCGGAGGGCTCTGCGGTTTCTGGAAGGAAGCGGAAGGAAGGCGGTGAGAAAAGAGGATTAATCCTCGATCTAATGGTACTAAAATAATAATTATTGACGGCAATACTTTGGGAAGGGAAAGAACAGGGGAGAGAGCCGGAGAGGGGGAGAGGTGGGGACGGGTGACGACGGAAGAAGGGGCAAAAAGGGGAAGGCAAAGACAAATTAAAAAAGGAGGGATCAAATTGCGATAATATCCCCAAGTGATTTATATTGCCTAAAATACCCCTCCGTGCCAGACCAAGTCGGCGACGCTTGGGGAGAGGAGATCGATTTGGATTTGGATTTGGCGTTTATAACGGTGCGATTGGACCGAATAGACCGGGAATGGGGTCCCAGGCCCACGGCTCACTACTGGATCGTTCGTCAAATACGGCCGCAGAATTCGGTCCGGTCGAGCTCAGCACAGAGCCAATTTGATTTGGCTTCGGGACGAAGATTTTAAAACCAAATTTGATTTACCTCTTGAGTCTGGGTCGGGCTAGGTCTCCCTTTCAGTAATGTTTAAGCTTTTAAGCTTAGTATAGGTTTTTGAACTAATTTTTTATAGTCAATTCAGTTCTTTCAAATTGATTCTAATTTTTATTTGAAATTAGTCATATCTAAGTTAATATATATTTTGACAAATTCATCAATTTTTTTTTGAATTTTGAATCATTGTCTTGGCTAATTCGTGGTGAATGCCGAATTTGTATGCAATCAACTTAGCTTGACTTTTTTTTTTTCCCAAGCCTTAGAGTGGGAGGAAAGCTATGAGAATTTAATTGCTTGTTGGAGAGGGTGTTCAGAGAGTTGATGATGTAGGAAGTCTCGCCGCTGAGATTTTCTTGATCGCAGAGTGGACATGGGATTAGAAATAATAATTGGGTCGGGTCGAATTCGATATAAATCAAATTGAATATAGATCGGATTAAAAATTCATCAGCCTGAATTTAACGTGCTTATTAAATATGTCAACACTTTAAAATTAAATTTGATCTATTTATTAAACAGACAATCCAATCTAACCCATATAATTTTTTTATTAAATAAGCTGTATCAAGTTAAATGGATTAATATGTTAAGTGGATTTTTAACCAAATAAATAGATTTAAAAAATTAAATTGGTTAAGAGGGTCGTATGACAAAAATGGATTAAGCAGATTTTGAACAAATTAAATAGTTCTTAGACATATTAAATAAATCGGATTAAATGCATTAAAAGATCTAAATTTAAATATAATCTACTTAATAAATGGTAAATAGATCTAGATTACGATTCAAATATATTTATATCAAATCTAAATATTCTTAGAGCTCTTCATTTATGGGTCCTAAAGTGCCCCCCTTGGCCCCTGGTACACAAAGCATTTTTCTTAATTTTAGGTGGCGCGGGACACGTGGTGCCTGGAGGTGGCGGGGCACTTGGGGGGCAAGTAATCTGGCTGGGTGGGGCCTGGAGAGGTAGGTGCCGATTGGTTCTCCTCCCATGACTTTGGAGGGAGAGAAGGGCAATCTTTGCTTCCCCAGATGGCGACGGGCCCAAAGATTCAGGGCAGTTGTGCTCTCGGGGACTGATATATTTGATTTTTGGACCGGGGAGGAATCGCGTTATTTTTTTCTTGTGGATTTTTTTTAAGGGCAGATATTTTATACAATTTTAGTACAAATATATTTAAAAAAAATAAAAAATAAAAAATTTTAGAGCATACTAAGCATCTTTTTTTCTCGAACCCATAAGATATCTCAGGAATGATTGGCCACGTACGTGGCCACTCAATCAGCAGCCAGTTTGGTCTCTCTGTACTCGTGCATAGCCTGGAAGGCCACCTCGCGATAGACCATGGTCCGGATGTCTCAAAGCAGGGGCAACAATTATGGGCTTTTTCAAATTGTTATCGTCGTTTGCCATATATATGCAAAACAAACAGTTTTATTTAAAATATGATATATCAACTGAAAATATTTTTTTATTCAACAAATAGGGAGATAATAAATTAAACATTATTTTCCATAAACTCTTTCCTCCCTAAATCAAACAAGCCCCAAACTTTATTAGCTTACTACTTGGTTAGTTTAACCTCTCTGATTAACTCATCTTCTCTCTAATTTTCTTTAAAAATTGAAACATTTCATTTGTTCTCTTCATTTTTTTCTGGGAACCAAACTTTTAGGGGTCTCCTTTATTTTCCTTTAAAAGATAATTAACTTTACGATAAGCGTTGATACCATGAAATTTAAACCTGACTCCTGACTAACCTAGTTTTGAATGTGTGAATTATGAAAACACAAAAAAAGCTCAAGTTTTGAGTTGAAGCGGTGTTTTGAAAAACTAAAAACAGAGGTGAGGCAGCTTAGCCTGAAAACACAAGACGTAAAGCGTCAAAGGCAGTTTAAAGCATAATGATTAGGGAGCAAAGTACCGAGCATAAGGTAGAATCTCAAAAATAAAGATGAGAAAGTGATGAGTTTATAGCTTCGCTAAGAGCATAATTGTAATTCTAACAAGCAATTAAGTTGGAAGGTAAATTTTTTTACTTTCAATCTTAAAAGAATAATACATGAGAAAACAAACTCTTCCTTTATGCCTCTTCCGTTCCTTAGAGATCATTGTGAAGGATATACTTTAATTCATAAATATAAGCCTCAAGAATCAAAATTTGCCGTACCGGTGCCACCCTATTATAATATCGGTACGGTACAGTACAGATGATACGGTACAGCGTACCATGTCAAGTAGTAACCCTGAAGTAAAAGTTTTGAGGCTATATTTTTCTACCTCGCCTCCAGATATAGTCTTTTTAAACCTTGAGACTAGCTTTCTGAAACCTTGGGTCAAACCCATTGGCAATTGCCCATGCCTCCACCCCTCTTTGGAAGGAGCCAATTTCACCAAGTTATCTTTTCACATGCTCAACGAAGCAACCGCTCCTTCAAATATTGTCGGCCTTACGAGGGCTAATTTCCACTGTTACAGAATGAATGGTCAAGAAGTTCCGGAGAGAAGGTTTTCGAGGTGAGGAAGTAGGAGATCAATCTCCTCAACAGACGCTCTCAACGGCTAGGCGCCACTCTCTTTCTGAGTTATTTCAACTGAGTTCATGATCATCTTTGCTCGGAGGTATGCAAATTTTCTGGCACAGCAAAGGTAGACTGAGCACTGAATACCAATCCTTATGATTGAGTGCTGAAGTCCCCCGAATTATAGAGCTCACTACATTTGACCACCCTGAAAGTTGCATATGAACATGAATTATATCCCATCACACTAGCCTGGAAGAGCAGTATGCTCCATAAGATACATAACAATGACAAACCGAGACCAAAATTATATCTACTTTGATGAAATTACTACAACAACTACTGAATCTTGGCGCAACAGGTGTCAATAGCCATGAAGAACAAGGTTTGCTGCAACAGGCATACTAAGCTTGACATGGTAGAGCTACATGATAAGCTTGTCAATGAGGTTTCTCGCAGGGTACTGGAGCTCTGAAATCATGCAGGTCATCCCCATCCACTCCTTTATTTTTTCTTCCACTCGGCCTGTCCTGTCTGCCTTGCAATCTCCCATATGGTGAGCAACTTGTTACATAACATCACATGACCACCATATTTTATTGACAATCTCCTCACCTATCAAGCATAACTCCTATTAGTTATTTACAATCCCCTCACCTATCAAGCATACCTTCTATTAGTTACCTCCAAATGTGCCAAAATGGCTACCAGTTCTTGCCTCTTTCCATGGACTGACATGCTATTGTAAAATACAAGAGATTCACCATCTACATGGTCCTTCACCAGGTGGAATCATTAGTTCCTAATAAGTAGCAAGCCAACAGCTGTGACAACGAGCGTCGAAGGGAACCCAAAACGCAGATGGCTCAAGAATGAGAGGTTGTAACCAAAAAACTGAGCCCGCCGAGCTTGCTCACAAACTATCAAGTTTGCAGCTGATCCCAGTAGCGATAGATTCCCAGCAACTGTACTCACCCATGCTAATATGAGCCATGCCCTGGTCTCTTCAGCTGGAGAGATGTGCGCTGAAGATGCTGCCACTCGAGCTCCAAGCAACAGAACTAGAGACAAGGAGAGATATTAGGCATATAAAAGCAGTTTTCCACATTACTAACCATCATTCATTAAGTGAATGCATTTGTAAGTTACTTAATAAGGACTTGAGGGTATTCTAATGGATGTATGACGCTGAATCCTTGCAGAACAATGCAGAGTAAGCTGCAAGACAATTACCTTATTATGCATTATCATGCAGTAACTTTGATAACGAGCAAAATTTCAGAACCAGATGAGATCTCTATAGGTGCTAAATTCCAACTTATATCATAGCCAGGGGAGCAGCAGGAATCAGAGGTCTGAAGAGAACCAACCTTATGGATTTTTTTAACCATGCAGAAACTATTACATCTAAAATTGTACATCGCTTTCAACAAAAGGAAAATATGATTTCTATCTTCCAACAACTAGGTACACAAAGTTACCTGTATCAAAAAAGGATTTATCAAGATCATTCCTCTCAAACTGTTAATTGAATTAATAAGCAATCATAACAAATATATTTTGTATTGGAAGTTAACAAACATCTCTCATTCAGCTTGCTGAATGGTTGCTAGAAAACTTCATGGTATCAGTAAGTGACATCCTCTCCTCTACAGTCCAAATATCCATGTCTTAATATTCCTCGGTTCTGTTGTTGCTTCATTAGTTCCACAGGTTCATGAAGTCAAATGTGAAATATTTCTGAAGATCCTCAAACTTCTAACTCCATATTAGTTATTTTATACCTTCCATCATGCGAAATTTGCAATAAAGATTAATTTCTTGCTATTTATATCCCTTCTCACTTGGCTTTCCTATGTTTACATGCCCTTTTCTGAAGCAACTCCACAGACATGTGAGGAACTTAAAGATTAACACTGAGAAATGATAAACAGAAAGGTGAAATATTCAAAGTGAACTAAAATCTATCTGGTCAATCAAGCAATTTAAGTCAAGACCAGTTATGAGTTACACTAGAGAATGAAGAACCAACTTCTTCTAAAAAATTTACTCATGTAGCTAAAAAAATGATATCAACAAAAAAAGCATTGTGGGTGACAGACAAAAATTGGCCTTTAACTACAAATATCTTCATTAAAAAACTTGTAGATCCTCCTTCATGGTGATGAGCATGAGCAGTATAAGACCTTTATAAAGATTTTAACTGTCGCATGGCAGTGCTGTTCTGGCCTGGAACTGGTACAGTACGTGTCATGCCATGTCATGCACTGATCTGATGCTGCAATGTAACATGCCATACAACATGGACAGGCACAGGCTTGCATGCAAATCTTTGATTTTATAACCAATTCACAGTGGATTTAAGCAAGAATTTGTTGAAAAGTTTAGACACCCTCTTGGTATTGAAGAAACTTGTTGAATGTCTCAATTTCTCTTTCTCAAAGGATGTACTTTATATGTGTTTGTTAGCTTTCTTACATACAAGACAAGTCGATTTCCACTTCAGCAAATCAAATCCCTTTACATGGAATGGAACATAATTGCATACGAATTACGATAGAAAGCCTGATAAAGCTCACCCTGGAGTTTATATGAAATTTGATGCTGCAGTTGAAAGTCAGTTTTGCAAAAGAGGCCGCAAGGAAGCAATTAGTGTTGAACGAGAAGTTTAAGATAAGTAGAAACATGCCCTAGCCAATCTTACTATCTTCACTGGCACATTTGATTTGCATCCCACAGAGGATATGATGATGCAGGGGTTTAAATCTCTAACAATGATATTTGTAGAGTCATTCTGGCCAGATGAGAAAAAGGTAGCCTACAATGATTTGAATTTTAAATTCATGTGCTGAATCAAGTCGTGAACCTCTATAGGAACAATTAAAGGGAATGGTTTCGAGAAACTGGATTCTTAGTAAAGAACTTATTGTTGCTGTTTGGTGACAATCCAAGCATCCAAGAGTAACACAAAATGAAAAGGGAAGAGGAAAAATCTCATTAGTGAAATAAACATGTTGAGGTCCATTGCCACTTTATCAGAGAGAAAATATAAGAACAACCAGAAGTACTTCGACTGGAGACCATGATTAGATGTATTGAATTTTTACACAAAAAAAAAAAATCAGGGAGAAAACAGATTCAAAATATGCCTAACAAGCTTGGAGTATTCGGCTAAAATTCCAGCTCAGGAAGGAGTTATTAAGATTATGTAAAGCAGTACATTTAGGCATCCTCTTTTTTTCCTTTTGATGTAAAAGGTCAGTCAGGGTAGGGTTGTCAGACAAACTTGTGACTACCCCAGCCCATAGATAACCGACTGATTTCTAGAGATTTTGACTATTAATCACAATCTGATCTCGAGATCTCATAACATCCACCAAACTGCATTGCCTGTCTCCTCAGCGCTCAAGCATATGGCCGAACAAGCCCATTAGAACGGTTCCCATTCAAGTAAGCAGTTTGTAGATTATCTTTGATTTTTCCTTGTTCTTGATAGCACAGAACGATATACTGGGCGATTTAATATGGGAATTTCCTAACCTGTTTCAGTTTTTGTTCGAAACTTTGACCGCTAACAATTCATACCCCAAAAATCATTTTTTAATTGTTAATCCATCAGGAAGTAAGATTTTTTGCAGTTTCACCAGGAGAATAGTATATGGAAAATCATTCTCAGTTTCATATTCTAACTAATTACAGTTTCAAATTTGTTACCAATGCGAACAAGTTTACAAATGCAAAAGGACAGATATTATTTTCTACTGCAGTCTAGGCAGCGTCATCATAAGTAGCTTCTATGCAATCGTAAATCCATGTGATATAGAGGTGTCATATACGTTATACTCGAGTTCCCAATAATACCAATCTACTCAGTATATAAAGCTAAATTCAACTGTTGATATCTAGACTCTCCAAAGTTTAAGCTTGCAGGGTAAGCACAGAAGCCAGTTTTTCTCCAGGTAACAAACATCCAGACATGTACATGGAGTAGGCTAGAAGATTTCAATACATTTTAATCCTCACATGCAAGAGAAAAGTTAGTAAGGTAGTAAAATAGCAGTTTAGAGAACCTATTGGAACCGAACATAATAAAGTTTGAAGTTGAACCTTCTCACAATCATGTATACTTCCACTACCTAATGGTACAAAACAAATGAGCTCAACTTACCAGTAGGTACATTAGAGGCAACATTTGAGAGAACAAGGATAACGAAGGCAAGAACTGCAACCCCTCCAGCACTATCAATCCGTGCGTATGGCTCCATCAGATCCCACAGAGCACTTGGTATGCCAGTTTTATTAAATCCATCGACGGTAATGAACATCCCACAAAAGAATATCAATAATGAATAAGAAACCTGGTTTGCATTTGCAGCAGATACATCAGCCATGTCTAAAATGTTTTCATGAAGAATTATCATAAACTTTTGCTGAAAAATATGGATACCAATTCTACGAGACTTAAAAAAATTGTCAGGAATTTTCCCTCAAAAAAATTTGTCGGTAATAGCAAATTTTTCAGGAATACAGCACATAAGGATGTGGAAGAATGCAAATTTTTCACCCTGCATAATACTAACTAAACCTCAAAATAAAATTACCTTCTCCAGAGAAGGGCAGGCATCCTTAAAATCCAGCACAACAAGAGCAAGAGCAGCAGTAATCGCACTCCACGACATGTTTAGCCCCATTAAAAGAGCAATGAGCATTCCAATAGTCACAATATAGACACATATCTTCCACAACAATCTCTGCCACCTCTCCATGGGAATTTCCTTTTCCTCCAAAGAATGGTGAGAGAACCCTTCTTTCAGACCATTCATCCGGCTGCCAATTCTCACATATCTCCTCACAGACACACCTTCCTCTCTCCTTTGAGAAATTCCACCAACCCCTGCCACCTCCTTCGATACATTTGAGACCTTTGCAGACTCAGCGCCGCCGCTTACGGCTGACTGTATGTCATTCTCGGCATGCCCAATATCTCCGTTTATAACAAAATCAATTGCAGAACTCCAATCCTGAGAAGTAGTAGAAGCAAGGTGTGACAAAGTCGCAGGCGAAAAACGGTGAGAGGTGACATCCTCTTCAGCAACCACGTCTTTGGCTGCTTGAACCACTTCCGCATCCTTCTGATCAGACAACAACTTCCAGTAATAGCATAAGAGAATGGCAGCATTCACAATTATTCCCACAAGCATCGCAGGAAGAAGCCCAGAAAAGAATTTCCCGAAAGAGATCTCACTTTGAACAGCTATAACTAGGTTCTGCGGGTTACCGATCGGCGTCGTGGAAGAACCGATATTAGCACTAGAAGCCAGGGCTAAAAGGAAGGGCTGCGGCGGCAAATTGTTCTGTCTTGCAATCTTCAGGATGAATTCAGTGAGGACAACACAACAAGTATCATTGGTGAATAGAGCGCTGGACACAGCAGAAACAAGACAGATGCGGCAGAGCAAATCCTTGCCACCTCTGCTCTTCCATGAGAGCAATTTACCCAAGTACTTGAACATATCGGCCCTTTCAAGAAAGACGCAGACGACCATGGTGCCAAAGAGGAGGCCAAGGATCGGGAGGTCGATAGCTGCATAGGCTTCTTCCGGAGTGATCACTCGGAAGGTGACCATAAGCATGGCACCAAGAAGAGATCCTGCGGTTCTTCCAATTGGAAGGAAGGGTACCGCAGGGAAAACGGCTAGGACCCAGAAGATCCCAAAGGCAACCGAGCCTAGTACCACCTTCACAGTGTGTGCCATGGCCATTTCTGTGGCTTAGAGAGTTGAGCCTCTTTAGATGCCCCCGCGAGCTATTCGAGGAGGATAACTCCACCCACCTTGCATTCGAACAGTCCCACAAATTAAGGATATTGGATATAGACGCCAAAACTCTGCAAATCTAGAGTAAACAGGAAGGCTGGTTCTCTACTTTCTACAATTATATGCGCCAAAACCTTAAAAAGAATAGTTCAGAAAAAGAATAAAACCTTTTAGAAATCGGAGAATATTAATCCTACAAACGAAAAAGATCAAGAAGAGGGTCCTCGAAAGGCACAGATTCATGGCGAGTGATGCATTAAATGACGAAAACTTTCATGCCGATCACAAAAAAAAAAAAAAAAGAAAACGCAAAACATTTACCTTTCACACCAGTCTGCCTTTCCCAAACTCCCAGAAAGAATATCCACGGAGCCAAGACCAGGAGCCGATGGCCTGAAAGTGCGAAAAAAAACTGGATGGCTTTTCACTGCAAAAAGGAAGGAGGCCAACGGATGTGGACTGACATGAAGGTGGGTCATGGCAGGTGCACAGATGTGGTTCCATAATTGAAGAGAGAATCACCAGACGGAAACGAAGAGAAAGCTGGCAAAGGCCAGTGGCCATAAAGTTTCCACTGCCGTAGCAATCAGAGTGGAAAGTCGCATCCAAAAAAATAGTACGTGGTGCCTGGTGGGTTGAATGGGTTGTGTACAGCTTCCTTCCTGTCTTCCTTAACTGGGGCCGTGCTCGAATGTCCGAGAAGGTTGCAACACTGTTGAATCTCTCATCTAGTTGGACCGTCCGTATGGCCAGGACTGTTGGAAAATCCTACTGCCAAGGTGCCCATGGTAGGTGTTCGTTTGTTCGTACCTTTTTGTAAATCACCGACATGACGGCACACTGATTGAGGAGAATCTTGAATAGATTTCAACTGTCTAAAAGGGAATCCGACAGAAAATTATATTTTAATTATTTTTTCAAATATTAGAGGATTGCTACCTCTACATGTATGTGCAGACGTAGTCCGGGCCGACTCCACGTTCATCTCAGCAGGGTTCAAAAATTTAAATTTCCAGATCTCTTGAATTTTCTCAACTGCCAAGCGAGTTTGGGTGGCAGAACCACGACACCATTTAATGCTAGTAGTTTGGATGATGGACTGGGAAAGCTCGAATACGACGTTTGACATCCATTCTAGGTAATCAACTCCTCCTTACAGCTGGGTTATACCATCATATTTTTCAGTGACTGTCTGCTTTCTAAGCAATACTCTAGGCTACATCGGGTTGCATGTTGTGCATGGCCCATGTAACTGGTTGCACCTACATCATGTGCATAGCAAATAGTGCAACTTTTGCAGGTATGTGACATTGTCTTATCCTAAATCTAATATCTCACTCTGTCCTGAATTCTGAAGATTAATTCTAGATAAGGAGCAAAAGATAATCTGGAAAGTATACCCCGTAGTTTTGCTAGGCCCTTCAACTTTTAACTTATTCCTTCCAGGCTTTTTGCAGCATTGAAGAGTACTGACTCACATATTTTGGAGGGTGGTATTAATTCCATGCCATCATGCACCAATGTCATACTCTCGGATGGGAGGTGAAGATGCTTCGGCTGCCCGGCGACCTGATGACACCGAACAAGAACTAAAACCAAGAAGCAAGCAGATTAGCTAAATGGGAAGACATAACCAAGTTCCAAGAGCTAAAAAATCACAGGCTGATAATGCCATAATATGACAATTATATGATCCATCATTGTAGATATCTGTACTCTTGGTACGAGAACAGAAGGACTATTACACCACATTACATATGTCACATAAGACATCAAAATCTTGTGTTTATTTTTTCCCGTGATGGAGAGGACCTGAGGTGCAGCTAGCTAGCGAAGTAGTCCATCTCACCATCATCATCCACTGAAAGATCTTCGTAAGTTTGGTTTGCAGAATGCCCGGGCCTCCTGTTCCCGGCAAAGCTGCCAAAATGGGGGCCATGAACCATAGAGCCGGCTATGGAGGCTCCTCTTTCCACATATAGGATGCATTTAGGATCGGCGATCAGCTGACCCCAGGCTGTATCATAGGGAAATATGCCCAATTCTTGCGAGGCTCACTTGCTGTCCCAACAACCTTCTCATTTGCCCCACCAATCAGAGCCAACACTAGGGTCTGGAGGTGCTCCATCAGCATTATCAAATTTGAACTCTTTAGCTGCTGGAAGGGCAATGGAGGGTTGCACTTTCTCAGGCAAGTCATGATAAGTTTCATCGACACAGATTTCATTGCTATTATTGGCTTCATCAGTAATCTGGTTTCCTGCAGTTGTTGCAGCTTGCGAAGATCCTGAGTTAGTTTCCCCTGACATTGCTGTTTTCTTCCCAAAGCAGCGTGCAAACTCTTCTGCAGTCAATTCAAATGATACTCTGTGATCCATGGCATGCTCATTATTATGAGACCCCATAGCAGAATCCACCCTAGGTTCAGCTGCGGTGATCTGACCATCCAAAAGCGAACCACCGTTGCGAGCATGTCGAGGTATCAGCTTGAGCTCAGCAATTCCTTCAGCACTTAAGATCTTTGGTGGCTCGCTAACTGGAAACGATGGGAAGGAGCCACCAGCAGGGGATTGGAATTCGACATCACGGAAAGGGGATGAAGTGCCTGAACATGCTGAACTCGGTGATATGAGGCGCCCTATCGGGCTTCCCGGGTAAAACTGGTTTGACTGAAACACATAGGCTTCGCTCTGCTTGCAGTTGGAATTCAGGGAAGAGGTTAAAAGTTGAGCAAATGGAACCTCAGGAGATGAAGGGTTTGTTAGCTGAACAGGTTCTGGAGGGGGAGTAAATGAAGCAGTGGATGGTTCGGTTGTGAAGGTGGAGAAGACAGGAGGCGAGACTAGCTGAGTCTCATGAGCATAAGGCCCAATGGCAAAGATGGAGGCAGGGCCATTGGGGGAGTAGGAATTTGCTGAGAGAACAGAAAGGGATAGAGGACCTGCAGGCGATTGGGTGACAGAAGGGGGTTCTGATTGGAGGAAGGAAGCTGGAGAGGAAGGAGGTGCAACAAATGCAGGAGGGTGGATGGGATTTTCAGGGGCAGGCGCATCTGACCTTGGTAGTGTCTGTTCAGGCACAAGGACTGCACGGCTGACACGCTTACGATGTCTATGAGATCCAAAGCACCAGTACACACTGAAACAAGCTCGCCATCTTCTCCTCTGCCAATAAAAAACATAGGATAAATGACAGTGTATTCATATTTTGAAAACTATCTAGTCACAATGGAAGAAAAATTATCATAATGGGCAAACATTAAGTCATTCCACGTTTTTGGCATTTTCACAAGCTCCAAACATATATTTCAAGATAACTATTTTGTTGCAATAACTGCATTCATCTTCAACATGTCCAATTCTGAGCAATATCTGTCCAAGATCCCTCTCATCCTCTATTTACTCAGCACTCTACACAGAAAAATAAAGGGCATTTGCCTGGGTCATCAAAGAAGATTGACCCAGTACAACTCCACATTAGAAAACAAACGAGTCCATAGGATTAATGAGAATAAAAATTGAGGAATGAATATACACTTTGTTTGCTTATGACTCTCTAGTAAAATGTTCGACTTCACCTGTGATAATTAGCTTTTAGTGACTGACAAACAAGTCGAGCACACGATTCTCCTTCTTGGGTTGCAGTT
This sequence comes from Phoenix dactylifera, assembly GCF_051530095.1. Classification (NCBI taxonomy): domain Eukaryota; kingdom Viridiplantae; phylum Streptophyta; class Magnoliopsida; order Arecales; family Arecaceae; genus Phoenix; species Phoenix dactylifera. The sequence goes on from NC_143199.1 coordinate 30,969,806, forward strand.
GGGGAAAAAAGGAAAAGTAACAAATGGAATGAGGAAGTAATTTGAAATAGTGGGCCACAATAAAAGCTCTATCTTTTCTGTTTTGAGAAGAGGCAATAAAAGTTCTATCTAAAAATTATTTCTTATCACATATCCAGATTCTAAAATAATAAAGAAGCTTGATGAGAGTTTCAGGTTTAAAATATCAAACTCCTCCCTATGTGATATCCACCTTGCTGGATGAATTTCAAAGGGAGGAGAGGAAAAAAACGGAACAGAGAGAGCAAGATGAGAAAAAATGAGGTACTTCTGAAGGGGGAAAGAGAAGCCGACTGCTTCTCCCCTATTATGATGATCCCCAAGAGAGGAAAAAATGAACTGTTACAAAGAAGAACGGAATCTACAAATTTCTTGCTATTATTATATATCAATTTCATAATGTATTCAGTTCCTCCCCTTTACGATGAACCCATACAGAATCAACATCACGGATAGCAACTTAATAAAGAGAAAAGTTCTTAAGGATGGAAAGTCCAAGATGCAAATAAGAACCAAAAGCCATGGCAATTCATTGATATTATTATCTATAAACAAATTCACATTAAGAATCCAATAAGGTTAATCAAAGACATCACATCTAGAAACCGGTGCAGATGTTTGCATCACTGAGATCTTGACATAATCTCCAAACTAGTGATACTTAGGTACACTATTGAAAAGCACACGTTAGTTTGCATTCATCTTTATCCTGAACAGCTGAAATTAGTTTGTTTGTTTTGCATTTCGGCATTCATCCTTATCCTGCAATCGATGTGTATATATAATAGCCTTGTAATCATATAGTGCAACACAGAATAAAACATTTTTTTTCTTTCTCAAATATTCTGCTTCTTTTAACATCGTATCAGAGCAGAGGTCCTGAGTTCGAACCCTATCTTGGCACTCTTTAACCCCATTATTAAAAATTTCACATATTGGGCTCACCCATTAAAAGGAAAGTCTGGCCGACATGTGAGGAGGAGTGTAAGAAAATATAAAATATATAAATAAATCTACCTCATCCTATCAGCTTAAGCTTTTGGAACAAGTGGTGATTCTAACATACACTAGAAAAAGTTCTACATATGATTAGCAGGAAAAAGATACCCAATTCAATTTCTACATTTGGGGTTTCAATTCGCATCATCTGTAATTTTCTCATATCATTAATCCATAGTTGGAATACATCTAGAAAAGACAAGAGAAATACTGTGAACAGAAAAGGATGGGCGATCACAATCCTTTTTGAGTCATAAAGGTCCATGCATCCACATGTAGTTTAATTGCAAACAAAATTCTGCCCAACAGCAGTAGGTTTGAGAAAAGATTTACCAAGGCCAACTCTTTTGTCACCTTAACTTCTCTAAAGGGGGACCTGATACATCCTTTAAATTGCATATTCTTGCAACAGTGGATAATGATTAACAGATCTTAAATAAACTAGCAGGCTGTACTATTTCACTTGCACCTTTCATGTAACTCAGAACCACAACATTCAACATTGTCCTCTCCAAAGGGATGCTCTACTTTCCACCCTCCACCTTGTTATGACAGAAAATTTATATGCAACTTCCCTTTAGAAACACTCTTACGATTCATTCCCCAACTCACTCTGTTTGTATATATATATTACTTATCACTCTTACCCATGGTCATTTTGCTTTACCATAGTTATAGCCATCATTTTTGTTTCAGGAAAGAAAGTTATCATTTCTTTTAAGCAAGTTTCAATTCATACCCGTTTTAGTAAAAAGGGATCAAACCCGCTACATAATCTATATTCGTGCACATTCATAACACTGCTAAAGACAACCTGGCTCTCTTTTCAGATAAAGTTGCTGATGAGTTGGGTCATTATCCTGCTAAGGGGTGATACATTATGGAGTTTGAGGAATGTATAAAAAGGCAGTTTCAAGTGCCATCGAACCAGCGCAAAGCACTGAATTTAACTAAATCCCTCGGATAAGTGGTTCATATAACATCCTTGGCCCTCTACCTTCCATCTTATTGGAAGCTAGAATACCTAAGGCTTTTCTTTGAAAGGCAAATATATCAGGTAACCATTGTTCCAATCTAACATCAAACCATTCTTTCATGCAGGAACATGCTACATTAATCCAGGTTGTGGATCAACAACATATTTCAGCACAATGCATTGAATAGTAAAAGAAGAAAATAGATAAATATAAATCGTACTATGCATTTTAGTTTTATGTCGAGTGACCACCAAGCACTTGCTCGGATGGTATCACCCTTTGCTGCTTGGGCAAGGGAGGCAGAGGTTCCATTCTGGTTGAAGTCCACCCTTGAGGAGTGGGGTGGGTATGGGATAGAAGGTGAAGATTAGCACCTCCAATCTAAAAATTAAACAACAAAAAAAACGTTTTTACTTTGATTGCATTCTGGGCATAGATATCCTTTAAACTTATATTACTTGGACTTGCAGAGACTTGAATTATACACGTCAGAGTTCAAAATTGATGAATATCAATGGTGAAACAGATTCACACCCACATAGCAATCTAAGCCCCAGGGTACTGTATCATGGTAATATTAGCAAAACTCATTACAAAGCAACAAACTAAATACTAGTTGCTAAGACAGAGATAAATAAATTATAAATTCTCTATTTACCACCGAGGCTTACATATGGGAGAAAGACAGAAAAAAGCGCATGCTAACTGGAATTATACCCAGAAACAGTACATCACCAGAGTGGTGAAATTATTATGTGACAAAAAAAAATCGCTTAAAAAAATAGTTTCCCGCTCCTTAAATGGTTACTCAAATAGCCATTTAAGTGATGTTCCATGATTGTCAGGGTACCAGATTCCACTAAGCCGCAGCTTCTCAATCGAAGCATCCAACAAAGGCAAGAACTAAGGATTCAGCAATATTTGCGTACAATCACATATAAACAATATTACAGAACTGAAAAGTTCTGTCTTGTAACAGAGCAACGTGACTGTCTATTAATCAGTGATCTGACTTGAATCTAGATACTTTTCAGGGTAGAATTAAATCGAAGAATAATGATTACAACCTTTATACCACAATGACTTGACCAAGAAATCATAGAAAGTAGGTGACAAAGTAATGATTCATCTCATCGCAGTTCATCATCTTGTCTGTTTGGAAATAAAAATGATCATGCAACTTTACACTAAAAATGCCTAGGAACTAAAAGCAATAAAATCCACGGATAATTCCTGTGTTCTGCAACCGCGGCAAGGTTTTTCTTTTTTTTAACTTCAGTTAATCAGAGAACTAGCAAAATAACCACCAACTAGAGACAATCTCATCGTTATGCAAGAAAAGAATTAAATAGAGATATCATAGTAGAAGAAAATCGAGAGAAGGGAGTCCGAACTTCACCGGAACGGTGACCTGCTGGACTCGGTTCTCAGCAGAGACGATCGCCGCCGCCGCCGCATTCACCGTCTCTACGCTATTATTATTCATACCTTCCCCTCCTCAAGTCAGAGGAGGAAAACCCTAATTTTCTCCAGATCACCCCAATCTCCTCCCGTTTGAGATCAATTACGGCCGCACCAACCCAAATACCGGCAGAAAAACAAGCAATTGTCGACGGAAAAACCAAAAATTATCCCAAACAAATAGCACTCCGCCCAAGGAAGCATAATAAAAGTCGAATTCCCCGCCGGGGTTTTTTTAGCGAGAGAGAGCAAAGAGAGAACGCGAGGCGAGCACCGAGAGCGAGATAACAGAGACGTTCTATTTCAATCGATTTTTTCCTTCTCCTTTTCCTCTTCTCTCTATCGAAGTCTTCAGCAATGCAGGTCAAACACGCCATCAAAACGTTCGCGGTTTCGGTCGATGTAAATTTCACGAATTACCAACTTACCCTTCCTTCATTATGACTCCAGTTCAAACAAATATTAACCGTCCGATGGAACAGATATCGACATCGAACGGCAAATATGTCCACCGTCCACTTGGTGGCAGCAACGCTAGATGGATTGCAAAGAGAGGTCTTTCGGTTCACCAAAAAAAAGAGAAGTCCTTCGGCGAAGGCAGAGGGAAACGAGCTGTCGCGTGTGAGCCGATTTTTTTTTTCCTTCCAGTACAGCCCATTTTGGTGTGCATAAGTGCAATCAGTAGAATCAAAAGTAAAAAAAATCACGAAGCAATAGAAAAGCAGCCTTCCGATCTGTCCAAATTTTTTTTTAAAATACTGAGCAGTGAGCACCATAGGCGACGGTCTAATCGACGGTCCAATTTACTTCTCAATATACACGTACAAATTTATAAGACGCTGCAGTTTTCTATCATCCTATGAATACCGCAGGGCCGGTGATTCTCTCCCCTCAAGGAGACCTAATCAGTGTAGTTAGCGGCGGACCTCGTCCCCCGCCTGGGAGCTCACGCTAGTCGCTGAACCGTGGTGTGGAAGCTGATGCCCCTGCTCACCCCTCGTGCGGTCGCCACGGGGCCCACCATAACCCCCACTAATCTGATATTATCATTACAAGGACCTGAATCCCAAAAACCCGATTATTACAACCCATGATTCCTCTAGTGGGTCCCACGCGAGTGGGACACTATAGAGAGAGGGTGTGGAGGCGGAGGTTGGTTATGTGGTTCATGTGGGATTGCGCGTGATTAAGTGGTGGGATTGAGCATTATCCAGGGCGTGGCACTTTGACTTCGGGACGGAGCTAACGCTGGCTTTGAGAGGAACCGAAGGGGAGCTCCCAGGGCTGGACGCAACTCAAGTGAGAGTGGGGCCCACGGATAAGAGCTGGTTCTGTTGTCGTGCTTTGATGGGCATTGCATGGTGGGCCCCGGACACAAAGCCACAATTAGGTGGTCGACATTCGCCGACTAGTATATGGCACAATGCACATCGACTCCAATGGTCCAGCTTGGGAGCCCACTTCTTGTTGAAGAGTCAATTGCATCAATTCATGATGTTGGTGATTAATTGTTAGAGATGAGATGATGAAGATAGACAACTGGTAAGATGTAAACTCAAATACATAGATACTAAAATAACTCAAGTATATGGATAATACCAAAGCTCTGCATCAATTCATAAAGTCATCAATTCATAATGACAAGTATAGAAACTCTCATTCTGATTGCAAGCTCAAGCACAATACAACATATATAACTAGAAGTAATGATTCCCATCTTTCTGCTCCATTATTGTATATTTTATTTACTGATTCTCACGAATACACTTAAACTCATTTGTTTTAATTTATTCATAAAAAAAACTGAGAGAGAGACAGTGCCTCGTGTCATGTGCTTCTCAACGACATCGGCACTGCTTAAGGCTGCAATCAGATGGCTAAGTTATGCCAAAAAAATAATCCCGGCCTAAACACCAGTTCAGAGGAAAAGTGACGATAATATATTAATGGATTGAATTTTTAAATCAACTTAGGCTTTGTAAATTCATGTCAGCTTGGCAAGCAAAGCCTTCAGGTGTTGCTGTTATTATTTTTGATCCAGAGAAACTAAAAAGTTTTAAACACATTGTCACACGTTCGTCCCACCCAGCATGCACGTGTGCCGGGACAGACGTGTGATAAAAAGTACAGTAAGAATTAATGGGCAGTGCAGCCGGCCATGTGGATGACAAGATAGGCTCGACATCACTCCTCGGCGGATGGTTTCACCTACCGATGCATTCCAATGGACAGGTGGAATGGACCCATCCATGGAGTCTTTACAAGCTAGACCCCTTCGATTTCAGCGCCAGCTTTTGGGGGGCTGGAGGTTGTCCTCGTGCGGAAAAGTGCGATCAGCCACGGATTGCGAGGGGCCGTCGTTTTGCACTGCAAGGATAGCATTTAGCCATCAGAGGCGCACTCGTACGGTTCCTTGGGAGCCACGGCTTGCGGCGACTGAAGGGAACGCGATGGAGCGCGATGGATGATACGCGCGCACGAAAAACTTTTCCCCCTTCTTGGCATCTCATTACTTTTTTTATTGACCATATTTTTCCCTCTTCTTTTTCCAAGGACCAAACGAGTCCTTAGATGTTTAGACACTGCTCTACTTCCGATATTTCTGTAGGCCAATGGGGTTCCCTGCAAGTAAGTCTAGAAGTGAGCCGGATTTGCATCAAGGTGAAGTGTGGGTGTTGTGAGAAAATTGTTAGCCCGAAGGCTGACCTTTTATTGGTCAAGAATTAAGCTCAGAATCTATTATATTTTATGAAACGTATAATCCAACCCAATCCATGCGACTTGTTTGGCACCAAACATGTCAGATTAGGTTAGGTTTATGATAGCATACTTAACTGATCAACTTGGCATGCTTGTTGGCATGGTGAGTGTACTGTACAATGAAATCAACTTTGGACCTTATTATACTATATATTTTCTTTTGAAATGAATTTTGTTACCATTTATTCTCTTGTAATGAGAGAGACTGAAATGACTGTTGCCACTAGAAACTGAGTTGAGGCCGAGGTTGATTGAGGTCGGTTAGTACCGACATGAAGAGCCGGTCGGCCAAGAATCGAGGAAAGGTTTTGAAAGGTTGAAGGGTTGTTAGTGCCTCTCTCGAATGCAAGTCTGACCTGAAACAAAGTCCACTTGCCAAGAAGTTTTTGGCAGGGGACTCTCCGACATTTAAGTTGGTGAAATTCTAGAGCAACAATGGAGAATGAGAGAAAAAGAACAATAGTAGAATAGTGGTTCTCGAGAGCTTACCTAAAACTCTCTTGATTCTCCCTGTATATATGATGGGGTCAGTGTCCATTACCTTAACTATCAGAGGATGCAATAACCATACGATAACGGCTGATCATACGCTAACTGCATGTTAATGATTCCTCATAATGCAGATGTGGCCATAATTGCACTGGTCGTGCATTTATAGTTAAACTAGTATAATCATTGCCGAAATCATAACTGCATCTTTTTTAGTTATCCTCAGCGCTACTTCACACTTGCCCCGACTTGAATAGTACCTTAGTCAGTACCAAAGCCGTTCACCTCGGACCAAACCAAAGTTAGAAACTTCGGAACAACCCAAGATCAAGATAACCAATATTCTCCCCGTCAATACCATGCTAAAACCATTGCTAGAGGTGGCAATAGGTAGTGTTGGAGCCAAGTCAGGATACGTGTATTTGGCAAAATGCATTCATCTAAACTTGTAATATTTATTATATAAGTGGGAACAAACTAACTATGACATCATTTGCGAATTTCACAAAGGTAATGTGATGTCTAATTTGAGAGTGAGCGAAAGGTTCAGTAACTGATTTATCACAAGTTAAATGGTGATCGATATGGGTACAAAAAAAAAAAAAAAAAAAAAAAACAACATCCAATGGACCAAGATTCTAAATCCGAACTCAATCAGTTTAACAAACAAGGCCAGTCTATAACTACCAAAAAAGACAACAACAAAAAAAAAAGGCCAGTCTATCCGTGTTCGACACGAATCCCTTTTTTGAAGCCCACGGCCGATTTTAAGCCCACGGCCCATTTTATATTGGGTCAGGCCATGTAAAGGCACCTGCCATCTCTCGCTCCATCTCATACCCTCGCGATGGGCGCGGCCACCGCAATCCGAGCGCTCCGCTGCTGCCCCCATCGGACGACGCCTATCCTCCTCTCCTCATCTCCTCCCGTGCTCTCTTTGCGAACCCTAACCTCTCGCCACGCCCACGGCTCGATTCTCCGGCTGGGATTCCCCCCTCTTCCGCCGTGGATCGGTCTCAAGCACATCGGCGTCTCATTCCCGCGAGGTTATGGCCAGAGAGGTAGCTCCCGTCTCATTTTCCCTTGGTTTTATTTTCATTTTTGCGCGAAACCTTCGATTACATGGAAAAAATGGCTATAGATTTGATTTTTTCCCTCCTAAATAGGATATCCCTATATTTGGGGAAAACTGGTTTTATAATATTATGTCGACCTGCTTTATTTTCTTCGTTATTTGTTTTTCTACTTTCGTGAACAATTACCGTTGCACTGGAAAGAAAGAGCAGAAAGCGAAATTATTTAAGAATTTAGAAGCCGTAGTTTTAACAAATTAGGCTGCGAATTCACAAAGTATCAGTTCAAATTCATGTTTCGATGCCTTATTTTTTATGCTCACGGACTACGGTTCAGTAATCTTATTTAGGACATGTTAAATGCAAGCAGGACTATGACTTGAGCCTCGAAAGGGAAGAGCTGGAGATCACCCGCTATTGATCGCCGCTTAGTTCCCCGAGGGATGTGGAAGTTGGTGATTGGATGAGCAGTAGGCATGGCGATCCCCGACTGCCACATCCCGGGTAAACTGAACGGGGATTGTTACCAGGTGATGTGTAGCAGTACTCACCTCAAGATCTATGCTGGAATTTTCTTTCCCCTGAAGTAAAGCCTCCTTAGTGAATTTTCATGGAAACATGGATTTATGAGTGTAAGAGACTTTGTTTAAGTTGGAGATAAATGTACTAAAGTAAGGAAAATGAATACGGAGTTGAAACTTTGGAGGTAGCTCCGCCAGTGTCAGACGAACTCCAATTCCACATAAGCATGATGCTCAAAGCTTCACCAAACCCATGTAAGCACCATTACTGTTATCAGGAAAATTTAGATTCTTAGAAGCAGATTCTGTGGAGAGAAAAAAAATGAGTTGCCTCTATATGATTTTGCAGAAACAAAAACTCGGCCATTTGGGTGAAATTATAAGGAGTGCAAAATCTTATTCATTGTGGCGTATGGGCAAGGTGATCTTCCTTTTGCACCAATGCTCATTCCACCTTGTTGTGGCTGCTTTACTATTGTTGCGTTGATTGTCAAATAGGATAGAGACTTGGGAATGCAAATTTAAGTAACATCACCAGATTGTTGCCTTCTAGTGTAGTCAAAAGGGTAAGTAAGGATGCAAGAGTCAGGGATTAACTCCTTATACACATTGGCATGAATAAGGAGTCATCATGCCGGATGAAGTTAGAGTGGCCTTAGAAAAATGGGATATAGTCATACGGTATGGTATGAAGTAACAATGGGACAGTTCATCGTATATTATAACATATAGATCGCTAAGTTGCTTCAGATGTGCTGAACTTGTTCTTTTGGTAGCTAGGGGTCGAAGTGGATGGGAAATTGTTATGTTGCAATTGGCACAAATCTGAACCAAAAACTAGATACAACAATTAGATTCATATACAACCTCATGCTGTTGGCAGGTTGGGTTGGAGGTTCCTTTTCAGGGAAGGCTTGTGCTGGGTCCCTTTTTGGACAAGGTTCCAGTTTATCTAAGTTAATAGGAACAACCGGGACCTCATAACTAATTTTTATTGGGTTTATCTGACTTTTTCATGTCTAATCAGGTTGCTTTCTATTCTGTGCTTAATGTTCACCATTTCATTCCCTCCTGATTATTGCTTTTTTCTTAGCCTTAGTGTGATACTTGATTCATGGGTTCGAATTTCAACTATGAGTTGGATCGGACAGAGTTTGGCTGCTTCCACTCCAACCACTTTCACCTCTATTAGTAACTTGATCTGCAAATGTTGGTTGCCACAAATATGTTATGTTTACTCCTAAAAGATCATGAAAAAGTCAACTAGGATGGAGCCCCTGATAACTCATTGAACCTGATATTTGAAGTGATGCCCCTGCCAGTGGAATATCCTATATCACTCTTCACAAATCACCCAACTTATTCTTAACAAGGCCAGTTTTATGGTACTTTGTGAACACTAGTTTAAGTAGAAGTTGCCGGATCGTAAGTAGTTTAATGATTGCGTAACAGTTTTAAGAGCTAGGTTTTCTAATAGTTCAGGAGAGACTACTTTGTTTTTCGTAGAAAAGATGTTTTAGCCATTACTGGATTATGCTTAATTACCATCCGTTTTGTGCTTTCAGTGATTCCTCTCTGAGATTTATTTTTCTGAAATTGGTTCTTGCCAATTGGATGTAGCCTTTATGGCTAATTAAATATCTCGGGGTCCACTGTTCACTGTATCATTTACAAATATTCTCTGTGATCTATAACATTGCTTTTTAAAGTTGCTGTTTTTCTGCATATTAAATCATTCCGTGCAATGAGAGTCCTATTCACAAACATTTTTTCTTGAATTTTTTTCTTGCAGTGGTCCAGTTGATATAGGGTGTGATTTTTCACTTTCTTTTTTCTTCTTCACTTGTTCTATTTCATTCTTTGACCTTTTCCCGTGGGAGGCTTGTTGCACTTCCATACTATTCCATCTCATTGCTGAGTTACTATTATCTACTTTTACCAGAACATTTCAGTCTTTGTGTCATGCCCTCATTATCTACCTTTTTTTATATAATACTTGTTGGATAATTTACCATAATATTTATCTGATGTATTTGATTCTTCTATATCTGTGCTGCAGAAAAGAAGGGTAAATATCGTGGTAAAGTTGTTTATGCTTCTTTGTTTGGTGTTGGAGCCCCGGAAGCGCTGGTTATTGGAGTGGTGGCTTTGCTGGTCTTCGGTCCTAAAGGACTAGCCGAAGTAAGCTCCTTCCTGTGTAAAATAGAAACATGTTTTCTAGTTTTTATGTTATGATGCATATGATTTCATTTGTGGATGTAAAGGATTGTTGGTCTATTAGTGGCACTGAAAGAAGTGGAAATTGATCTTGGTGCACTTAATGTACAAGTAAAGCTGATTTCTGGCTAGTTGAATAGTACTATGTTGGTCAGAACAGAGTGGTATAGAGTACAGTAACTTGTTAGCAAAAGCAGTTTGGCTGAATAATTTGCTGCCATGTAAGCTATAGCATGGTCCAAGTCTCGATATTGTAGAGAAAAATCACGGATTTTATTCACTTAGGGGATTAGAGAATCTTAATAAAGATGTAGAAGCTAATTCAAGATCATTGATTAATAGAAACACCTCCTTGATGTACCTCAGTAAATCATGAAGATCTGTCTAAAGGAGAAAAGGAGAAACATGTGATGATGCCTTGATAGTATCATTGAAGGTGAGAATTGTTGGCGCCAATTTGATGTTTGGATTCATGGTTCGTTAGTTGTTGTTGGATTCTATAGATTGCCTTCTCCTTGAGGATATATTGCGACGGCACCGCCATATGGTAGCATGTTGATTACTAAAATCATGATCTATGTACAACTTTGTCCTTGGTAAAGGTAACTATGAGGTTTTTGGTATGTGATTTGAACATCTCCCACCTGAATATTGTGATTGTGATTCAAGTGCAGAGCTTTTCAGTAGCTCTTCTTGCTGAGGCTTGAAACAGCATGAGGTAATATATCAATAATTGAGTTTTCAAGTTCATAACCTTGGATGTGCATGAATGGTGAAACATGTTCAAATGGTAGCCTCTAATAGATATGATGGAGCTTGGGCATATGCCTTATTTCATGCTTGTGTTTTGTTTCTTACATAGTTGATTTTTCGGAACTTTAAGATGTTTACCCTTTTTGAATTCCTTTCTTTCATTTATTCAGGAGCTTTAGATTTTCAAATTTAAATTCTAGACCTCATAATGCATCTATGTTGTTTGCATATCACCAGTAACACTTATTTGAGTAGTCCTTTTTGTTTTTATCCTGCTCGATCAATACAAATAAGAAAACACATTTGTTTTGAGTAGATTACATTCTTATGTTCATTATAAAGCTAAAAAAGAAAATACAGTAATTTAGGTTGTTTACTTTATCTGCAAAAGGAAAGAAAATTAGGCATGATGGATTGCATAACCAAAAAAAAGGGGAGAAAAAAGAAAAGTGAATCTGCACATTAAGTAACTGCCCAATTGTCCTTTCCCAACTACGATTAAATGCAAGATTTATTTTTCCTTGGTCCAACCTATATATTCAGTCTCTCAAACAGGTTAATTAAATGCAGGTGGCACGCAACTTGGGAAAGACTTTGCGAGCTTTCCAGCCAACACTAAAAGAGCTTCAGGTTGGTTAAAACTGGTCTAATTTTTCCACATGCTTTTAGTTACGTAATAAATAGGATAGATCTACTGGCAAAAATGATAAGCTATCAAAATGTCCGAAAAATGGAAACAGCTTTGCAGAAAATTAGACTCCATAGCAGCATTATCTTATGTGCAATCAAGGGGCATATTATCAGGTTAGTGATTCTTATGCTGCAGGAAGTGTCAAAAGAATTCAAGAGCACCCTTGAACGGGAGATAGGACTTGATGAAGTTGCATCTTCTACAAATTACAACAGCAAGCCCACTCCAAATGTGAATGAAAATCAAAGAGCTGTATTTGACACAAGTAAACGCAAAGATATTTTTCGATGCCTAATATAGTAGGATGGATAGTTAATGATCTTTTTACCTCTGAAGCAAAAAAAAAAAAAGAAGAAGAAAAAGATTGGGAAGGCATCAATATCTCAAATTTTCTGGAAAAAGTCGCATCATATGTTCTTTTGCTGTGTATCACTTCAAAACATTGGTTTTCTTCTTGTTTGTTTTGTATCTTTGAATAACGCAAACTAGTTCTATGCAGATGGCAAGCCTTCAGCCGGACCATACACCAGTGAAGAGCTTCTGAAAATCACAGAAGACCAGCAGTCTGCATCTACTACAAGAACCCAAACAGAAGCGCCCACTTCTGAAGAACAACCACAAGGTTTGGCGTTATAATAATAATGATCACTTGGTGCCACTGAAATGAAGCATGTGATTTTGCCTTCAATTTTGTGTCTCTTTGTTGTTCATCCATGTGATGAAGATTAACGTGTCACATGACAGCAGCATCATCAACGTCAGAAGTTGCAGCTGCCAATCCGTCAGAAACTACAGCTTCTGCTGCTTCAGAAACTGCTGCTCAAGTACCTTCATATGAGAAGGCAGAGAATGATGGATAATAATTTCGGCAGGCATCATCATAGCAAGCAATTGGTCGAGAGGACAGCAGTTTTCCCAGATTAAATATGTGAGCTAAAAGTTTAGAACTTTCTGGTGAGTGAATTTTGTACTCCTTGCATCGATCATCTTTTTGTATATCGAGACGTGGAGATGGGCATGGCACCAATAATGGTTCAGAGTTTTAAAGCTAGCTGGGATATGTAATGCATCATTTCCCTCACGAGCAGCAAGTGTTGTATGATTATTTTACATTGTTAAGAATCATCTGAGAAAATCTGATAATCTGTCATCCGTGGATTAATATGTAATTTATGGGAACAGAATCACATATGTTGCATCCAATGGAGCATGGTAATCACTTTTCAGGTAAACAGTCATTTGTTTAGGCCGCAGCCATGAGCATGCCAATAATGCCATAGCAGATCTGTGGGCTAAATATGCCATCGCGCATTCTACCGTACTAAAATCTTATAAACGAAGATCAAATGACTGTAATTAGATTTGAGCGAAAATGTAGCAAGGGTGGTTTGAGCGAAAATGTAGAAAAATGGGATTCTATAATGTCTTAATGATTCTATAATGTCTCACCACTGCCTGTTCCCCGTTCCATGATTTAATTCAGCGAATAAAATACTGTTCATCCAGTACAGCTGCAACTCGGAATCTTCACAGATACAAAGAAAACTCAATCCTCACTATTACATAGCTCTATTTGTGGCTCTGAAAGACGCTTGCGCAATTAGACGATGGCTTCTTCGTAATTGTATAAAAATAAAATCTTCTATGGTTTGAAACATTTCATTTGATAATAATAATATATTATGGCTTACCACCTCCTAGAAGCTATTGGGCAGAGACTCCCTCATTTGTAATTCCTGCTACTGCTGCTGAACCTGTAAGAATCAATTTCATTCAATAATACGGAGCTGATACAAGGCCTTTCCCTCGTAATGTATCAAAAAATAATGAGAAAAAATTGCATAGTCTTGCATTACAACTACAAGGGATTGATCGCTCGGTGAGACTCAAACTCATGATAATCACCGCTTGCTTGTGCACAAGTATTGAACCCAAAACCTTAAAAAATTCCATTGTCAGGCCCTTTCAATCATCCCAATTGGGAAGGATTCCAAGGAAGAGCATTCGCTGGGTCCAAACCCAAAGCATCCTGATAAAACCCAGAGAAGGGCACAGATGTGGCCGCCTGTGGGGAATTTCCCATACATCTTCTGTTGTTAGAATTGCTACTGGGCATCAGAGGTATGGGTTGCAGCAACTGGTTCTTTGGGGGAGGTGATTTGGGCCGCAAGCTTTCTATGTCTGGGGTTGTCTGCACAAGATGAGGAGCTTCAGGTGGTGGATTCCGGCCTCCACCTCCTTGCCAAACGTTTCCATCTTTACCGGCAAAATTCCTGATATATGCCTGCAGTATAGGAATCATGTCATCAGAATTGCATACAAACACAATCCTCGCCTATTCAAGCACAAATTCAGAGAATTTGGTATCTAAAAGATGAAAAACAAAGAGCGTCACCGAAAGCAAGCGATTTCATACCTCAGAATTAAAATTTGATGATGATAATCCCTTCCCTACTGTAAGCCAACCTGAACGAATATTATGGTCATCACCGAACAGTTCAAGCCTCCTCCTGCCCAGAGAAAAATGCTCAATGATCCTATACAAATCATCAGGCTTTTTTGTTGAACCTGCAATATAAATGACAAGAAAACAAGAAAAGAAATGGTTATTTACTCTAGAAATTTTGCTGGGAGCCCAAATATTTAAGTAGCAACAAGGAGGTATTTACAAAAAATAAACAAGACACAAAATAAAGATAATTTCTCACAGTTACGTGAAAGGGGAGCAAGGTTGGATATGCAGGGTTACAGAATAGGGAACCAATGGCCCTAGAGAATAACTGAAGAAAAAGTATCTTCAAGAATTTGTGGAGATGGAATCATGCTTTGATAATGGAATTTACTCTGAAAATGTTTTTGACAACACAACTATATCAGAATTCAAAATGGAGTAAAGGAGAGTACCAATTGCTAAAATTAGCAGGATAGTTTTATCCAGAATAAGAGGAACATGTTTGGGGCAAGGGTGGATGGTTAGCTTGAATAAATTTAGTCAACTAAAAATAAGTCTAAATGAACAAATTTGACTATTTTGGTCGAAAAATTTATCTGGGTGAAGAGGAATATGAAAGAAACTGCGCTTGTCGGCTTTCCTGAGATCCCAAAAGCAGCCTTTCTTTAAACTGCTTTATTTTGTGCCAAAAAGGATTGGATGAAATCTTGGTCAACTAAAAATAAGTCTAAATGAACATTTTGACTCTTTTGGTCGAAACAATTATCTGGGTGAAGAGGAATATGAAAGAAACTGCACTTGTCAACTTTCCTGAGATCCCCAAAGCAGCCTTTATATAACCTGCCTTATGTCGTGCCAAAAAGGTATGAATGAAATCTTGGTGAGAAATACTAGACAAGAGCCTCATGAATTCCAAGGCAGACTAAGAATTTCCAAAGCACGTTTGGCACCAAACACAGAAGGTTGGATGTCCTACTGACATGTCTTAAGTGCTCGGATTAACCCTCTTGAGGACCTCAATAAGAATACAGGTGAAGCTGAAGATCATCAAGATCAACATAGAGGATTGAGGAAAAGATGGTCCAAAATAAATGCATGCCTAGAATAATCAAAAAAATCCAAACAGCTTGGCGAGCGTTGGCGAATAAATGCATGCCGAGAATAATCAAAAAACTCCAAACCGCTTGGCGAGTGTTGGCAAATCAACGCAAATTGTAGAAATAAAACCTTTGCCAGGAATGGAATTTCCTGACATAATTCATCCAGTTTGGCAAATAACTTGCTAAATATACAAAAGCTTTCTTAGCAGGTTATCGTGTTCTAGTTTTACACGGGTATGTGCAAAATCTAGGGCCAGAATAACCCAATCCATGCAAGCAATTTGAACTGGTAATGAATGACCACACATGCACATCAATACCCATTCATCGCAGCACAGGCACCATTGCTCTTAAAATGAATTTTGACCAAATGAATAAATCCATGGAAAATAAGAAAAACAGTTATAGAACAACTTCTAACTTGTAAGTATGCAATTTATATTCATGATGATGGTATTTTTATTCGTCAATTTAATGAATCGAATGACCACCAGAGATGAGCAAATATCCAAAAATTGAAATTTCGAATATATATTCTCCGAAAGCAGAAAATACTAACCATAAGCAGGTTCTTCAGCTATTATCACATCTGTGTCAATATTGGCATGAATGATATGCCCATCTGTGCTACGACGAACAGTTCCTCTTATGCCCATCAAGCAGTGTTCCTACTCAATTTAAAAAGAAAAAAATTGATTATTTT
The DNA here is from genome assembly GCF_051530095.1 of Phoenix dactylifera. Taxonomy (NCBI): domain Eukaryota; kingdom Viridiplantae; phylum Streptophyta; class Magnoliopsida; order Arecales; family Arecaceae; genus Phoenix; species Phoenix dactylifera. The sequence goes on from NC_143199.1 coordinate 30,986,020, forward strand.
ATTTAGTAGACAATGCAAAGACAGCTAGCCTAGGAAGAAGCTGGAATTTGAAATATATAGACAAAGAATAAACCTGTATACCAAATGTTCACTAACCTTCGAGTGCTGACACAGAGTGTGAGAATCATGCCTCAAGGCAGGAGTTGCATTTGTTTTGTTGGTTTTCACCCAACAAATATCCTCACATCTCCGAAATCCCCACTATATATATAAAAAAGGATAACAGGTTATAACCCCCATGAAAAATGGTCAATCATTGAACGACTGAAACTACACTGTCATATTCTCTCTGTTGTTTCCCCCTCCCTGTAATGCAACTTGGAAGAATAAAACCCTCTGCACAAGACTTTGCCACAATATCCCATAAAGCTCAAGTGCGTAACACTTTCCAATAGGCTATTGCCTGTTATCATCACGTCAACCACATTGCTCTCCCCCTTCCAAAAATTGGACCAAAATTTGGGAAGAGTGTTGCAATCATAGTATTACTCAAATTGGTAACAAGATCAAAACTGGATCTTCTAATTAGCATACAAAGTAGGAGAATACCGAACTAAAGTGGCATACCTTCTTTAAACACTGACGGCCCTGTTCAAGTCCCACACCATCACCAACCCATAGGAAGATAAATGAAGGAGTGTCAGCTATTGCCTGACAACATGAACAGAGAAGGCTTAGGAACAAGAGTAAAATTCAGCACAGTCAGAATTACTAGGTGTGCCAATTAAGACACTTAAAGCATGCATACAGGAAATATCAAATAAAGAGCAAGCATATCACTTAATAAACACAAGAGATGAGCACAAAAGATAAAAAAGCACACCTCGATCGTCAAATTCATTATCTCTTCAAATGTCCAGTACTCCATGTGGTCAGTAACACCAGGAGCTCGATGAACATATTCCTCCCATGGAGGATCCACAAGAATAACATCGAACTTTGTGCCAAAAAACTCGGGAGAGAGTACATGTTCACGCAGGTCACACTTATAGTACATGGGTGGGGAAGCAGACTTGGCAACAATTTCATCTTTCTTCTGTATTAGTTCCCTCAGCTTTGGATAGTCTTCCACCACACTAGTGAGCTCCAGCTCTCTGATGAAATTCTGCGGTCTCATACCAGTGTCAACAAAATTTTGAGAGTAATCATTTTGCTCGCCCCTTGAAGGACCTTTAGAAGGCCCACTATTTCTTTGTGGACCCCAACTGCTAGGTGCTTTATCTTGTGGCATCCCACGGCCACCTAGTCCCATCGCATTAAGACCAGGGCCTGACATGTTAGCGGGTACTCCTCTTCCTGGGCCTGGCTGATTGAAGTACATGCCATGATTAGGGCCAGTTCCCATATTAGGTGCAAACCTAGGTCCTCCAGGCCCAGGTGGATGAATTGGAGAAAAGCTGGGAGGGACAGCTAGCATATTCATATCAACACCTCGAGCTCCAGGCCAAATGAGCGGTCCTGGAAATGGGGGAATGAAAACACCAGGGGGAATTGGTGGGCCAGGTAAGTGCGGCATATTTGGTCCAATTGACTGCATTGGTCCTGGCAGCAAGCCAAGATGACCAAATGAAGGGCCCATCATAGACAATGGAATTGCATCCCGTTGAGCATCCCTCCCAGTTAGCCTTCCCCTTCCTCCTCTTGCAGGCCTACCCCCTTTTGGTCCCTGTTGTGGAGGCCTATTAACAGAACCTGATCCCTGAATATTCCCAAATGGATGCTGTGAATCATTGCTTTGGCTCAGTCCTGTACGATTAAAATTTGTATCATCCTGTCCTCGTCCTTCTTTGGCATGAGAATCAAGAGAATTCCTTGTGGAAATTTGATCCATAGGTGAACCGTGATCTTGGTATCTTACCTGTAATTCATCTCCATAGCCATATGCTATTTTACCCTTTTTCTCAGGTGGATAATCCCCTGTTCCAACATTTACTCCTGAAGTGACATCCTGCTGTGAACCCGGTTCAGCTGTCTGCCCAAAATGTATGGAAGAAGTCTCCTCTTTCCCAAAGTCAAGATTCTTGTTGGGTTTGATCTCTATTGAATCAGAACTCTCATAAGCATTCCTAGAGGCTGATGACGCTTTTACACCATCCAGCCTGATTCTAGCAGCTTTTCTATAGCCAGGTTTGCTGTGAAGATTCTCACTGTCCACCATTTCTTGCTCACGCCATTGCAAATCCCACTCCTTGACATGACCAGATTCACTCTCCCTATCTTTGGAATCTTGCCTAGTCTGATTTCCTTTCCAGTGGTCTTTTGAAGCTTCCCAATCCCCATTTTCGTCATTCCAGCTCCTATCTTTTCCCTTGGAAGGCCTATCATCCTTGTACCCTTCTCTTTCCCATTCTCTACCCTTAAGCCCAATATTTCTTTCATCGTCAGATTCTGAATAGCCTCGGTTATGGTCATCCTGCTCCCTACGACGCCTTCCACTTCTCTCAGGTGTTCGTGACCTTTTGGTATATCTAACTTCCCTCCCAATTCTCTCTCTCATCTCTCCATCCCTAGTAACAGACCCTTCCTGGCTTTGAACTTCATCATGACTGCCATATGCTGAGTCTTGTTGTTGTCTATATTTCTCAGATTTCTGCTCATGTGGTTTGCTGATGCTATACTTGCGGGAATTCTCATTTCCTGCCACCTCAGCTGATCTTTCGAACACCCTTCTCCAGTTATCATCTTCATGTACATCTGGCCTAGCTTCATAAGGTGCACTGACTGACATATTATCTTCATCTTGACCAATTAATCTTCCCCTACTTCTATAAGTTTCTCTATCTTCTCTTTTCTCTTCCCTGGTACTGGACCTGAAACCCTTATCAGCACTAGAATCCACAACCTTACATTTGGAGTCACTTAATTCATTTCCATGATCCTGCTTTCGATCCCTAGCAAACCCATGCTTACTATGGTCAGCAGCTTTCCCACCTTTTGAATCAGATTCCTCCACAAAACTACTTTCAGAAGGTTTCATGATTGATTTCCTAGAAGAATGCCTCTCATTCTCTTCATACCTGCTTCTCCTCTCTGATTCTATTTCCCAATACCCTTCACTCGATCTCTTTTCACTTCTCTCATCCGGATTCTTTCTTGGAGTCTTGGTATGCGATTCTCTTTTCCTGTCATACTCACTTTCATCTCCACTGCTTGAGCTGATTGACTTTTTCCTAGCATCATTCCTATCTCCAGAGATTCTTTTCCTTCCACTATCCCATTTCTGAGCTTCTTTTACACTACTGTGCTTCTGTGACTTGCTTGACCGATGCTTCCTCTCATCGGTGCCTTCCCGGTCTTCATTTTGTTCAGTTTTACCGTACCTAACATCCATACTTTCATCTAGATTCTGCTACATGCGACTCCATCAGAATTCTGATGCATAATTGCACAAATTGACAGTTAATTGAAATCAATTCTAGCCCTAATAACTTTTACATCACAAATAACAACAAATTTCCTAGTAGATACACCCCATCCTGTTGCCACAATGAAACTGAGAAAACTAAAATGAATTATAATAACAAGATCCATAATTTTTAAATACTAGCAAAACGGCAGCATACGCGGCAAAGATCCAAAAATCACGACGCCAGCAACTCTCCCCTTGAATTCAGACCACCGTGACACACAAAAAGAGAGAAATCTTTAATGTATGGGTCTTCTATAATGCAATTATTACTATTTCAATTACTTGACCGGCAGGTTCCCGATCATCATACTTTAGACACTTATTTCCTGATTTAATGGGTGATTTGTCTTAGTATCCTTTTTTTTCTTTTGATTTCCTAGATTAGCAGGGTGGTTGAACAAAGGGAATTTATAATCAGTGAGAGAAATATCAATGAATAATGCATTCTTTTGCGCTTCGAACCGAGGGTTTTCCTTGGAAGAGGGAATTAAACATGTTTCTTCCTGCAACTATTATCCCTCTCAGAGATCGATTGTATCAAAGGTGCGCAAAGAGGCGCTTCAAAGCCGATCCGGGTTAGGTTTCCAATCCCGACCTTTGAGCCAGCTTATTGCTAAAACTAAAGTTAGGGTTAGGGTTTAGGCTTTTTGTCGGAGCCCTCCTGGCCCTAAAGAAGGTGATTTCTTGGGCGACGCCGAGGTCGAAGAAGGCGGAGCGGGTTATGAGGACGAAGAGGTGTGACAGGCTCCAATTGAGGGTGCGGACGAGGGCGGAAGTGGGGCCGAGATAGGGCGGAGGGGCGGGGTGGCGAGGATCGGAGAAAGAATGATGGTGGAGGTTGGAGACAGAACGACGGCGACGCCGCAGGAGGAGGGGGTGAGGGAGGAGGCAAAGCAAGAAGAGAGAGAGAGAGAGAGAGAAGAGAAGGGAGAGGTAGAAGGAGAGGACTTACCAGTTACTCGGGGGGTCGGTGGCTGCCGGCGACAGCTCCTCGCGGCAGCGGACGGGGAAGAGGTGGGGACTCGGGAGGGAGGGATCTCCCCTCTGTGTCTCCGGGCGGGTGGAGGCTGTAAAAACGAGGTAAAAATATCGGGTTAATAAAACATCGTGGAGGATTCGATCAGACCCCAGCCCGATCTGATAAATGAGTCGGCTTCTCAACCGCAGTAAGAATGTTGGATATGAGAGAGAGAGAGAGAGCATAACAGCTCCAGCCCCTCTTGACTTCTTTTTTTTTTTTAGATTTTTTTTTTATGAATACCATCCTCAATATAAAATTTTACATAAATATTTTTTAAAAATTAATATTTTTATATATATTCTGGTAAAATATTTGTTTTACTATATTATTTTTACTCACGCCATTTAGTACCGTTAAAAAATTAATGGTTTCAAATTAAGATGGTTAAAATATTTTTAATAGTAAATATATAAAAAAAATATTTATAAGACGATCTGAACGATAAAAAAGTAATTTCAAAATTTTATTTTATTTTTAATTAAAATAAATATAATTTTTATTAATAGAATTAGAAAAATCGGTATTCGTGCAAAAACAATATTTTATAAAAATACAGAAATAAATATAAATTTTAAAAAATATTTATATAAATTTGAATTTTTAGGAAGATATTTATATAAAAAATTCTTTTTATTTTTTTTTAACTAGATTGTTGCTTTCACTCTGTCCAGACTGACACGTGGAAGTGGAAGATGCTCTCGGCCCAAAAAAGGGTGGAAGATGCTCCGTCCGGGCTTCACAGGGCACAGGATGTTTGGGAGACGCACGTGGGGAAGAGGCACGGATTCTTTGAATTTTTTTTTTGTATTATTTATATAAATTAATAAGCTATACCAATAATTTTGGCTAATTTACGGTTTATATAACACTTTCCCAGTACAGTGAGCGAAAATGGGAATGGAAGGGCTATTGTTTCGTTACTTTCGTATACATGATGCACACCGGTTCCTCTCTGCCCTTCCCCCCCTTCCCATTGAGTGTCAGTTTTTTCAAGTACAGTTTTCTCCCAACTTTTTATTTCAAAACCTAAAACAGTGAACGCACTTGGTGCGAAAGGACCGTCGCGAAGTCTCCACTCACCTCAACATAAAATAAAATAAAATACAAAAAGAAAAAGACTATCGCGAAGTATTGCTTCATCGGGAGGACTTTTATTCATGACCGTTGTGTTTCTACTGAAGTCGTAAACAGTCCTCTGCACTTCAGCTGCGGACCAACCATATTATATTCTTGAGACCACAGGTTTCCATGTCGAAAAATCCTTCCGCACAATGAACCAAAATTATTATTTTTAAATTAAATTAATGTACAAACCAAAAATAATTTATTTTAAGTAAATTCAGATTTGATATAAATAAATTTAAATTATAAACCGGATAGCCTATCTATCCCTGCTTAACTTTAACATATTTAATCCATTTTGACCACTTTAATAATTAAATGAGTTTATAACTCGACCCATTAAGCCTGTTTAATACCTCTCTAATCCATTTAAAATCTACCTAATCCAATTTTGTTTCACTTAATCCAACCTGCTCAATATATTTAATCCATTTACATCTATATGCCCTAACTTCACCTATTTAATAAATAGATTAAATTCAAATCTAAATATTTGACTTAATAAATAGATCGGATTGACAAATTTTTAATCCAACCAATTACCACCCTCGGTAACAATCAAAGAATCACGCCGTCCAGTAATCATGTCCCCGCTGTCTTCTGAACCTATTGTTATCAATCAATCTCCTAGGTTTAACTTACAACATCCGTCCGTCGAGATAAGAAATAACATGATTGCAGCATAACGTCCAACTGGAACTGGATTATTTACTGACTTTTTATATACAGCTTTCTCATATTTACATATTCAAAATACTACTTAGAGTTTACAGATCCACACAACATGCAACAACACCATCTGAAAAGCCAGTCGCATCTAACACAATCATGGCAATCCTACCAGAGGCACAATAGTAATTATATTCCCAAAGCTCCCTGCAAACCCTGTGCCCTCTTTACCCTACTAATATTTTTTCGTCAACATCATTATTGACATCAGCTAACATCTCAACGGTTGAATACAGCATTACCACAGATCTGTGGACCGTGTTCATGTTCACCTACCAGAATGTCTTTAAACCGGCTAACTGGTCCTGATTTCCAGCCTACACCCTGTTGCATCAAAAGTTGTCGAGACTAAATAAGATTCAACTTAATGGCAAGAGAACTTGACATAAGACTGATAAAAACTTGTATTCACCATTTACTGCAACATAGAGCATGCTGACTTGAGAGAGCTCAGAATTGCCCTATTTTCTTAATATAAAAAAGTGTGTCAATAGTAGATGAATAATTAATGACATGTAAAACATTTAATAAAGTAATGCAGCCACAAAACAAACAGAAACAATACGTAAGTCAGGAGGAGGAAAACTTGGACTTACGAATACTCACCATCAATTTATTGCAAATGCTGATCAGTGGGGGAAAAAAAATCAAACCAAAAAGCAGTTCATTATCCCTAGAGATTAACTAATCATTCATTTATTTTGATTAACTGTTTTGAAAAACCAAACTCATTATCACAAGTCAGCATCACTCAACCAAAATAATTCACAATAATCTGGCACGCATTCCAAATTTGAGCACATAGTTTATGATATCTAGCTCAAAAATCAAGGCAGTAAACCTGCAAATTTGATGAATGATGGTGTTATATTGCCACATGGAGATCCACAAAGTGATCTATCTTGTCCACATGCAATCCAGATATTAAATTGCAAAAAATGCTAAAATAAAGAACAGCCAGTGTTGCTATAATCAAGAGATTGCAATGCAAGTCCTAAACAGTATAGAGAGAGAAGGTTGCAGAGCATGAGGAGCACTAGAGAGTAGCAATAAGCCAATAACAACCGCAATAAGCATCGCAGGGGGAGCCGCGAGGCAAAAGGGGGCGGTAGTTACTTGCCCACCTCCCCAGTATCTTGGATTTCAACTCTAGATATCTTATAAGAGGAAAGAGAGAGAGAATAAAAATCCAAGGGATGGCTGCCTAAATTTTTGGGTTTTGTTTAGGATATAATGAAACCAGAAAGCTCGCCAACTCATAGAGGCTTCTTTCTCAAATTTGAGCAAGGTTTCTAGAGCTGAAAATAGGTTTGCAATCTCAGACAGTAGCCCTTGGTACAGGATGTACTGTACCATATCAATAGGGTATTGAGACTCGGTATGCCTCCCGTATAGGGTGTCGGTACCAAAGTATATACCGTACCGACACTTGGTAAGGGATGTACCGGTTGCGCACCGGTACAGGGTCTGATAGTAGGTTTGCAAACCTTGGCTGCAATAGTTTTTCTTACTCTTTGTCCAGGTATTTTAGGAAATACTGGGTCTAAGAATTAACTAACAAAAAGAGCATTTTAAGTGGACCAACACCTTTCCATGAATAATTAATTTAATTTAGGACTGTAAAATCCTTTCCAAATAAGGATTTCAAGTCCGCCTAGAAGGCATATTTTGATCTGTCTTTATCCTTTAGTTTATTTTGTTATGCTTTAATGGGCAAGTTACAGGAGGCTGGATTAAGGTAAGCATGTAAGTTTTATTACAATTTATTTTATTCCTATCTCAACCACCAATGACCATAAAACTCAACTATCAGCCTCTATATATTTTGCACGTTTCCTGTAAGCCATCACCAGCAGCTTCTACACCACACAAATATAGCATAGATTCTGCTTTTCTAACAAACACGAATAATACCAGAATTTCCTCTTGAAGATTAGGTGGCCATAGATATCCATAGATTTGACTTACTCCATATGCTAGGCTTAATAGATGACACATAGGTCCAAGAACAGTGGTGAGCACTACAGAAAATAATTAGACAGGTGAGGATTGACCGGTAAGATGCTACTAGACATCTTAGCATGTCACACTTACCCACCATCCAAAAAAACTTCCACTGGCTAGACCAATCTCTTTAAAAAGAGGATTGAATCATACAATCATAACAGATGGACAAAAACAAGGCACTTGCAGGTCATTGTTTATTTCTCCAAAAGGAAATGCTTATAAGATACATCAAAATCAAAACTAAACATTTTCAGATATATCGCAATAAAAACTATGATATTTTTTTGATGCAAATAAGCTAATATACAATCCATATGACCAAGGTTATGAAAAGCACTCGAGCAGCTTCTAGGTATTCACATATGTTTCACATATTCTACTATATAATGCTAACTCCCCTACTGTGACCATGGGCGAGGCATGTCTGACAGTCCACATTTTCTCACCCGCTTTTCCCATCTCACGAGGTAATTTAGAACAAGTTGACGAGCTTGATTATATCTATTCTATTATAAAATGCCAACCCCCTATTGTAACTGTGCATGAGGCATGTCTAACTGTCAACTTTTCCTCACCCCACCTTTTCTCATCCTGCACATTTCCTCGTACAGCTTCTCCCTATCGCATGTTCTATCTGTACTTTTCCTTTTCTTCATGTGGCTGTTAGCCAGAAGGTCAGATGTTCAAGTCCTACTAGCATCCATGATTTATTCATGTATTTTTTTATTAGAAAAATAAAACAAGACATACATTGCACGTGCCACATTCTAGTATTTCAGGAATCAAACAGAGTTGCTAAAGCATCTGACTAAAGGAATAAGAGAAAATTTACACAATTTGATTTATTGACAGGAAAAGCAAAAAAAAAAAAAAGGAAAAGGAAAAGGAGTTTGTTATCAAGCACATCATTGAATAAATTCAAGTGACAAGCATAAGACCTAATGTTAAAACTTTATGTAACAACTGAATTATTACTATATAATTATAAGCATAAGAGGAAGTCTGCAATACAGGAAAAGAAAAATAGAAGGCATGATCAGATAGACATTTAAGAAATTTTTTAAAAAATGAGTAAAATAGTAAAAGACAAGAGCCACATTTGTACCAAACTGCAACTTAAAATGTTAATCTGATGATACAGTCAATTCCTACATAAGAGAATGCATGCTATACACATCTTGACAACCTCCCCAAGCCAAGAACCTGACAGAAAATATAGAAATTGGGAGAATTTAGGAGGAATTACAGGCTTCCATATAGACATGTCAAACCTCAGAAGTGTTGACAGCATGTGCCACTGAGTCCATCAGAATGTAAAACGATGAGTTACTAAGTAAATAACAATAAGAAAGTATCATTTAGATATTTATAGAATAACCACTTGCATTATTTGGGAGGATAGAAAGGAAAGAGGAAAACAAAAAGAATAGAGGCAAGATATCAAAGGAGGCACCACATGCTTCTCCTAAACAAGTTAAACCTCAGGCAGAACTTAAAAGTATTTTACAAGCCTTTAAGTTAACCAGCCACCTGATAGTTAGCAGTGTCTAGAAGAATTCAACAATAATAATGCTAATTTTTGGTGGAGACCATGCCATATTGTCAAACGAACAGAAATATACCACTTAAACAACTTCAAAAAAGTACTGAGGTGTTAAAAAGTGCATTTACGAGTTAAAATCATATCAAGCATTAAGAATGAAGACTGTCAGAACTCGAGTGCTTTAGTCATGCTAGATCAGGTTATATCATGATGATATACGTCAAGCAAATATCCCATTTGACACTAAACCATCAAATACTGTCAGAACTCGAGTGCTTTAGTCATGCTAGATCAGGTTATATCATGATGATATACGTCAAGCAAATATCCCATTTGACACTAAACCATCAAATACTGTGCTTTTCTGTGTTCTTTCTTTTATTTTCTCTCTACGATCATCAAGCTCTCATTTTTCTTCTTGAACATCTTGTTTGGGGCGAAGGTTGTAACATGATCGATTAAACATTGTCATAAATTTACTCATGGTTCATGAACAGTTCGTTTATTTTCTTTTCATTCATTCACAAGATAGAATTAGGTAGCTTAACTATCTCCCCTGTTTCTCAGGTTTTTTCCTGCTTCTCCAATAGGGCACCCCTCTTGACAATAAGATTCCTCGCTACAATGCCCGCACAACACAACATGGCACTCATATATGACACATGAAAAAAAGGCCTCAGTTAACTTATCATTAGGGTTAACCGAATGCAATTTTAGACTTGACTAAGGTGTTTGTGTGACTACAAAGGGATGTTTGAAAGAATATTAGGACAACGAACATTTCAAGTTGAAAAGGTAATAGTTAAATTAATGAGCACATCATGGCATAAATTCTTGAAAGAAAACCAACATACCTCACTGTTGATTCTAAAGTGTAATTTAAATTGCTGAATCTGCAACTTCTCTCGCTTCCAACGTTGTCCCAAAATCACAAGCCCCATCATAGCAGCAGCCACAAAGACAGACCAAAATGTGTTCGTTTCTTTCACATGATTATACAGAAGTACTGCCTTCCTCTTCCACCATGCTTCACATGGAAGGTAAGAGGCATCTTCTTTGTTTTCTTCGCTCCGCTCTGAAGCATTTGTAAAATTTGGAGAATCTGGATTTTGGTAAGAAGGATTATTGGGCTTGGCAATGTCAGAGCTCTCACTACAGATAATCGAGCTACTTGTATCTGTTTCTGCATGGTAAGCATCAAGTATAACTGAATCTTCACCAACCAAGCTCAAATCTTGTAATGACTTGCCCTCCCCAAACTCCATATCACTGACAGACAGACCCTTTCCATTGTCAAAGAAGAACTGAAAACCATGTAGGCTGTCAGCAGACTTATCCTTGCAACTTTCTTTATGGGTCTTGTTGGGCCCATTACCATACTCTTCAGCATGGCTTACATCTTGATCCCTGAATTCATTGTCAATTTCACTGTAGTCAGGTTCTATTGGAAATTTCTCATGTTTGCTTGGTGGGAAACCAAAGTGACTGGACATGAACATTGTTTCAGGAAATTCTGGTTCATTATTGTCAAAGTCCTTAGTTATACTCTCATCTGTTGGCTCATATTGTTTTGGACCAGGTGCAGCAGCATACATGGATGCTGTGAGAGAAACAACCTCCCAGTCAGCTCCATGGAGAGAGGTCTCCTTGTCCTCTTTCTTGTTGTGTGCCATTTTTCCAAAACTCAAGCTCTAACATAAAACCAGGCATATTGGAGTCAGACTTGCAAATACAAATAAGGTGAAATAAAAAACTAGATGCTTATCAAAACCCGGTAGATAGAGATGAACACTTATTTCAATTAATATGTCAGCAGAAACCCAACTCAATCAAGAAATTATCAGCTAATACATAAAAGAAATATCGGATCATTGTGACTATCGCGTACCAGAGATGCAGGGAGTAAACAAAAAAAATCCTAAAATAAAAGAATTGTTGTATTAACTGGAAAACCAAATAAGAAATTTCCATCAACTTTTTGTCAAAGGTAAAAATCAGAGAAGGAACTTAAATAGAACAATCAAAAAGCAGCAAGAAATGCATTTACCATCTAAGTTTAAAATAACCATGCAGTTAGATCCCACAAGCTAAAAATATCATATTCCCCTATACCTTATAAAATGATAAAGATAAACAAGCAATAAAAGTACTTATCCCATCAAATTGAGTAATATATAGCAACAAATACTTCCCTTTCTACCAGGTTTGGACTCCATTTGGGCTTAGGTTTGATATGCCCTGTTCTAAGGTGTTGCGGTTACTTGGGTTGCTTTGGGTTCTGCTTTTGGATGTAACTAACCCAATGGTTGCACTTTCTTTTACCTGTTCTTCTTTTTCTTAAGAACAAATATATCTTTTAGCTGTTTTTCTTAAGAACATATACATCTTTTACCTGTTTTTTACTTGGGTTGCTTTGGGTTCTGCTTGTGGATGTAACTAGCCAATGGTTGCGCTTTCTTTTACCTGTTTTTCTTTTTCTTAAGAATATATATATCTTCTACATAGACAAACCATAAAGAAAAAATGGCGCATACATATAAAACCGGGAAGAAAAACTTGAGACAATGAATTCTAAATTGCTACCCAAAACTCAACATGGCACTCCTGTCGAAGGTTACACCTTTTCAAGTGAAAAACACACAGGAGACAAATAAACAAAAAAAGATTTTTGAGTTCTGGTAAATGAACTAAGAAAACATAAATAACGTATCTTATAATGCAAAGCTCCCAAAAAGAACTCTCTCTCAAAAACAAAGAGAGAGAGAGAGAGAGAGAGAGAGAGAGAGAGAGAGAGAGAGATTTATAAATTTTTAGAGCACAAAATCACACAAGTATAGATATATAGAAAGAACAAAGCGTCGTCCCTAAGAACCATGTAAATAGAATATCAAAATAAAAACCTAATTTAAGAACCATGTTCTAAGAAGATCATCTTTTCTGCGTATAGAAACCCACAGTTAAATTAAAAACAAATCCCCTAAGATACCTTCACGCAGATCAAATACGGTTATTCAAACCAATCCAACCAAGCTGAAAGAATTAAAAAAAAAAAAAAAACAGTCAGATAACCTAAAGATTTCATCTACAAACCAAAACAAAACCGATCAAACCCTAAATTATATGAAGATAACCCAGAAAAGAAAAATCGAAAGATTAATTTGAAACAACATCGATCAAAATCCGTTCAATTGAATCCAAGAACGTTTCAGAGTACCTCAAAGAGAAATCCTCTCCGTGTCGGCAATAAAAGGGGCAGGAGATGGAAGAAGAAGACGGAGTTTCCCCTGCAAACCCCGAGGCAAAGGAAAACCTCCCGACAAAGCTACGGGATTCCCAGTGGCATTTTAACCGGGACCTTAGATGGACACGTGCAGTCCACGTGAGACGAAGCTGGAGTCTTTTCTTTCCCCAAAGCACATTTTATAACTAATCAAGTCCGAGCCCAATATTGGAAGTGGATAGCTGAACTTAGGGGTGGCAAAATATGATTCGACCCGTCAATCCGACTCATGTTCGATCCACCATAAATAGATTTGGATTTAGCCTAAATAGGTTCGGGTCATAAACAAGTTGATCTGTTTAACCTGTTTATTAATTGGGTCGGATATAGATTTTAGATATCTGACCCATTTAACCTGTATAACCCGTTTAATAACCTGTTTAATATATGGGTCAGATTAGATAAGGGCCACGGCCCACAGCCCACAAAGACCCGTCAGGCTGTCCCCTGTTTAAAACCTTCTCTCCAAGTTCACCAGGGCTGCTGGGCATCGCTGCGCTTTTTTTTCGGTTTGGTTCAACCTGAACCCCACCCTCAAGCCCGCTGCCTCCGACCCCTCCGACGGCGCCGCCGACCCCTCCTGCCTCCCCGACCTCTTCTTCCGCCCCTGCAAGCCGGCCTCCAGCCTCCTCCCTCCCCTCCCGGCGATTCGTCGCCGAGCTAGTCGCCGCCCGGTCTTGCTCCTTCATCGGCACCCACGAGTATGTCGCCCACGAGGTCGCCACCTGCCGCTCCCACAATCCCATGGCAGCGCCGCGTCCTCCTCTACGAGCTTCTCTACGGTCGGACCCCCTTCGCTGGGATTCTAACTCTAGATCTCCTCCAAGGATTCGGATCTTTGCGAGGTATGAAACCCTAACTCTAGATCTCCTCCAAGGATCTGGATCATCCCTTCGTCCGTGATCTTTGCGAAGCCATGGCATTTGGGTTCCCGGGGCGCGATCTCCGCGGGGGCTTGGGGTTCGGAGCCAGATGCTGCCGTTGCCGAACCGATCGGAGCCCGCCGGCGACGAAAGAGGAGCCGCGACGGCCGGAGGTCTACTGAAGCGGTGAAGCAGAGGACCCATCTCGCCTCTCCCATCTCCTCCGATCGGTGAACCGATCGGTGAAGCCCGACGACGGGCACAATTGTTGAAATTTTTTAAGCTGCCGAGGTCTCCGAGCACAATTGTTAAACGGGTCGGGTCAAGTTAGGTAGGTGGGGATGGGTTGGGCAGTTTATTAAACATGTTAAACAGGTCGGGTCGGGTTACCTGTTTAATAAACAGATCGGATTCAGGTTGTAATTTCTGACCTATTTAATAAACAGGTCAGGTTCAGATTTATGATTTTCTGACCCGACCTATATCTGACCCGACCCGTTGATGTCTGACCCGACCCGATTGTCACCCCTAGCTGAACCGGTTTCGGACACAATTCAAAGAGAAGAGAGAGAGAGAGAGAGAGAGAGAGAGAGACAAGGCCGAGACCAGCACCAAGAGGGAACCGCTTTTCGATAGTGAAGGAAAAAGAACCTACCCCCACCCAGCTGAACTTGCAGAACCCACATCATTATCAGAAAAGCAAGGTGTCAATTATAATCCGTCTCGGATCACCTACTTGTCTGAGCTTCTACTACCGAAAGAACAAGTCGATGAATTGCTATTTTTTTCCTGCTTTTCCATGATTCTTTTATACCAAAGTCTACAATCTCGATATTGAATACCATGTTGGTATTTTACCAATTTGGTAAAATATAGTCGATATGGTATGGTATGCATCATATACTAAAATAATTTTTTAGCCATTTTTTTTATTTTTTATCATGGTTCTTCTTATATAGTTCGCATCTTAGTGTGCCTTAATATATATCGGTACATCTTAGTACGGAATAGTACAGGATGATGCAAGATTTGTACCATTTTAAAGTTGAGTTTCGTACCAATTTTTTTTTATATATGGTACACCCTTGGACTGATGGCATAGAGTGGTACGGCAAATCTTAGTTTATACCATAATATATAGCAAACCCTGAATCCAAACCTAAACTCAATTAAAATTCTATATCTGGACCTAATATTAGAGCGGAAGAAGACCGAGTATTGAATCACGTTTTGGGTAGAACTCGGTTATTTGTTACATTTTTAGTATTATAGATTGCATGCAAAAAACTACTCATAAAATTTAAAAATAACGACAATATACAAAGTATAATAATTTATATCTAGAAAAGAGCATCTACTCGGCTGTTTTTTTTTTTTTTTTTTTTTTTTGAGGAGGGCTACAAGGGGTCTAAGATCCAAGAAGAAAACAAAAGAAAATTTACTGTCTAATGAAACAAGTAGCAGCTTTATCTGCCATCACCAACATTCTAATCTCATGAGGTAGTGAGCTATAGAAATAAATTCTTAGTTAATTCCCAAAGCCGCTGGACGATCTGCTGGCTGATTTCCTTCTCTGAACGCACGGGACAAGTCAAAATAGTCCAGTATCTGAATGGTTTTCTTCCTGACCGTAGGACTTTCCAGCATGCTAATTGCTAGTACATGTAAAGACAGAATATGCACTATAATCCTTGGCCGCTGGCATTTTGAACCTGCTGAAGTTTCAGTAATTCCATTTGGTTTTTGAGAATTAATTTTTGCATTTGTTGTCTTCTACACTTTCAGCCAGAACTTTCAAAGCATGGTTTATGTCATTTTGCAAACCCTGGGAACTTTTAAAGGAGTTTTTTTTTTTTTGGTAAAAAATAGGAGAGGAGGGGAGGGATCAGCCCATCCGCGTAGCAGCTCCTACTGGGCTCTCCTTCCATCAGAGAATGTTCGATACAGATCACAGACTTTCGCGTGCCTTCTCCGACTTGTGGGCTCACCGTCTCACGTATAGGTACGTCACCCCAGTGCCATCTTGGTACAGATAGAAAGAAAACATATCCGCCAACGAGTCGTCCGAGCATGGGGTATTCGGTTTTCTAATTTAATCGACGCCCACGCGTTTCGAATCCGGACAACTCAGATGGAATTATCGCACCCTTACCACCAGGCTACCACCTTAGTGGCAAGGAGTTTTTTAAAAGTGGAGAATTTTCAATATGGCCAGCCTAAAATCCGAAGTAGCCCGTTGGCTTACCTTTGGTGCCAGAGTGGGCCAGGATCCTTTTTAGAAGCGTCTTCCTTCATGGCCGAAGGCGTCTCATCCCGGGGAGTGGCAGATAAGAGACAAATCCAAACCTAAATTCTTTTGCCTTCTAGATTAGTTTTGATTCATGTGTTTATTTTGATTGGATTCTTAATTTTATCTCCTTCAGCTTCTTTATAGTCTCGAAGTCTCGATCTCAAGACTCTTGTATAAAAAACTTGTTATGCCCTTAAAAAAAGAAAAAAATCTTATCTTATTCTATATAAAAACTTAAGTGCACTTTTCAAAAAAATATTATTCTAATTTCTAGTCTGTGGAAATTGGACTTTAGTTTCTCACCTCTTGTCTATAAAAGCTCAAACAAAACATGGACATCTCTCTATTTTTTTGTTGACCCACTTTTCTCCATGAATCCTAAGAGATTGGATCCAATCTTTTCCTACTTCAATGGTTTTAGGCCCTTAAGGAACATTTTTTCTTAATTTCAGATCGACCGGCCCATCGACAATCTTATTTTTGGGCGTTTAATTATTAGTTGGAAGACCAAGTCCAAGATAAGCCCTAAACTCACCATCCTAGGCAACCGAAATCCGGGTTCACAAATTGAGACCCCACAACCCACCATTCGTATACCTTACAGTCTAACTAGATTCAACTCAACCCAACCTCATCCAAGTCTAGAAAACATAACAATTTAACTTGGTCCAACTTGACTTCCACATCCAAAAAACACTACGAAACAAACGTTTGCAAGTCTTTCAAAATTATTTCGATTTTAATGGTATTTTTCATCTATAAGATTATTGTGGATCGTAACTCCTAGTCACATATATCTCTACATTGTATTTTGGAAGACGGCCACCACCCAAAAATTATTGTGATCCCTTGGGACGTCGAGCTGGACCCACATCCAAAGAACTCCATGCATACTGACAAGCAACTTAACAAAATATAAAACGCCGGACAAGCATACAAACAAATTCCTTGACATTTGATGCAATATAAGCATCCGAAGCACAATTCCAAAGCATATGCTTATCCTCCCCTTCACACATAAGCAAAGGCTCTATATACCATTCTTCTTTCAAAAGCCCCCAAAAAGAAAACAACATGATACCATCTCATGAATTAAACCCACACCGAGATCGAAATAAAACCATTAATTCCAAAACATCCAACCGTTATATGTAACAAAAGGTATAGCGTTCGGGTAGATGAAATTACTAATTAGAACACAAACTTGCTTTGCTTTTAGTTATCTATTATTTTGATCTGAGAGCTCAGAAGTCATCGCCGTCGTAGCCGCCGTCATCGTACGCGAGATCGTCCTCCACCTTCTCCGCCGCATCCTCGGCGACCTTGTCCTCGACGTAATCTATTCCCTCCGCCAACGCCAAACCCCCAAGAACCCCCCCCACCGCCCCAACCGCCAGACCCGTCCCCATCCCAAACTTCGACTTCTTCTTCTCCTCTACCGCCGCCACTGGCGGCGCCCCGTATGATCCCGTCGCCGCCGTCCCCCCGTATGACCCCGCCGCATACACCGGTGGAGCTCCGTAAACCGGCGCGGGTGCCCCGTACTCGTAACCGGATCCCGCCGCCAGCTGCGGCGGGGCGGAGTAAGGGTACCCCGCCGGAGGCGGCGCCGCCGCGTAGGGCTGGCCGTAGCCGTACGAGTAGTCCCGGGAGGCGGATCGCTGGCCGTAGGGCTGGGCGTAGGGGTCGTAGTAGCGGGAGGGCTCCTTGACGGCAACCCTGACGTCGAGCTTGCCCTGCGGGCGGCCGGAGGGGCGCTTGAGCTTGAGGGTGCGGGATGCCTTGCCGCCGATGCCAGCGTCGTCGATGACCTCGCGGAGGGGGAGACGGGTGGAGCCGACGAGGGGCTTGACGTCACCGGCGGCGCCGGCGTGGACGACGTCGATGGAGAGAACGGCGTCGTCGAGGGTTTGGCCGGGGGGCAAGGAGAGGACGAGCTTCTCGTCCCATTCAGGGTTGACGTCGCCGTCGACGGCGACTTTGGTGGAGCACTTGGAGACGGGGTCGATCCAGACCACGGCGTAGGGCTGGAGATCGCCGTAACGCCAGTTCACGTTTTTGAGGTCGCGCGCCGATCCGATGGTCACCTCCAACTCGTAGCGCGACGCCATCGCTTTGGATTTCTTAGAAATCTCGAACGAGAAAATAGCAGGCAGATGAGAAGAGATTGAGAACGAAGAGGTGGGGGGCGATTGAAGGGGGATTTATGGCGATCCCGTAGGCGATTGGGCGGTCGCGTTTAGGAAGTGCCCCTTGGGTTCTGGATGTAATTCCGGGAATGCCACGAGGCTGGGACAGGGGTCGGGTTTTTGGTAGAAAGGCTGATAAATCCCATCACCGAGTATTATAAACAATCGAGAAGCTTCCATGAAATAAAGCGAGAGGTTGGGAGGTGACGCGAGAAGGTTCGTGGCGGCGACGGAGACGGGGCCCATCGGTTCCATGCTTTGCTTCGACGCGATACACAAGTCTAGAGAAAGGGATTCGCTGCATGGTGACGCGGAACAATGGAGGTCAGTGTCATGCGCCTGGTAACACGTGGGACCTGATTAACATGGTTAGTGATGTGGAGGGAACACGGTCCCCACATTATTGATGGCAGCTATGATCTCGCACCATCCATTATGAATGGCTGTGATCTTTTCTTCTTTGTGACCTAAATAGGGTACCGTTAGATCAACTAGTGCGGCCCCCCTCGGTTGCGTCAACCTCTCAGGGTCATGAGTGCTTGGGTACAGGAGGAGTGGGTGCAATTACGAGTCTCCCACTTTTTTCCTTTTTTAAAAATAATCATGACTTTAAAGCGATTTATTTTACCATTAAACCCAATCTGCCGATCACCAATTAGTCCGACTTGGTCACCCAGTACAAATAGGTTGGCTTGGGTAAGATTTCTTTGATATGATTTATAATAATCTATAATTTTAAGTAAATAAACTTTATTAATATTCTTAGTAGTAAATATATTAAAATATTTATAAAAAAAGAAAAATAATTTTATTTCTATATTGCACCACATTCGGTACATCTCAAAAAAATATATATACTTATGTATAGACTCCATATAAGAAAAATAAAATAGGCCGGTATACGTCATGCAAAAATATTATGAATGATACAGGTTGTTATGTGATCTCTAAAATCACTCTAACAAAATTATATTAAAAAAATAATAATATAGGCCGATACATGATCACGCTGATAAAAAATATATTATGGACGATACAAGTTATTGGTAATCTCTAAAATTATGTTAACATTTCCTCAAACTCAAGATGGTACTGTAGGTGCTAACTTAAGTTTGAAAAATAGATCACAAATATATTCAGAAACTGATATACTAGATCAAAAACTGAAATTTTTCCTTCGAAAGCATCTCTAGTATTGTGCTTTTTGGCAGAACAATAATCCGAATTAATTGATTAAAAGGTAATATAGAGAATAATGAATTGGTTCTAAATGGATTTTTTTAATATATATATAAGGCTGGGTTGCATGTTAGACCTGCTCATGAGATTAGGCATGAGAGGCTGATTGTCTCATGAGATTAGGCATAAGAGGCTGATTGTATAAAATTATAAAAGAACAGGAGGGCGAATTCTTCTAGGTTAGGCACCGTGCAATATTGGACGTCCGGGAGTGGCAATTGCGTGATTTATTACTAAAGCGAGGGCAGTGAGAACCCTCGGAGGAGACGAGGGTCGCCGGGGCGCTCCTTTCTAGAAAGCGACCCGCGGGCGAATATGCCGCGGAGGATGGCGGAAAAGCATACGCGGGATACACGCGCTTCGATCGCAGGCGAGTCTCCGGACCCGCGGTATACGTACCGGAACCTTAATTCACGTGTTGATGTGGTCCACAAATTAATTAAAAACTCCCAACGTTCGAAATGATTCCACTGGCTGATCTGGAACAGACAAGTGGTCTCCAACAGTAACCTTAATTTAAGTGTTGATGTGGTCCACAAATAAATTAAAAACTCCCAACGTTCGAAATGATTCCACTGGCTGATCTGGAACAGACAAGTGGTCTCCAACAGTTTAATCAATCAGGGAGACAAATTGATCAGATCCGGAGTTAGCTTTTTCTTTTTTTAATGTATATAAAAATCTGGATAGAAGAATCATTCGATGAAGTCGATGCTCACGACCGACCTCTTCCTCCAACTCCCTTAATAATTTTTCATCACAATCATAAGGAAAAACAATAATATTGGACCGACAAGATTAAGAGATTAGTAAAAGAGATTGAAGGTAATGTGATATACCAATGGTATCATAGTCGATAGGATGGAAAATGAACATTATATAAAAGTTTTATAAAAAATTCGTTACATAATTTTAGATATAATTATAGTGATATATCAAAGATATGCTATAATTAATTAACCATAAAACAGACATATGCCATGATTTGTTTCATCGCATTTCATTATTTGTTTCGTTCATCATAAAAGAATATATGTGCCATGAAGAGGCTATTATTTATTTCCTTCATATAAGGTTATATATGCTATAATTTGTTTTTTTGTATATCATTATTTATTTAATTATTAAATTTATTAGATCAGCATGTATAATTGGTGAAGCAAATTTGATGGCGTTAACATAACAGGTGATATGCTATCACTTAGGATTCTTTTGGTATTGTTTTTATTTTCGGAGACCCAAGAAAAAGATAAACTCTTCTAGGGACAATGGTATGACTGCACCTTTTAACTTTCGCAAAAAGTTCGATAAAAATTTTTATGAACTTAAAACCAAGGATCTATATTTTTTCAGACATAAGCAAAAACAGAAGCAAGAATTAGCAGAAATCTGGTGCCAATGTTGCCTTCTACACCTATCTTCATACATAATTTCACTAGTTTGTAGCAAGGGTTGGATGCTGGATGGCCTGAGGTTGGCTACCATGCAAACAATTAATCGCATGCCTGAACAAGACATTCAACACTAAATCTAACAGATGGCTGACATGGTCTAGCTAAAATCCAGGAGCACTAATGTTTCCCAATCTTTATACCAATCTATTAGTTACAATCATACAGAACAGTTTTGAGATAAAAGGACGTAGAATAGAACTGTTCACTAATGAGCAGTGAAATGTCTTTGAAGAAGGCAAGTCGAGTGCATCTTTTATATATAATCGGGGGAAGAGTAACAAAACATTTATATAAATAAACATGCCATTTTCATATAAACCATTTTGCTGACAAAATAATAATCACGCAACCGGAAGTTCCCCCATTTACTTTATTCATGCAGCCAAAATCTCAGAGGCAATCTGCTGATATTATCATCTTTAACTGTATTGTGCCTGTAACACGGCAAAAGAATGTTGCACCTATAATCATGTCATATTTTGCACTGAATTTTAATAGGTAGATATGTAAAAAAAAAAAATATTTATAAAATGAACGCGACAGAGGACAAAAAGATAATTTTAAAATTTTATATTATTTTTAATTAAAATAAATATACTTTTTCTTAACTGTATTAAGAAAAAAAAGTTATATTAGGGATATTCGTGGAAAAATAGTATTTTATAAAGGTGCATAAGTTAATATAAATTTGAAGAGGATTTTTATGTAAATTTGAATTTAAAAAAAAAATTATATAAAAAACCTTTTTAGTTTTATTATTATTAGTAATAGTAGTAGCAGCATTCTTGGTGAACAAGTGGCTGTCTTAGAATACAAGTCTTCTTTGGAAACTTGCCGGCCCCAGCTATTCAAAAGAGGCTTATCGAGATCAGATGGGTGATTGGTGACGGGCACTCGATAGATGTGCTGGAGGATAGCTGGGTGACTGATTGGCCGATTTGTCGTCTGCCGACCATGGTGGACTCTGCGAGACTAGCCGGGTGTAGGGTCAGGGATCTGCTGGATTCTGAGGGGAGTCATTGGAGGGTGGGGCTGATCAGGGAGGTGTTTGGTGAGCAGTTGGCGGAGATGATTTTGGCCTTGCCTATTCCCTCTGGAGGGGTGTCGGATAGGCTGCTTTGGACTCCGACGGGGCGGTCGCGGGTGAGGGCCAGGGATCTTTGTGCATTGTTCTGCAGGACGCCAGCGCGACAGATTGAGGGAGGATGGATTTGGAGATTACGGATTCACCCACGGGTGGCACTATTCATTTGGAAAGTGGCGTGGGGATGTCTCCCGACGAGGAGTTTGCTTGTTCGGCGTGGTATGGGGGTATCTCAGTTTTGTGAGACGTGCGGTGATATCGTAGAGACTATTGAGCATGTTCTCTTATTGTGCCCTAGAGCTCGACAGATTTGGCAGTGCTCTTCGGTTCCCCTGATTGATGCGGTAGTCTCGACACAGGATCTGCTGCGGATGCTGAGAGATTCCATGTCTAGACCCAGGTTGGCAGCAGAGGGGATATTGAGGGCGTACCTGTCTTACCACATTTGGTTGGATAGGAACGCAGGCATATTTGAGGGGAGGCGGGGGCTTCCGAGGATGGTGGTGGACAGGGCGGCGCGACATGCGAGGGAGGTTATGGTGGCTGCCACTGAGTTTTCTTCTGGGATGGCCAGGGACATCTGGGGTTCTCCTTTCGCTGTTTCAGCGCCCCTATTTGTTACTGTCTCTTGGGTTCCCCCACCCCTTGGCTATCTCAAAGTAAACTTCGATGGCAGTAGGTCATTAGACGGGTTGACTGGAGGGGTCGGCTTTGTGATCAGGGATCACGGTGGTAGATTGGTGGCTGCAGGTGGGCGTCGGACACCTGGGATTACAGTTGTTGGTGCGGAGCTACGGGCTGCTTGGGAGGGGTTATCCTATGCCAGGCAGGTTCTTGGCGTCGAGAGGGTGTTCCTCGAGGGAGACTCTGCGGTGGTGATCGATTGGATCCGGGGGGCGGACAGGTACGGCGACGGTCACCCCCTCATTTGGGAGACTCGGAGGATGGCTCAGACGATGGTCGGTTTCCAGATTGGTCATGTGTTTAGAGAGGCGAACAGAGCCGCAGATTGGGTCGCCTCTTTTGTGGCCCGGCATTCCGGGGATGTTTTGTGGACGTCTACTGTAGACGCTCCTTCTTCTCTGTTGTCTTTTATTTCTACGGACATGACAGGCTGCACTTATGTTAGATCTATATGATTGAGTAGCCGTTTTTTACCAAAAAAAAAAAAAAAAAAAAGAGGCTTATCAGGAATTCTGCTGAGATGTCTATCAGATGAAGCGAGGGACCCGAAAATGGCAGCGGAACGAGCTTTTGGTGATAACAAATGTTAACAGTGCCATATTAAACCTGCGAAGAGGTATAAAATATACTGATCAAAGTTTAATCAGTGTATTTTATTCACTATTCAAATCAATTAAATATTGATTTAAACCTGAAACAAATTTTGAATGGGAACTTCAAATCAAGAATCAAGCTTTTGCTTGATTCAATCTCGAGTTATCAACTTGATTGGATAGACACGTTTGGCTTAGATTCGAAATTAAGCTTGAACAGCGCTGAAAATAATCCTAAATAAATCAAGTTCAACCTTGAAATTAATTTCAAATAAGCCTCGATCGACGAAACTTGACTCCATTACACCCAGGATCGAAAACACCCACACCACTCAACTTTGCCCGCCCCGGGGCATCAAAAACAAAGAGGAGAGTCCAAAAAAAGAAATCTTACATCCATTTGGACTAGTCAGGTGGAACTTTAGTGGTTTATTTGATCCATTTCTATTATTTTCGAATATATACGTCAATACCCAACAACCAGACTCGTTGCCCTAAACAATATAAAAAATTGAGAGAATTTTTTCTTTTCGACTTACTCCCATCACCTGATGCACTGCAGCCACAGTTCTCAAAACATCAAAAATATCAAAAATTAGCAAATTTTTGATCTGCAAGCAATAACAAGTATCAATTGCTCCTTAAATGAATGCCTAGGATGCCTTTGATAATAAGATTTCGCGGCTTCAGATAATAAGCAGGCAGAATTATGGTAGATTTTTTATAACAAGTGAGTAATAATTTATCCAAATGACAGATCTCCAGGCTCACCTGATGTCAAGTTTGCTACTTAGAAGTAGATAATAAACTAAAATTCGACTACAACGAGCAAATCAAATGGTGGCAAACGTTATTCTAATCCTAGCTTTCTGTGGCTACCTTCTGCTTCTTGGGCATCCGATAACCACCAACAACGCAAGCATGGTCACGCTCAAATGGCTCCAGCGTAACCTGCTCCGCAGGCTTGAACTGCTCTGCTTGCAGTTTCTTCACTTCTTGGGCAAATACAGCCTCAGCAGGCACCGTGGAATCGATACAATTTGCCTGAAAAAAGAACAAAATCAGATGATGGTGACCAAAAAAGCTATTGGGTAAAACGTTAACCACGAACTAGTTTCAGGTTTCTTCTTCCTGATTATTAAAAAAAATGCAGGATAAATAAGAGGGCCCCTGTTTCCCAGTTAGCACATCTAGTTTAACTTCCAAAAACAGTTCCTGCAACACTTTAAAAACTAAAAATAATCCATGCCATCCTTCCCCAAAAAAACCCAAATAAATAGGATACCTTAATTGAGATCACAAAATGGCCACCATTCTTCAAGAAATAAGAAGCATTTAGTGCTAAAATCCTTGCCTGCAGAAAGAAATAGCCAAGAAAACATTTAATGAGCATCTTGTAATTGAAGTAGACAGTAAATGCACCAAAGAAATCAATCGCATGAGCAAATGATGGATGGCATATTTAATCACATGGGAACAAAAGAATAGTTCTGTTTGACAATGCACTTGAACCGACCCCCAGTATTGTGTGTTCTTGGGAATACTAATAGCAAATTAATTGCTCTTCTAAGACTTAGTAAATACGTTCTATGATGTTGACTTATGTACTAAAAATTAGTAAATAATATCATAATATTATTATTTATATTAATATAATACTTTAAAAGCTAATATTATAATACAAAATATCACTCTATAATATAATTTATTTATATTCTTTTCATTAAATCATGTAATACACTATAACATTACAAAAGCATGATAAAGAATATTACTCTTTACTATGATATACAATTTTTTCATATAATATTATACTAGAATAGGCCAGGCCACCTTAGCCCATGGTAAGTGGCCATGCTCCTCAGACAACTTAGCTAAGCCTTCCCACAATTCCACCGGCAACTTGGCTAGGCCTTCCAACAATCCCATAAACACTGCTTTGATGCACCATTTACTCAATATGATATGCATATATATAACCATATTGAATCATAGATATGCAACTTTGTTCCTTCTACATGCTTGAAACACTGCACTAGTTGTAGAATGGAAAAACAATGAACTGCCCTTCGATACTATTTGATTATTTCATTATTTATTTTAATACTGTGCATGCAGATACCATGTTTAGTTAGGAGAACTATATTTCAGGTGTTTACTTTTGCCCATTATAGCAATAATTATGTATGCTTGCATACAAATAATTGATTCTCCACTATATCATGCAAATGCTCAGTCTTATTGACCAAAAGCATGGAGCATTCCATCTCACTTGCAACGGGTAAGAGGCCATTCGTATCTCTAAAACAAGTTCCAGTTGATGAAATCACAACCAGCTATAAGATGCATGTTTCCCCAGACAAAATGTTGAGATCATGTCATTGGCTTCTGTCAACCTTCAAAATTTTGAAATGGAAATTGAAGATTATTTAAAGATTAAATATCCGCATATCCAACACCATTCAAAGCCTCCTTTCTTCTAGTAAATTGGGTTTTTGAAGAACAGAAGGGGCCTCATCCATGTCAGAGTTATAATACAGTTACTGACAGGATGGAAAGAGAGGTGTACAAACATAGGATGGAAAGAGAGGTGTACAAACATGGCAGTACCCTTCAGTATTTCAAGAACTTGAAAGCAGTGAAAAGTATTCTTGTAATTTAAGCAGACATTTGAAGTCCCCAAAAAAGATGATCACAAAGGCAAAAATGACGACACAGACATTCAAACACAAGAATACCCTTATCAGCTTTCGAGTACATGGAATTAAAGGACACTGGAAAATTTGGAAATGATTTGAACTTCTCTTTTTCCACACTGCATGTGCGTCTACTAGTACCAAATTTAGTTCCTCTCCCAAGGCTGACTATCTTGCTTTCCTTAATAACGTTTAAAATATCAAAAATATTATTTTTTCTGGCATTACAAACAGTAAATGAAAAACCTATGATGAATGAAACATGTACTTAGCCACATTGAATAAGTAGTTAATCCAAATGAATTCAATATGCACCCCCTCAGCCATGGGTCCCTACTCATCATCAGAGTATCATCATGTTATGCTTTACCTCGTTCAGTTATTTTTTTATAAAAGATGTCATATGCTCCTCTTTCACCACCATCAGCCCCTGGTAAGTAGCATAGTCCCATCACAACTAAAGTGGCTGCATGTAACTTGTTATATCCATCTACACTTAAATACAAAGTTATTAGGTATTCCATCTCCAAACTTATCCATAGTTCAAAAATCGTAGCCCTCCAAAATCACAATTTGCCACTCCAAAATTAACATTTGCCATCATCCTTAACTAGATAACCTCAGTTGCATTCTTTGTTCCATTAATTCCCATATATCTTCTTCTAATACACATCTTTGAGGCTTGAAAATGCTTTATATGCAGTTCAGATATTATGAATCTCTCATGACATGTAGTAGTTATTAGACTATCAGCTATACTACTTCTATAGCTTAATTGATATCTTTTGGTTATGCTGAGTTGCCAATAAAACAAAGAAATGAAACAAAAACAGGAGAAATCAAGGTAACAAAAACGTTCAAGCCCATTTGCATGTTTTTCAATTTAGTTCCAAAGCAACCAAATATAATAAATCGCTCGACAAAAGGGTTACGCACATAAATAATCAAGAAAGTCAAAAGTTATGGATACCAAAAATAAAGATGAAGGATAAATAATAAATATATGTTGCTTTTCTGACTCATTCCAATATTACATTGCAATCAATTCCCTTCTGAAACCAACAGGAAATAAATTAGACAATGATGCTTTGGCAACTTCAAGAATGATACTGCCAATAGATCAGATTATCTTATTCCTTCACAACTTCAGAAGCATATTTGTAAATTATCATATTTCAAATTTTCTTCATGCAAACATTTTTGCTTACTACAGGTAGAGCTGCTAACCATTCATCAGAAAATTTAAATGCAATAGTTCTAATAGAAATAAATAATTAGAGCAATATAAGATAATCTTCCATGGCACACCATTCCACAGTTCTGAAAACATATCTTTAGAGACAATGAAGTGGTGAACAAAGACCCAAGTAAAGGTGAATTTAGTAAAGACTGCATCAAACCAAAGTTTAACCATCGAGAAAAGAAATGAGAAAAAACATTAATTGAAGGTAAGTTGTTTAAAAACAAAGACTGGAAAATCTAGTGCACAACAAAATATAAATACGCCAGCAGGAAGATAGTTAAAGATAATATTACACATCAAATACCAATTTTATAAACATGTACAAAAGTTGTGGCTCAAAAAGATTAAAAAGGAAGACTCAAAAGGAGGGAGGAAAAAAATGCACTAGAGACAAATAAGCATCAGAAACTCGAATGTGCATCATCCAATATGATGTCCTGAAGGGGAATCCGAGTAAGTTCATCATATGCTGGGTCTCCAGAGAGGGGAAAGAGTTATAATTTTCACATATATAATCAAGAAAATGCTTCAAAATCACCCGGATGAAATTGTAACTGCTATTTGAAATTTCTTCCAAGAGCATGATCCACATTCAAATAGGCAAATAGCTTTATCCGTTATATGGGGAACAATCAGGAAAACATAGAATACTGATATAATATCAAATAGTGATATAAATGAATGATGCATTGCATCACATATCAGTAAATCATGGTAAATTTTCTAATTTTATTAAGAAAAAGATCTAGCAAATTAAATAGAAATTAAGGCCAAGATCATATTAATATATATGCAAAATCTTTTGCATATAACTTAAATAAGAATACATGAAATAACACATATTAAAGAGATGAAAGATGCGGACTTGCTAGGGTGAACTGACTACATGGAAATGAATCACAAAGGCACAACATCAGGGGAATAAAAAGACACTGCACAAAAACATGAAACCAGGCAGGAGTATTTAGAATAAAATCATGGAAAGGCAAACATGCATACCTGGTCTGGCTGGGCAACATCTGAAAAAATGACATCCACCATGCCAACCAACATCCGATACCTGGCAGGATGCCTAGCATCTTCAATTATGGGAATAACATTTGTTCGCTTCTTTGCCATGTTCACAAGGTCCCTACCACTTCTATGCGAAAATTCAACAGCATAAACAACTCCTGTCTGCAAAAAAGCTTAAGATAAGACATATAATTACCTTGAAACTCAAAATTAATTATAACATGATCACAATGCACTTTTCCAAAATGTTTACTGCAATAAAAGAACTTACAGGTCCAACAAGGTCAGACACATGAGACACAGTGGTCCCTGACGCAGCTCCAAGATACAGTACTCGAGATCCAGGGCCCTAAAAATATAAGAGTTGGCTCAGAAATAGTAAAAATATAATCACGCAAACAGAGCGAAGCTTATTATCAGAAAACCAAATGGAGAATGAGGAAACCAAACAAGAAAAGGTAATTCATAGGCAGCAAAAAGAAACTTCAAAAGCAAGAAGAAAGCCATTAGTAGTATCTAATATGGAAACAAAGGGTAATAGGTCAAAACATTAACTCATACATGGATAGGTAAGATAGCAGTTACTAAATTACATGAACAATACAAACATGTCATCTAATAAGAACACATCAATCAGGAGGCTTAAGTATAAAGTTTATTTAGAACCATAGATAATTTGATCACTGATCTATAAAGAGGTTGTTCCATAAGAATCCATAAAATCAAAAGCAATATAACTATAACAACTAAGCTTCTTCAGAACCAAAGATAAATCTGATTATGATCATTTAATCTATGGTAACATAATGACGAAAAACAAGGATAAGTATCACATCTAGCAGAATAACTGATCAACATCAGATTTGTAGTTAAGTCAAAAGTAGACATCAGATTTATGCATCCAAAAAAATAAAATAAAAAGAGGATGAATGTATGAAGCAATAAATAAATAAACAAAAAAGGGAAATATATCACCATTCTTCTCTTCACTACCAACAGGTATATAAAATAGCGAAGCTTAGATCAGGTGAAAAGGGATTTATAACCATTCACTATCCCCCTCCCAAAAAATCCCTGCTCGCAAATGAATGAATAAATGAAAAGGCAGATATACCATGAAGCTTTTCTTGACTCCCAGCAGGAAAAAGGAGGAGAAAAGATTCTTCGAAAAAGAAAAGGCTCAAGTGCCAACACTAAGAAAGATAACTAACGGCAATAGATAGACTTCACCATGTCTAACTAAATAATTAATAACATGGCAAAAAAACAACCTCAAAACTTCAATTTCATGACCATTTCAAAAGATGCTAGGTAATCCGAAGGGATGAAAAGAGAGCGATTACCATCCATATATTGTCAACACCACCAATAATGGCTGCTGCCAACTTCGAGCGGAATGGATTCCAAATCCTGTACTCGACCTTAGTTCCCTCCTCGTTCTGCAGAGAGTCGAAAAGATCATAAAGCTAACATAATGGATGCCAAATCTAACTTTCATCTACATCAGAATACAAACTTAAGACCATCCAACCACAATAAAATTTAAGATAGAGAGAAAAAGATTGCACCCAGAAAACAGAACCTGACCAAATGAAACATCAATGATAGAAAAACCACCAAAAACCCATGAGCTGTGATAGATTAATTACCTGAACCGAAATGCGCTTCTCACCATAAACGGAATCACCAGCGACCAGATTCCTTGTGCAGAGGGCGTCTTCCTTCCCCTTGGCCACAAAGACCCCGTCGTGCCTGTGTGGCTGGACGATGACCTTGCTCCCGCCCTTCATTCCACCCCTACCGCCCCCACGGCCACCCCTACCGCCCCCACGGCCGCCCCCACGGCCGCCCCCACGGCCACCCCCACGGCCGCCTCCACGGTCACCTCCACGGCCACCGAATCCTCTTCCCCTGCCTCTACCTCCGCCTCCATCGCTCCGGCCTCTTGGGCCAGCACCTCGGCCACCACCTAAGAACGACTCCAAATCAATAAAAAAACCGGAGAAACCAAGATTTACGATCCAAAAAAAAGGAAAACTTTGCTCATAGGAGGCCATGATAATAAAAATTTAAGAAACGAAACAGGAAAATTGGTCATAGAAGGCCAAAAGAACCAAGATTGAAGCAGAGAAACGAGAACTTTTGTCATAAAAGGCCAAAAGAACGACAATTGGAGAAAGGAAACATCAGTCATGAAAGACCAAAATAACTGAGATTTGAGCAATAAAGCAAGAACAGACTTCACGAAATCGAAATTTCCAGCGAAATATTAAAAAAAATGGTTTTTAATCGCATCAAAGATCGAATCATATATTTCGAAGAGTGGAAAAAACAAAGATTGGATTTTTTTTATCGCATTTAAAGAGGAAAAAGAATAACCTCGAGAAGATGGAAGATTGGGAACGAAAAGAGGGAAGATTGGGAAAGAAGGGGCGAATCAATGCGAGAAAGGTTACCTCTTGGAGGTCTCATTTCTACAGCTCCGCTTTGGATATCGAAGAGGGTTGGAGCGGCGGACGAACGAGACTCTGCAGTAAGACTAGGGTTTATGACAGGCGGGTCAATTTATAGATGTGGAACGATTAGGGTTTGAGATTTAGGGTTTTTGCGGAACCGAGCATGGTTGTTTCCTGACCGTTCTGATCTTCGTATTGTGTCTTTGAGATGCGGTTTCTGATCACGCCTGTCCGGGCGTGACATCGTGCGGCGGAGCAGACGTCTGGCGGCATCAACGGCTCTATCCCTATTCTCTGCGAATGCAATGCAGATTCGCGGATTTTCTGGACCCGGCTTGAATTGGCTTTGGCAGCATTTCAATTGGGTTTGGTAGGCTCTCCCGTGTCTCTAGGCTTTTAAGACTGTGCCTGAAATTTTTTATTTGTCCATCTTTACTCGAAAAAATAAAAAAAAACACTCAATTTTGTTGTCATCTAGGATTTCATCCAACTAAATCAAGTTAGTACCAGCTTTATGACATCCATGCTTAGTTCATTTGGAAGCTGGTCCTAGTTGGAGGCCGATCCCAAATCCATTTTATGATCTCTTGCACTCCTCCTCGTAACGTGATTTGATATAAAATTGGAAAAAAAAAAATAGAGGTTTGATATGAATCCATGCAATTTATTTCTCCCTATTAAATACCCGACTTGGTGTGAGGACTCGTGCGGGCGTAAGTTTAGTCCCATATCGATTCATTCGCTAGGTAGATCTTGGATACTAATAAAGGATCAAGGAACCCAAAATATTACCTTCTGGCTAGCCATTTTGGGTGAGGTCTTGGGCTATTACAAATGATATCAGAGTAGGTCGCGTACCGAACCCAGGTGCTGGGTTCGAGGCGTGACACCTGGCGCAAACTTTTTGTTTTTGGGTACACCGGCAGCTCACACTAATCTTGCGTGAGCGCTGCCTACTGAGTCAAAGGATAAAATACTCTACAACAGTGGAGGGACATACAAAATGGGCCCAGAGAATCTCGGCAGAATGATGAGCAGTAAAAGAGGCGATCCAGTAAGTAGCTCTTTTCGCATCCCAGAACACATGCCCAACTTGGAAGACATTACATTTCTGCAGTAGCCGTCGGATGTCCTCTAGAAGTGGATGATTAAAGACTCCCGACCTTTTTTGTAGAATCCACTCTACCACCTCAACTGAGTCCCCCTTCAGGATGATGCACCAGGCCAACAGAACTCGTCTCATATAAGAAACACCCTCCCAAGCAGCTTTGAATTCTGCCTCCAGAACAGATGACTCGAAGGCCATGTGGACCTGGCACAATCTCAATAGGACAAGTTTTACCCAACCTACAACAGATCTAGAAAGGTTATGGGTAGTGGTAAAACATGCCCCAAATTCGAACCGGATATATATAATTCTTCAGAATTTCTTTTTTGTTGAAGAAAAAAATTAGCATGCATTTATAAAAAAAAATTGATTTTTAAGCTTTATCCGGATTGATCCGTCCAACCTGTCTTATCTAACTCTACATGCTCCACCTTACCCCGAAACAAGTAAGAGATGGGTACAAGTAATGGCCTATCCGATTCATTGCCATCCCTATTCATTTTCATAAGATACATAGTAGAGGAAGATCCAAATATAAGTTAATTGCATCAAAGACAACAGGCCTTGCAAATTTTCACATATTAGTTAAAAATATGCTAATGTAGGAGGGATTTAACATGACATCAACATGGGCTTTGAGCAACAACCATGATTAGTAGATTTTCAAATGCTTTTCCTTCTCCTTATTGTTTCTAATATGATGTTTGAATGTGTATCAACCCTGTCATAGGCATGTATTATATCAATCCATCTCATAAAGGGTTGATCTCACTTGTAAAACCTGAATCGAAACTTGAAATTGTCAAGCTATCAGCCACATTTTTAAAAGTTATATTTGAATTGTTTTGTTGATTAAAGAGGGAGAAAAAGGTGTGGATAGCAAATATTACGAAAAGTAGTTTTTAAATCATTGCCTTAAATTCTTGCCTATCTCTACTAAAACACACAGCGACTATAATAATTGACTCTGGAGCTTACGGTCATGATAGCTTGTATACTTCTTGCAAATGTTATTGCTGCCTTCTTTATTCGGATATCACATTATCATATTTAAAAGACAAGCTTGTATCATCATGATACTTTGGAGACTCTCTCTCTCCATCCCCACCCCTCTCCATTATATACATACATACATGATATATACATGCATACATCATGCATATTGATGTACTTATAGCACCCCTCTGTGTATGTGTCATCTGTGTGTGTCTACAGCACCCTCATCGATGGTTTCGCTAAAAGATCAGGCATGGAGGAGGCTTTCATGTTATATGATAGAATGTTAGAGGAAGATATCACACTCAATATCTTCACTTATACAAATCTTATAAATGGGCTTTGTGATGATGGACGACTTCCAGAAGCTATAAAATTGTTTAAGGAAATGACTGGAGATAGCTTAATACCTGACAGGATTGTATTTACATCACTAATTGCTAATTATTGCAAGCATATAAAAAATGAAGGTGGCTGTGGAGCCGTTAAGAAGGAATGGCTTATCTCCTGATATTTGTACATATACCTGTCTAATAGATGGATATAGCAATAGGCTTCAGATGAATATTGCAGTCTCACTGATGGATGAAATGATAAAAATTTTGCTTACTCCTAATGTGATATAACCCTTTCTACCTACATCCACTGAACCCTCGGAAAGCTGAATCCGGCTAGAATCATAACTCTCACCTTCTTGTCCAAGTAGCCAAGACTGATGCCATCCGAGCAAATGGTCAGTGGTCACACTGTAGATTAGTCGAACATCCAATTTCTAGAGATATTTTAACGACAATTGAAGAATGATCATCTGTCTATTTGATATGTAAAGGAAAAAAGACAATTAAAACATACACAAAATTGTTTTGGTTTAGGCTCATCAGAATGGCTTTTAAAAAAAAGGAGTTGAGATTTAGCCTTTCAAGTAAATGGAAGTGGCCTCAAAATCTTTGGTGCATATGCACATTCCATCTCTTGGCATGGTAGAAGCACCTGGTCAATTAGAGTTTTGGTGCTTGCTTTATAGACATCTGATAAAAAGGGAGAGAATGCGCTGAAAAAAAGGCGAGATAGCACTACATATAACATATACAAAATTTCCAGATGGGCCTCTCTGTATCTCTCTCTTTCAGTGAAAAAAAATACAAGAATTCTTGTTATAATAAATTTTATTCTGAAATCCCAAAATTATCTGTAACAATCATGAAAACCTAACCATTAAACTCAACTTGTGTCCTGCTGGGATTTTTAGTATCCCTTAACTTGAGTCAAATATAAACTCAGACTTCGGTCCAACTCAGCATACTCTTTTTTTTTTTTGAGAGAGAGAGTATCCATGGGGCATGTTAAAATGCATGCATGGACATATGCACACATGTTACATAACTGATCCACAATTCCAGTTCATGTATGCCCAGTTGAAGTTTCCATCACCAAGACAATTCAAAACAACATGATAAGAAAGTAGGTTTATCTACACAGTAACACAATAAACTGATACAAACAGGAATTAGGGTATCAGATGGGATATGCAAGCTTAAGGATCTGGATTCCCAGGCACTACATCCTCATCACTGGAACCATACTCATCTTCACTCAGCTCTTCATCACTTGAATTTTCTTCTGGGGAAGCACCAGCATCATCGGGCTTTGCATATTTCTCGCAATATTCTGATGGAAAAGTAAGAGCAATATCAGAAAAAAAGAAATCTTCCAACTAATGGACCAACTGTAACTAGCATGATTTAGCTTTTGATAAATGAATGAAACTGTTTCCTCGAAGCATTAAACCAAACTTGTTGAAATGCTGTCACAGTTTTCGGACCCTTAGTATTGTGGATAAATTAGTGATAAATTAGTGCTTGAAAGTGAGAACGAGTTAAGAATTCTTGATATCATTAATTTAAAGTTTAGAAAGGACTTCAATGCGTAAAAACAAAACTAAATCAAAGAATTGCTCTTTGGTGAATCCATCTTATTTCCACCGTGTAGATGCATGTACAATTGACAAAGTCACCACTTAACTAGTGATCTCGATCAAAATATGCTAAATTATTAAATATTTAGGTATAATAAATTTATAATAAGATACTTTGCTATAATCCCGTGAACGTCAATAATTTATAGCTCAAAATAGACCTGTATAATTAGCTATATCCAGCAATCATTGTACTATGAAGGACTGGCATATAGATTAGTCATTGGATTGCAACACATAAGTGTTCAAATATATACAGATCAAATCAGTTATAATGGCACATTGGATTTTTAACCATTGCATCCTTCAAATCATCACACCACCAGGCATGTGTGCCCCATTAATTTTGTGTTTTTCTTTGAACTCATTGGAAATTTATAACCTTCTTGAGTTGTTCGGCCATCAAAAGTTGAACCGAATATCTTCTGAAGCGTAAATATCTGGCCTGAGTTCATGACTTTTGTACAATCATATTGAAATACCAGGGCAATACATAATTCATGCTAGAGCTACATCAACTCAATATGACACATGGATGAAATAGGGAACAAAGAAATAATTGAAAACTAGAAGAAACAACAAAAAATTCAAGGTCTGAGAGAGGGATCCATAATATTTTTTCTTGAAAAGTTGGAGGCATCGCTAGGCAAGATAATGTCGTTTACTTACAAAAGAGCAATGCCAGAAGGCGTGGAAATTAACATCTTCACATAATAAGTGGATAGGAGCTGAAGAATCAAGATGAAATGATGATGTATTAAATTAAAGAAAAGGAGTCTAAAAATGAATGGAAGATCCTTCATTAATATGGTCTTTCAGGAGAAAGAAGATAGATTTACTTGGACATGCATGGACCTAACAACCTGACATTGGAAGATAAAATACACTGAAATAAGGTTTATACATTTAAATAAGGGTGGTTGATACCACATGTTTTACTATAAAAAAAAGTGGGGGTACATTGAAGAGGAGACATGAATTAAACTTATTCCCCTTACTTTTATCAAAACAATTTTCTTGGACTAATATTTTTTCATAGGTGAAGCTGCAATTGGAAAAGGTGATTTTATTTTCTTAAAGAAAACTCCACCCTTAGGCTATTTAGGAGAGACTTTAAGATGGGACATAAAGGCGCTGTCATCAAAAAATGAATTGGGCTGTGGGAACAGGAAGAACTAAAAAGATGAATAAATTAAGATATTCCTCTTTATTCTACTCCATGAGGATTGGACTTAATGCCTAATTTGGACGGAACCTAATCATCAACACTCAAAAGAAAAATGCATTCAACTTCATAGCAGATTAGTACTATGAGCTCACGGAGGAAACTTTATTTTAGTCTTTGTGGCACAGTCAATGCACATAAAGTATTCAGTTCCATGTCTCTTTTAACATCGCATTTTTGGGATCAACATCAATCCCAAAAAAATGACAAAAGGTCAGGAGTCAACTACAGTATTCAGAGGCAGAAAAAAAAAGGCAATGACACATTAGTGGTTCAATACTGCATAAAGATAGAGTTCAGGGGAATTTGTTTGAGCATCACAAAGTGGCATCTGTTTGGAGGAAGGGGGTTCCATTTCTGGAAGATTTCTACAAATAATAACTCATCTCCTCTAAAAGTGCTATATTTGGACTCCTATTTCTTCTTCCCACTGGCTCATGGCCCTCACAGTTAGTAACAAAACATGCTCTTCATAAGCTAGTTTGATTGGTAGACAAGTGGCACTGGCAGACAGAATTTGAAGACAATTTATCATGAAATCTTCCAAAATTGTGCAGTGATCAGATGGGTGGTTTGGTTTCAAAATTCATGTGACACATCCACATCCCTCATGAAATAACTATGGAAAACCTCAGCCTTCTTTAAATATGTATTTGCCAAAGAGGCATTCGATAATGACATTCAGATGCCAATGGTCACTTGCAATATAACTACTTTTGAAAGAGGAAGCAGCAACTGTTTGCTGTTTAACGAAAAATCGCCAGTGATATTACAAACTAAGTATCCTTGTTCCTTTCAGCTAGATGAAAAATCAAAGCACATATATTAAGCACATAATAGTTGGGAGTCATGTCACCTTTAACTTTTTGTTCATAAGCAGGTCGATCACGCATCATCAGCGCAGCAGCTTCTCCATTTAACGGATCAGATGGATTGGGGTACAAAAGAAGCTGTGGAAGGAAGACTTCGAAAACATTTATAAGATCTGAAAAGACAGATGCAAACATTTTAAAAGCACTTATGATAACCAAAAGTAAATACTAAATAATTGCAAATTGAGGATCTAATAAGCACCACTAATCTAGAGAAGTCATGAAGTTCATGCACAATGACGAAAATGGAGTGATTAGCAAACATAAAGTTCTTTACCAAACATGGGGCTCCATGTCTGGTTGATGACATCCAAGCAAACTGAACCAGACCTGATTTAAGATAGAGGAGGACTATCAGAACTTTGCAAAGTCTTCCAACTCATAATTACTGCCATAAAACCGATAAGGAATTGCAGAAAAACATGACACAAACATACTATCCCACCATTATATCTTAACTTAAGACTCACATTTCATCTACATTCGGATGATAGATCTTATTGACAAATCCAATGGAAGGAGACTTGTAAGGGTAAGCACCAGGCAATTCCACCCTGATCTTCCACACGCCTCCTTGATAAAGACCTGTCAAAGCATCCATGCATGAAAAGCAGGAACTAGTTTCCAATTGACATTAAACAAGCACTGACATGAATCCCAGCATTGAGATTTCACAAAATCATCAATACTATCAAAGTTCTGCATCACTATGTCAAGAGAACCAAAAGAAGAGATCATGGAAACTACCCGACTGCAAGGTGGATTTCAAGGTCAATTCAAGTGTATACAGACAAAATAAATACAACATGAGAACAAGCGCATCAAGTTCATATCTTTATTGCTGCAAAGAGATAAAAGGAGGATTTTCGAGCACACAGTTGAGATCAGAGCGGCCAACCAAATGAGAATTTCAATGATCCATAGGAACTACATAAGAAATTAAAAAAGACAACCAAAATCCTGAAAATTAGGGACGAAGGGCGAGAGATTGATGTATCCCTCTTCCAGCTTCCAACGTAACTGAATCAAGTATATAAATCACACCATCAAAAACCCACATATCAAAGTAATCGTGAAAAAACTAATAAGAATCGGCCCTCATTTCACCAATATTATTCAAAACTACCGATTTGGATATCTTTTAATGGAGGTTTGGGCCGATGATATTACTTTCTTTGGGTCCATGGAAATCAACATAGAACTCCTGCATCCCATCGTTTATCATCTCCACCTTGTAATCACTCATCATCCTTCAAGCCAGAAAAGAAAAAAAAATAAATAAATAATGGCACAGAAATGGGGATTAAAAAAAGAATGGGAATTTTCGAATATTCACAGTTTCATCAAGTCCATTTCACGGCGCTTGCTGGGAGAAGACATGGCTTCTGTCTTCCGTTCTATTCGAAGCGAGGTCGAAGATCGATTAGAAGAACAAATGAGACGGCGCCCGGAGGACGAGTTGAAGTGACCCAAGATAGAGTCCTTCCCTTTCCTTCTCTCTTGCAGCACAGACTACAAAGGGATGGGATTGAAACTAAGAAAAAGATTATTCCATAAAAGGACCTATAAATTATTATTCTATTTTATGTCCCATCCTTCTCCC
Organism: Phoenix dactylifera; assembly: GCF_051530095.1. NCBI lineage: Eukaryota > Viridiplantae > Streptophyta > Magnoliopsida > Arecales > Arecaceae > Phoenix > Phoenix dactylifera. The sequence goes on from NC_143199.1 coordinate 31,024,715, forward strand.
ATGCTCATTATTTGATATAGAATACATCTACCATGACATTAGATACAAAACTATACAATAGATTCTACATGATCCAAATGATGCAGTTAGTGGCAATGAAGATTTAATATAGCAGCCATTCTAGTGTTATAAGAAGCTACTATAACAACCTTCCATTATATAATGGACTATGTATATCTAGTGGATCTTTTAGTAATGATTCTTTTAAAAAATAATAATTAATATTTGATTTTTTTTATTTTGAAATAAACATACAATTTTTGAATTTAAATTTTCTTATCAGTTTGATATGATCATTTTTCATTTGATAAACAAACAATATTGTACTTTTGTTTTTATTGATATCTATATAATAATTTTTCTAAAATAAATGCTCAGGTAGACAAATCATAGCTTACATGTATATTTCTGTTAAAAAAAAGTAACGATTTTATATAGGCTCTGCAACTTAAAAAATTACATTACAAAAGACAAATGAGGTTATAGACTGGATGGCATCGTATGTGGCTCGTCATTCCGAAGCCATCTTGTGAATTGAAAAAGTAGAGTTGCTTAGAGCGCTCCAAAATTTCTTGTTTTCTGGTCTTATTAGGTATACCTATACTAAAATGGTATGAATCATCTCTTATAATAAAAAAAATAATTTTTGATTTGCCAAGTTAAAATTACAGAAGGAGAGTCACAGCTGTTGTGCTATGGTTTTTGTAAATATTGCTGACATATGATATGCTTGGTCTACTGGACGGCCGTGATTATTTTTATTTTTTTGGCAGGAATGACCATGATTCAATGGCCGATTAAATCTAGCATCTGGTAATTTCTCTTCTTCTTGGAATTTTAAGAGAGGAACACCGCCTCTTGTTTTGTTTTGTTTTAGGTCACGAGGACAGCGACGTTCTTACTTTCTGATAACATTGGATTCCCTGCATGACACCTTGCAAGAAACCTGCTTCCATTCTTTTTCCCTTTCATGGCGAAGGTACAGATATAATTTTCTTTTCCTTTTTTTTCCCGTTGATGTTATGATATCGGTGACGCCGTGGCTGTATGAGATGACTATAGTCTTTACATCAACGTCTCCCAAAATAAAGCATCAAACTTTATCTTCCCCCCAAAAAACATCAAACTTTATGATAACGGATATAACAATAAGATTTTGGAGGCTCGGATTGAAGTAATGATATCGTTGACGTCACGGCTGTTTGAGATGATTTCGGAGGCTTAGTGTGCATATGTACGTATGTATATCTAAATCTATCCATCCATTCATCTATGCATTTAGATATAAATATATGGATACAGATATAGATAGATAGATACATCCATATCTATATATACTACTTTCCTGTCCCCTATTAAGATCCAGAGGATAATATTAAGATATATTGCTGGGAATCCAAGCGCGCAGTATGAGGAGAAACAAAAATACGGAGCAGCAGTTTTTTTCACCAAGAACATCGAAGGACCTTGTTTCAAGCATTAAGTAGTGGCTTAACATTTTCCAGCTACCTTGGTAGTTCCACTCAGTGCATATAGAAGAGAGGAAGCTAGATACTGTAAAAGTAGGACTTTTGTAGATTGTTGCAACAAGAATTTGAATTTCAAACATCTAGCAATAAAACCCTTCTAAGCATCACCACTTTGTCTAGCATCTCCAAAGCAGCTCTTTCAGCCTGCAGGAAGAGGGAACAATTGTTGTTTCTTTATCTTTAAAAGATTTCATAAAATCATCAGACTGCCTCAAATAGCAAAAAGAGAGAGTGTTATCTTCTCAACAGGTTTTTGTCCTAACAGATCCACATCCTTCCAAGTAACCTTCCTAAGAGTTCAGCCAAGAAGAAGAAAAAAGTAGTCTTCTTAAGAGATTTTGTCCTAACAGGTCCACATCCTTCCTAGTAGCCTTCCCAAGAGAACTCAACCTCTAAGACCAAAAACCATACATTATTTATAAATGCAAGCAATAAAAATTTTGAGAGTATGACAAGAAAAAAAAATGCTGATACTAAATTGCAGGGAATCAATTGTTTACTTTGCCATAGAGATCATTTACCTGGAACCTTCCGCTTTTAGAATGAGTAGGTATTACATGACAGATCTTTTTGGTTTTCTTGAAGGTTTAGTATATAAACTTCCAAAAAGAACTTTCATTTACATTAAATGTAGTCTGAAGTTTCATGTATGAGCTCGGTAACTACCTTGGCTAACAAGGATATATGCAACTTTAAGGTTGTGGAATATAATCCAGCTGCCACTTAAAGAAAGTCATAAAAGAATGAACTGGAAAGTTTCAAGCAAGAAATAACATAACTATTTTGCTAGTCTGACATGCAGATTACAAAAAGAGTGTGAGCTAACATTATAAGCAACAGATAATCCTGATTGTACCATAATGACATTTTGTCTTCTTCACCATTGAAAGAAGGACAGAGCACCAGAATGGACCATTCCAGAAAAGGTTTCTTCTCAAGATTGACAACAAACATCCCAGACCTACAGACATCAATTGTCTACCTTTAAGCTCCTCCTAACCGCAGGTTGGTTCCCTTCGTTGAGATTACAAGCCAGCATCTAAAGATCAATCATAGTATTTGATTAGAAACTTAGATAACACAATTTTTCAAGAAAACTAAACAAAACAAATTGACATTACATAGTGGTAGGAGAAACAATACATACTTTAGCAAACAGTTCAAACACAGGTGCAAAAGGACACACTCATCTTCAAATCAAAAAGAGCATAGATATAAACATTTAAAGCGATGCCTTATATTCTTATACTGATAAGAAAAACCAAACCAACTCAGAATCTCGCAATCATTTGTTGTTGGTATCAAACCAACTCAGAATCTTGCAATCATTTGTTGTTGGTAATAATAATATATATAGTCGCTATCAGCAGGGACAGAGGCATAATATTAAAGTTTATAAATAATTCTGTATGAAGAAATTATTCAATATATGTTCAAGAACATAAACTGATCATGCAGTACAGCTAAGAAATTGTAGGATAACAACATACTTATGAACTTTTAAGAGTCAAGTCTGGTTCTGCAGGGGCTGTGGACTCAATCAGCTTTCTGATCTGACATCTATAGAGCAGGAAAAATACTAAATCATTAGAACTACTTCAAACATAGCCTATAAAGTCTATTTAGATCATCAGCAGATGCACATCAAGATGCCTTTAGATGAAGCAAAGAGATAGTGAAGAAGAATATTCTTAGTAATGACATCAGAAAAGGTCATTAAAATCTGCAAAACATGCTCAATTGGGCATAACCATGTCAGGGGCACCTACTATTTTCTTCAGACAGACAGGAGATTCATGCCTCGCATAGAACAGGACAGTGAAAGAGAAGATGCTTAGCAGACTAAAGACCACAGGCCATTCGCAGGCATAATTAAGGTGATTCATGCTGGAGTGCACATATACTATCTTCACATAGTGCTGTATTTTATGCACCCTGCAATTGCAGACTTAAAAAATATATAAAAACATATAACTCAGGTGATATACACCTCATTTTGGTCATCTGTAATAATGTGAAAGCATTGTATCTTCTGACAAAATCTGCCATTTCCTCCAGTAAAGGCACATTTCTAGGGGGAGGCAAAGCCTCTCTATAACTCAACTCCCAACCACCTTGGAACAGATTTAGGTTCTGATAATCATTGTCAATGCCATCCATGGTGGTGAATGAAAGGAGCTTTCCTGACAAATCGGAAGATTTAATGATGATGGTGGCCAGGCCTGTATGAAGGAAAAGAAGTAAAAGAATCCACATTAATTCCAACTCAAATAGCATAATCCGCTTTATAGATACTGCAGGGAATGAGCATCCAAAAATCCTGATCTAGCTGCACAGCATTTGCTAGTGCCAATTTCCTCAAAGATGATGAGGAAAAAAAACAAACAAGAAAATTTCCTATGCAAAAATTATTAGAATAATGTCTGAAACATCAATATAAGTAAAGATAGTATAAAAAAATTCACCTGAGAAAGCACTGCTCTGACAATGATGGCAAGGAGGATATGGCTTTGATGATTTGAGTCCAGATCTCCAGAACTGCTATCTTGCATCACGCTGCCTGCTTCTTTGCCAGAACATGCTATTTTATAGATACGCCTGCAAACAAGAAAATTGTTAAACATTACCAACAACTCACAAGCCTCCATGATGCCATGCTTATGAATCAATATAGGTTGGCTTTCTATTATTTTTGGAAATCCAAGGAGTGAATTAAGGTGATCTTCTCTTTTCTCGGCTCTAAAAATTCCATTTAGATGATACTATATGCACCCATAGTAGAAATACAACAGCTTTAAAAGTGTCTTGTCAATGAATTGCAGAAACCAGATTAGACATAATGAACATGACATTCCATTCAGAGTAACAAATGTAAAATGCGTTCATGTTTCTGTTTCACTTAATACTTTGTAACATAGACTTTTTGAAATATTATGTAATGATTGTAATCTAATTCTCTCACTTGCAAAAATTTTAAGAAAAAAAAACTCGGCTATTTATCACACAACAATCCTAACTTACTTAAAAAGAATAAATAGTTGGCAGGTATGTGAACAGTCGCACATGCAAAAAGCAATAATATTTCTTTGACTGCTCAACTGTTCTCCTCTCCACAACAGTCCAACCCCAATGACAGACAAGCCGAAGCATCTGGTAAAATACCCTGCTTCATCATAATCTTATATAGCCTGTAAGCTTTATCCCAGTCTCCCATCTTGCGATATCCGGTAATGAGAGCAGTATAGGTTACCACGTTAGGAGTGAGACCAATTTTTATCATTTCATCCATCAGTGAGACTGCGATATCCATCTGAAGTAACTTGCTATATCCATCTATCAGACAAGTATATGTGAAAACATCAGGAGATAAGCCATTCCGTTCCATTTTTCTGAACAGTTCCACGGCCTTCTTCATATTTTTACGCTTGCAATAATTAGCAATTAGTGATGTAAAAACAATCGTGTCAGGTATTAAGCCCACTCCAATCATTTCTTCAAACAATTTTGTAGCTTCTGGAAGTCGTCCATCATGACAGAGACCATTTATAAGGCTTGTATAAGTAAAGATATTGGGTGTGATACCTCCCTTTAACATTCTATCATACAACATGAAAGCCATCTCCATGTTTGATGTTTTGGTGAAACCATCAATAAGGGTGCTATAGACAATAACATCAGGAACAGGCCCCCTCTTTATCAAAGTTCCAAAAACTTCCCATGCCCTATCTGGTATTCTCTCTTTGCAAAGGCCATTGATGATGACTTTATATGTATACGAATTGGGAATAATGCCCAGATCATGCATTTTATTTAAAAATATAAAAGCTTCCACTATGGATCGTTCCTTGAAAAACCCATCAATTATCACAGTGCAAGTAACAGTATTGGGGATCACCCCATTATCAACCATGAGTTGAAATGTTTCCAAGGCTTCCTTCAAGCATCCAAGTCTGCAGTAACCATAAATGAGACTGGTATAATTATAAACATCTGGAACAAAATGGTTTTGAATCATGTCCTCCCAGAGAGCAAAGGCACCAGCCAAATCCCCATGCTGGCAGTACCCATCAATGAGGATGCTATAAGCAATTTGGTCATGCTCATAACCCTGATTCCCAAACTCATGGAACAACTTTGTTGCTGTTTTTACTTCTCCTATCCCACACAATCCATGCAACAGTGAGCTACAGCTGACCATTGTAGGCATTATTCCACGGTTTACCATTTCAACAAACAGATTGTAGCCTTTAATTACATCACCTTTCTTGCAGAACCCATCAATCAGAATGCTGTAGCTATAAACATCTGGTGGCAATCCACATTGCTTCATTTCATCCAAAACCATCAATGATTTGCTCAACTGGCCTTTCTGGCAAAAACCATAGATGACAGCATTGTAACAGTAATCATTGTATGGAAGCCTTTTATATCGCAAGTCTTGAAGAACATTCCATGCAAAATCCACGTCTCCAGCTTGGCAAAGTCCGCGGATATATGTGCAATAGGTCACTGCATTTGGGCTCACACCATTTCTCTCCATATCAAAAAGAATATCATCAGCTTCATCCCTATCTAATGTTTCTTCTCTAGTATACAAGTCCATCATAATAGTGTAAGTGTATACATTAGGTGAAGGGCTTGAGCTCTTCATATCATGAAATAAGCTTCTAGCATACTCCACCTCCTTCTTTTCAACCAAAGACTTGAGCAAGAAATTGCACAAGGGTATACTGAGCTTTAGGCCAATTCTCTTAGCCTCCAAATATGTTTCAAGAGCATCTTCAAGCATTGAGGCCTCTGCCAAGACACAGATGACAGCTTCATAGGCTTGCAGCAAGCTCATGACACCATCCAAAAGACCAACCAATGAAGAAAGCAATCCAAACAAGTTGGAGCCAACACTCTTATGGTAATCCACAATACTTCTAATCAAATATTGGACCTCTCTATGCATTCCAGCAGATGAAAAGGTCTGAATAAGCACCGCAAAGGATTCTAATGAGTGGCCCAAGCCATATTTGCTCACTGCTTCTGAGAAGCTTGTTTCGCTTGCGATGCTCCAATCCAAAGTATGCACTACGATGGCAACAAAGGGGAAAAGTGTCGGGCCTCTACCAACATAAAAATCAAAGCTTTTTGTAATACTTCCTTGCGCGATAGTGGATTCAGTGGTTGGAGTTGGGTGAAAATATTGGTCATGAAGACAAGACAAGGAAGAAGCAGAGGAGTACAGCCCCAGAGATGGTAATTTTCCAAGAAGGGCTCGACGAACCAATCCCAGTTGCACCCTACTCATAGAGTAGGGTTCTAAGTCGATGATTCCAGCTGACCCCAGAATCAAGCAAACTCCCATCAGACTAAAACTTAATAAAACATCACTGGGATAAGTCTGTAAGAAGAAACCTAGAAGAAAAATATCACAAAAATGGCTTTTCTATTGCAAATTTAAACCATATTCCACGTCAAGAAACCAGAATCATTACAAAGATTGAGTCTTTTTCCGTAGAAAAAACTGCCCATCGGATTTTAACGCCAAAGATCGAATTTTTTCCGTAGAAACAACTGCCCATCGGATTTTAACTCCAAAACCCCTCAGGTCTGGAAATCTTTGACAGGAAACAAAAAAAGAGCTATGGGAGAATCGAAGAAAGAGAGAGAGACCTAACTGCCGGTAGTGCGACGAGGAATTGTAGAGGCTCGGAGAGGAACGATACATTTGGGAGCCGCTCGGAGAGAGAGAAAGTGGAGAAAATACGGCCCGCTTCCCCGCTCTCTAATGGCTTTGAGCACGGGCTGTGCACGCATCGATCAAGGTAAATGACTAGATTTTATTAACCCTAATTTTTAATATAAGTTTTCCAATTTATCATATTTAAATAAATAAAGTCGGCAAGCAATGACGACTTTACATAGAAGTACCCCACGTTTTATATTTTTATAGAGTCGGCCGGTCTTGCGACTTTACATAAAAGTACCCTACTTTTACATATTTCCACAAGAGCTGGATCTGACGAGTTCATGCAGAAGTATCCAATTGTTATGACGACTCCAAATTTTCATATTTTCACCCACAATGAAGGGAGGTGTGTCGACGTTCCAAAGAACTGAAGACTCCTAGATCTCTATTTTTTTTTCTTGGTTCCTGTAGATGCCTCTGTGTGCTCTTCTACGCTCTTTCTTGGTTCGGAGGGCTAGCCAGGATCAGGAAGAATGAAGGCAAGGTCAGTATTTTTCCCCATACTTGTTGGTTGTGTTAAGGGATGAAGCTTGGAGTCTTTTCCTGCCTTCTTGTATGAATGTTTCCTTTTGCTGGGACTTGTTAGAATCAAGGAACCTATTTTGCTTTCAAAATTGTCGCCATTGATAGCTTTTGTGCCAAATTTTCTTATGAACTTAGTACTGGAACGAAATGGCTTCCTACCTGTGCCTTCTTTGATTCCTTCTTGCTTCTCATTCGCAAGATGAAGAAACGGTGGAGAAAGAAGGTGCAATCTCTGTTTTATGTGGTCTTAAATATGTTATTTTCGATTCCTGTGGGCAGTTGCCTGGTACTAAAGATTTAAAGAATCCTCTGGGAATAAATTCTTTTTGTCTATAATTGCTTCATTAGTTCCTGATGGTGAAATATTTTGATGTTAGACATGTAATTAAGGAATTTATTAGAAATCTCTTAATTATGTTTTCTTCTTTTCCTTCTGAGCGCTTATAGCTCCAGCTTTCTAGAATCTTGATTAGTAGAAATCCACAAATCTTGTGTACCAAAAAAAAAAAAAAATTCCACAAATCTTTAGCACTGCTTCTTGGGCCGATTAATCATAAGAAGAGGCTAAGCTGCTAGATTTTGGCTCTTGGAGCTTAACTTCTTGAATCCTTATAAGAAATCATGTTAATGGAGATCTTTGAGTATAGCATAATGGAATTAAGGTAGACCCTCCTACTGCAGTTTGGAAGTCTTTGTTCAGTTATCCTGCTTCAGGTCAAGAATTGAGGGTTCTTTATTTAATTAGAGGTAAGGATTTAGTGTAGCTTAACAAGTGAGCCACATCTTGTGGATTTAAACTAGGCGAGGTCACTGCAAGATCAATAAATCATGGAAGTAGTTATGTGTAAAGAAAAATCAGCAAATGACTATAAATCTTCATCGATAAATGTTCTCAGTTCAGAGCCATGTTTCTGAAGAATCCCAATCCAAAATTTCATATTCCTTCATTAGTTCTCAATTTATCCTATTTGTACTAAAGCCATAATAAAAAATTGTGAAAAAAATCTTGATTAATATATATTTTTCTCCTCTTCTTTTTTTTGGGTAAACATAGCCTCAAATTACGAGAATCTTGAATGTTAAATGTACACTAGATTTAGGTCCCTAGAATATATATTTGTCTTCGCTTCTTTCTTCGCATTTGGAATTGGGTCCCTAGATTTCTTCTACCAATATATTTACCGATTGGCGTGTTTCTTCTCTGCATGTCGAATTGCTAGAAGTGGTTTCAACTATTAGAGGACGCACTTTTGTTCTTCTCAAATTGTTGCTTTTGCCCAAAAATGGAGGTATTTCTATTGTTCAATTTTGATACTGCCTGTTGTGGGAATAAAGGGTCCGAACTTAATCCCACATCGACTAGATAATGGAGAGATTTGTTCCTTAATGGAGGGGGGATATCCCTTTCTCTTCATATGTACCTTTTGTGGGGCAAAATCGTCCGTTGAGAAGAGACTATAAAACCCCCTTCAAAGCGGACAATATCTTTGAGGAGAAGCAGTTGCCTCCACTGTCTGAGACCGAAGGGAACGAGGTCGGAGGACGATAGATCCCCCCGTAGTGCTGGACGCGCGGATCGGAGGCCGATCTCCCTTGACTTTATCAATGGTGCTTTTGTTGACAGCCCTTGACCTCGGCACAGACCTCTCTCCTCGAGGGTTATGTTGTGGGAATAAAGGGTCTGAACTTAGTCCCACATCGACTACATAGCAGAGAGGTCTGTTCCTTAATGGAGGGAGGCTATCCTTTTCTCTTCAGACGCGCCTTTTGTGGGGCAAAACCATACGTTGGGAAGAGACTATGAAACACCCTTCAAAGCGGACAATACCTCTGAGGAGAAGCAGTCGCCTCCGCTATTTGAGACCGGTGGGGATGAGGTCAGAGGACGGCAGATCCTCTGTAGCGCTGGACGTGCGGGCCGGAGGCCAATCTTCCTTGACCTCATCGCTGCCCATTTTTTATCTCTTTTATGCATCTTTGAAGCAATATGACTTGTAATAAGTATCAATTTTTTTGAAAAAATGTGCTTAGTAGCAGATTGAAGCTATCTTTCTAATAGTTCACATAGTTTTTCAGTTTTTGTACTTAAAGACTACATTCATGTTACTCCTACATCTCAAGTTAAGGTTGTTCCTGAATTCTTATGGTGCCAGGGTTTCGCGTTGGTCATTCATGGGCAGTTATTTCCGATAGTTGTAAAAACAACTGGTTTTGATATAATTTGCATATGATGAACAGGCTGACTTGATATATTTGGAAACATGAGCTCATGTGGTAACAAATGTTAAATGCTTGATGTATTATTGTGAGAACTCATATGGGCGTATGTTCAATTCTACATCAGTTAGTCGTTTGATAGATCTTGAATATTTATAACGGATCAAGCAATCCAAATAATATTTTTTGACTTCCCATTTTGGAGGAGGTCCTGAGTTGTGATACATGGTATTACAGTGAACTCGGTCTATATCCTATGTAGACTAGAAGACACTGCAGTATGGGTCCTAAATAGCTTGATGAGTACGTCAGAGCTTAAATAGGGAGAGTATGTGAGGATCCATGCGGACGTGTGTTTAGTTCCATATTGATTAATTATTGAGACGATTTTAAGTATTTATACAGAATTAAAAAATCTAAATACTATCTTTTGGCTATTCATTTCGGATAAGGTCATGGGTTATTATAGTTATTATTTGCTTTTGCGAATATGATATCTTTTGTATTTAATAGGTGGCGATCCTAGATTTTACCTAACAAAATAGGGGTTTCAATAAATTAAGCTAGCCCGGCTAAGCAATAAGCTCAACCGGCTTTAAACCCGGCTTATATGGGAGAGCAGCCTAGCTGGGGTTATCGTGCCGCCCGGGGGTATTAAAGCAAGCAAAGTGGAGACCGCCACATTAGCCTGCCACGGCCACGTGGCGTCAAGTCCAAAGCCCCATTCACTTTCGCCAGGCGGCCGGTAACGTATTATGGGAATGGGAGCGCGGCAGGAGGACGGTTCCGAGCTTGGATTCTTGGAATGCCGCGCACTAAATCCCGAGTCCAGTCGAAGGTCAGAATTCTTCCCACTTTTAATTCCCAATCCAAGTTCCCTCGCCTTTAACATCAATTCCTGCTTTCCCTATATTTGTTTTAATGCGATAACAGATCTGCCGTCCGTTTACTTGAACCGACATTAGTGGACGGAAGATTGAGCGCAAGCATAGATACTTATATGCGGAAGAATCTATAAAGGTAGCGCGGCCTCTCTCTCTCTCTCTCTCCTTCCCTAAAGAAAACAGATCTTTTTTTAACATCGATATTTGATTTCTCCCACTTCGTTCTTGGCTTTTCATATTCTATTCGGTTTAAAGCCTCAGACGAAACCCCTCCGCGCTCTCGCTCTCGCTCTCGCTCTCGCCGATGGAGTAGCGGATGAGGCCGAGGACGATCCTCGATTTCTGACGACTCAAGAAACCCCTATCAGCGTCTCCCAGGTTTAAGAGATGAATTTCGGCGATCTTTCTCTCTACTGGTAAAACCGACGGATTCTTGTTCTTCTTCGCCTCTCCCCGGTCTCCGCGAGCCGTGGACTTCGATCGGGATCTTGAATTCTGGTGCGTTTCTTCTCCCTTTTGTTGAGGGCTTTGACCGATGATCGTGTATTGATCAATATAGAATTCGGTGGTTCTTTAATTAGATTAGGGCGATTGTGGCTGGAGTCTTTTGTTTGGTATTCCATGTCAATGAATCTTCGTACAAAGTGCTGCTACTGTCTTGCGATCAGAACTCATGAAACGTGGCTCTGGAATTGCTTTGTGGTTCTTTATTGGATTATCGGATTTCTTTTGATTTTTCAGGAAAAAAATGTTTTTTAACTAATACTAAACTTTTGAGTGGGAACCTGTTCTTGAGCTGCTGGTATCTTGCAGAGCTGGTTGTTTTATTGAATTTAATGAATTATTTCTTTCTGGTATCTGGCTTAATGCAACTCTTTCGTTAATTACATCTTTTCAACAGTTGAGTGTTCTATAGGATCATCAACTTAGCTATATTGTCAGTTCGTGGAGAATCAAAAAGCAGTTATATATTGTCAGTTCGTGGAGAATCAAAAGCAGTTATACTTCAAAGGGGGTAGAAATGATCATTGGTAAATGGCAATAGCGTGGTGTTACAGGACAATTTGTTCATGTATTAACTTGATGGCTATATTATTCCTAATATGTTAACCTCAGGGTCTGATATTGGAAATGTAACTTGCCATGCAATTTGTGTTAATGTGTTGTCTCTGAGGATGCTGACTTTGTGGCCTTGTGTAATTGGAGGGGAAGGAACATCAGATACATTTGTGTAGTGACTATAGGAAGTAAAGAGGATGTTCAGACTTTCGATTGTTGACTATCAGGAGATCATAACCATAGCCATAACCATCTAGCCAAGGTTCACCATCTTGGTTAAAGGTGGCAATTTACAATCCGACTTGTCAACCTGACCCGCGAATGACCCATTTTAAGTAGGTTTTGAGTTGACATAAACAAATTTCGGTTATAAATGGGTCAACCCGTCTAACCTATTTATCGAATAGGTTTGGCTCACATTTAGATCTTTGATTCATTTAATCTGTTTTGACTCATTTAATAATTGGATCGGATCATTATCCAACTCATTTAACCTGTATAAAACTTGTTTAACCTATTTGAAACCTGCTTAACCAATTTTTGACATGTTTAACCTGACTTGCTTAACTTGTTTAAATCCATTTTACTTGTTAAAAACTTGTTTAACCCATTTAACCTGTCTTGACCTGTTTAATAAACGGGTTATATAGGTCGGGCCGAGTTACCAATTTAATAAACAGGTCGGATTCAAATCTAAACTTTTAACCTGTCGGGTTTGGGTCGACGAATTTTTGATCCGACCCGGATCCGACTCGACCTATATCTGATGTGCTTTGACCTGATTGCCACCCTTAATCTCGGTGCTAGATTCCGTATTGGTACCATCCTATTATAATATCGGTACGTCCATTACAGGAGCTAGTTCAATATACCGAATGTTAGTACACGCTTAGTACCGTATACTGGTTCGACCTGGTATAGTACGGTATAATCGATACACATCAACATCGACTGGTACGACAAACCTTGCATCTAATGTTTTCCAACTATTTGGGATTGGCTTTATGACTTTTTATTCACCACGCATTGCTATATAAGCCAATCTCTTATATTATTCCAAGTTTTTCTATAGTCTTTTTTATAACCTCCAACCATGTAATTGTTAGGTCCTTTTCTCCTTTTTTTTACCATTTTCAACGCAAACCAACGCATCTTTCCTCATTGGTGCCTTTTAGATTTTTGTTGTATATGTTCATACTATCTCAGTTGATTTTTTGTTACTTCATCCTTAATTTGTACAACTCTTACAACTCCTTTAATATTTTTTTTATTTTATCTTTTCTAGTTTTAGCAAATATCCATATCAATATTCACATTTCTTCAAATCATGTATTTCCTTTATTGCCCAGCACCTTGAGATATACGACATGGCAAGCCTTGTTGTTCTGTAGTTTTTTTTTTTTTAAAGTCTTCAAGATATGCATCTATGATATGATATTCTGGATACACCTCTTTTTTATCCAACCATCTTTAATTCTATTATATATGTCTTCATCCATCTTCCCAGTATTTTATATAATGGGTCCTAAGTAATGAAAACAGCCATTTTGTGGTATATTTTGGTCATAAATCTTAATTGGTATCATATTTTTCATTTTCATTCTTACTAAATTTGCATTCCATATACCGTGCCATTATTCTAATCTTAAAGCCCTGATCCTTCAATTTTTTTCCCACAAGTCCAATATGATATTTAATGTAGTTCTCTTTTCATTAATGAATAGTTTATCGTTTTCAAATAACATACACCATCGTATATCTTCCTGAATACTAGCAGTAAGTTTATTATATTTAGTGTAAAAAGATATGGGCCTAGTGACGATCCTTGATGCAAGTCTATACTAATTGGAAATGCACTTGGTGTATCATAACAACTTCTAATACATGTAAGTGCCCCAATGTACATGTTTTCAATACACTCTTCCTTCTTAAAGTCCATTGAATTACTTTTTTTAGGACTCCTATCATAAGCTTTTTGTAAGTTAATGAAAATCATATGTAGACTCTTCTTTTTTCTCTATATTTTTCGATCAAATATCTACGTAAAAGACGGCCTCTGTTGTTGATTTTTTAGGCATAAATCTAAATTAGTTATCTGGAATAGTTGTTATTTTTCTTAATTTTAAGTCAGTTACCTTTTCCTATAAGTTCATACAGTCGGCTCATAAGCTGAATTTCCCAATAATTAGAATAATTATGTACCTCATCTTTTTTCTTATAGATAGATACTATAATATTTTTCTAATCATTTGATATCTTCTTCGCTTGTAAGATTTTATCAAATTAGTTTGTAAGCCAATTTAACCCAATATCTCCTATGATTTTTCATATTTTGGTAGGTATTTCATTAGGCTAATGCCTTTTTTTTTTGCCATTGGGACAACTGCACCACTTTTATATCTCTTAAAATACTGGACTACTTGCTTTTAGCTAATGGATAGATGCATCCACATGCTTCTTCCTAGTGTTTTTCTCTTTTGAATAACATGGACCATAACACAGCCTTCTGAAGATCAAAATCTAGAGGATAAGACTATAGAGGAAAGAGCATAAGGTTGGCTCTTTGTGCAAGTGAATTATGATGGAAACTCTTTTTTTCTTCAGACAACTGCTTCAAACGGCTATATATCTCATTGTAATTCTGAATGCCTGCTAGATTGATTACTTGTGTTGTTTGAACATTGCCTTGTTATGTGTATAAAGACCATGTGTATATTTTGTTCTCTCCCCATTCCTCTAGGCTTGGTCTTCCCTCACCAATTGGATTAAGTCTAAGGTTAGGGTTGCTGGTGTTCCTTTTGAAAATTGGTCAAGAAAAATTTTTCTCTTGAACTCACTATAAAGTTTTGAGCTGCCGCTCATGGTAGAACTGTTGGTTTATTTGCTTATCATATCAATGCAGGGTTTTTTTCAAGAGCTGGTGGTCTTATCAGACTAAAATGAGATTGAGTTGAAAATTCTTTAGGGTTTCGCGCTTTTGTTTTTTCAGACATCTGGTTAATTATGTCTTTTTTAAGAATCAAATGTCATATTGAATTGTAGACTGAACCATGTTATAGGTTAGTGCAGAAGGAAGAGTGAGTAATATTCATATGGTGTAAGGAAAGAGCCTCTATCTGATGATGCGGAGTTATTGCTTGGTCTTTTATGGCGAGATTTATTTTTCTCTTATTTTTTAAGCCTTAGTAGTACATATTATAATCTCACGATCTAGCAGTTAGAAGTAGGGCCATTTTGCTCCCCAGGATGTTAACTTGGCAGCCTTGTGTAGTTGGAGGACCAAGACATTGGATATCTATACACATCAACATATGAAGAAAAGTGGATACTTCTAGCGGTCTAGCTTTCGATTGTTCAATATCAAAACCCCTGCTAAAAGTAATAGCTATTAATGGTTAGAGATCATAATAGTCAGAATTTAGAAAGTACACGTATAATTAGGTGCACTAAAGCAAATCAATATCTTGTTGATACAATTTGATTATGGTCAAATTTTTAGGAAGCTTTAATAGTTAAAGATTTATTTGATTATCTTCCCCACTTCACCATTGTTATTTGAAACTTAGTTGTTTAGGACTTAGGAGTTCTATTATGCAAATGGTGTCTAAGGTTTGGATAAATGGTATATAAATTTTAACCAATAGTCCAAGGTTTTGGTCTGATTAAATGTGCTTTCTTAGGTTAAATTGATGGAGTATCATGTGAGCCACTGTTACTGAAGTATGTGATTATGGTTGTGGATTATTTTTCGAATTGCTCACTATGCTCAAAAGACTAGTGATGTGATTGTTGGTATTTCATGAAGGAATAACCCTTTAACAGTTCCTACGTGTAATGTGAGTGATGGAGAGATATGATTCTAATTATCAACATTGGTTGTAGATCATGATTTATTTAATAACATTTTGATGAAAGAAATGTATGAAAATGATTGTGATTCTTTGGTCAATGGATAATATTTGTACTATGGTCTAGATGGATATTTTTTAGGGGTAAACTCATTAATCAAAGAATCATTGATTAGAGGAGTTGAAAATAACTGTTTTAAGTTGACAATTTCATGTTAGCCTCAGTTTTGCTGGCCGATGACCTGATTCAGGCTTTGGATCAAGCACTCAATAAACATGTTAACATCACCACTTGCCGTAATGACATTAAATAACATCCACCAGTTAGTTTATTATTGTTTTGAGATCAACTTTTCTAATAAGTTTAGAATTTCATGTTAGCCTCAGTTTTGCTGGCCGATGACCTGATTCAGGCTTTGGATCAAGCACTCATTAAACATGTTAACATCAACACTTGTCATAATGGCATTAAATAACATCCACCAGTTAGTTTATTATTGTTTTGAGATCAACTTTTCTAAATCCATATGCATTTGTATTACTCGGATTAGAATAATTCTGGCTTGTGATGGCTTTATCAGCTTGTTTGGATAACCATGCTTTAAGACATATTAGCTTGTTGCTTTCACATGTGCGCGCGCGCACGCACATGTAAAGAGGCTGTATCCAACAAAAATGTATTATTCTGCCTTACATATCATCTCAGTATTTCTGGCTTGAGCGATGCTGAAAATTATTAATTCAGTGGTGTGTTCTATAGCTAATTGGCTTGGTGTCTCTTACGTCAGCCTAGAGGAAACAATGCTCCAGCGACATGTAATTCCTGTTGGACTACAGTGACTGAAGATACGGATAATAAAAAATGGGCGGTCTCTGCTGCCGTTCATCCAGAAGTGGTGAATCAGATAGAGAACCAGTTTATTGCTATGTGCGTAGCTCCTGCATTTGCATTAGTTTTTTTTAATATTTCAAATTTAACCTATACTGTTTATAGTTTTGATCTTTTATTAGCTATTAAATTCAGGTTTTATCAGAACAACACTTTTATTCTTAAAATATGGATTTTATATGTCTTCTATTGTTAAAATGTGGATTTGCTTGCTTGCTTTATGTTCAGGTGAATAAAACTATGGATTACATTTCCCTCTGCTGCTCTCACTCACCAAACGTGGAAGAAACTTGATTCTCATTTTTCTCATGATTTTCCCTGGGTTTTGTTAATGTACTGCTTTTATAATGGTGCTAATAGGAAAAGGGAAAAATCCTCAACAGCATGATGTTCTGATGCCATTTTGGAATGTAGGAAGTCTGAACCAGGAGCTGGTGTGGGAAGTGCTATGCTGGAAAGTTTAAGGTAGATGTACTTAATAAAAATTGATTCTTGGATTTAAAAACAGATTATAAAATAGAATTTTAGTTGCTTCTAATACAAATACAATTTGGTCAGTCAAGTTGCGAATTGAAATGTCAGTACATGGATATGGTAGCAGGAATAAAATTTGACAGTTTCGATACTGTATTTTTAAAAGAAACAACTAAGCATTTTAAAAAAGGAGAAGGTGTAAGCAAGGTATCCGGACTCTCGATATGAGGTGTAAGGCTCATTGATTAACACATAAAAGGTTTAAAAGTTTGATAAAAGTTAACGCAAAAGGTAGCAGGGTAATAGATGTCAATTTTTTGTTTGAACTTTGGACTTTACGATGAAATCTGTTGTGGATCACACATTCCGCATGCTAGTGTCCATAAATATCTTAAAAGGTAGACAGTAACCTATCTTACCAAGACTCAGCTTGGAATTTGAGCCTACAAGCATGCAAACATATAACTAAGATGGATTTCTTCCCTTTCATTTGGTTGCTAAAACAATCAAAGCATTACTTGCGTGCTTCTCATAGAAGGCATAGTTTAAAGGTGTCTGACATGAATCTCTTAACATTACACCATTTTCATGTTATAAAGCCTCATTATTGTCCTTGAGGTGCTATGAAAATCAAGCCCCAAGGCATGGGGTGAGGCAAGCCTCAAGTAAGCCTTATATAAGTCCAATATTAAATGGTTGAGGTTGTCTGCAATAAACATGAACAGTTGGACTGCTGTTTGTGTATATACAAGCTCATAGCAAGGACATTACATGAAGCTAATTGATTTAATTTGGGTAGTCGATTCATGTGGACATGATGGCATTTTTTATTTTTTCATGCTGTCTTTTTTCCCCCACTTATTTTTGGTTTTAAAATTGTGATGTAATTAATACTAGAAAAGGGTTTTTTTGGAAGGTGGGAAATGAGATTAATGCCGCTCTGCATCACTTTGATTTTATCAATGCGGTATTAGCACCTGAGCTGAAGAGAACCTCACAGCTTATGGATTTTCGTTCTTGTCTCCTTTTCATAATCATCATTAGCTAAATACTTGTTTACTTTGATGAAGCTACATCTTTTTTCTTTCTTGTTGTCCGTTTTGATAGGTGGGTGAGGTGAGTTGGAGTCATAACCACTGCCACAGTACTACCTCTTCTTGCTCTTATTCAACACGATCTAAAATCATATGAATACTACTGCCAACTCTGTGTAGAATTTGTTCACATTGGAAATCAAATTTGTGTTACTCTCTAATCTATATAACATGGGCATTAGGGGAGTCAATTGCCATCATAAAAACACTATCTAAGTATACTCCACTCTTTACTGAATACACCCATTTCATTCTATTCTATCAAATACTGTTTAATGAAGAGAAATAAATAATGGTGCATCTGATATTGACAGTGTTCTCATAAATTTATACATGAAAAAAATCTGATGGAAACACTTTAACCTCAAACTTTTCATTATTCAGTGAGATCACAGCTTTGCATATCCAAGCACTAGATCTTTACATGGAATTTTTTCAAATAAAAAAAACTTATTCAGTGAGATCACAGCTTTGGTCAAATTTATGAATTTGACCTCATCATTCATGGTCATATTCTTGTAAATGGTCAAATTTATGAATTTGACCTCATCATTCATGGTCATATTCTCGTAAATGGTGACATCATATAATATGGTTATACCACACCCAACCTTTTCCTTTGGTCATGTTGCTCATGTGCTTCTTCATATCCAACTTTTTTATTTTTATTGCAGAGCCGAACCACTAATGATATACGATGACCACATAAAACTATAATGGCACAACATTCTCTGACCTTGTTTCAATCTTAGATGCAGCATCTGCTGATCAGTATATCTTTCCTCTTCTCGATAAGCACTAAGGTAGTGTAATTAATTTGCTTGAGAATTACTAAACATTTTCAGCTAAACATACATGCCCAACATTCTACACATCAATTCTTATAGCCAATCTAATTTATGATCATATATATCTGAGGCTGCACTTTGTTTAGGGATATGAAAATGTGGGATAGAAATGGTTATTCAACAAATCATTCCTACTTTTGCTTGCTATGATTTTTGGAACAACTCTATGTTGAGGGTGCCTTTATCTACTAAAAAAGAAAGTATGTCAGCATAAATGAAGGCTTTATTGCCAGGAATAGCTTATGACAGCTTTTACTGGAATAGTTGTGCTTGGCATAAACAGTCCTGACTCCCGACCTTAATTATATTCCTTGCGTATGTCCTTTAGTAAGCTGTGCAGGCATAAGGCTTTCCAAGCCCATTATCTATTTTATATATTGAGATTCTGCTAATTAATCTTGAATGCTCCATCCAACTACCTTTCCCTATAGCCTCTTGATATGGTTGCTATGTGCAATTTCAAAGGCATGAGTGAAATCTTTTTTTAATTTTGTGTTATATTCTTTTCTCCATGGTTATCAGGATCCTTTCAGGGATTTTACAGTAGATGCTACCGTTGCTTATAATGTGCATAGTTCTGTTGATATCCTATTCAAGCCCATGACCTCCTGTTCTGTTTGCTAAAGTGTCTATGGAGTCGCATACTTCATGGCATGAGCGTCATCCACTAATTTCAAAGATAGTGTGATCTGTAATATGGTAGCTTTATAAAAAGATCTACATGTCTAGTACGATGTCATTATTTTTTGTAGAAATTTGTTCATTGATGTTGTATATGGAGATTGTATGTGCATCTGCTCTGCGTGGTGTATTTGGAGATTGTATGTGCATCTGCTCTGCGTGGTGTCTTGCTTAGGTCTTCAAGAATTATAATGCTTTCCTTTTTACTGCATCTTATGTGATGGCTGGCTTTCTATAATTCTGTTTAGTTTGGGGGATTTTGGGGAGGAAGTGTCTCTTTCAAGTTATGTGCACCAGCTTCAGTTACATTAGAGATGTTGCTTGTTGACACACCTTGCTATACGCTAATACAATAAAGCACGTTTTTTATTATTTTTTTTTACCATTGATATCCTCTAATTTCAGGATAATTAATTTTGAGATACGAGTTTTCCATACAAATATATTATGTCAAACCTCGATTCCTTTGTGCAGTGCCCGCAAGATTTAGAGGTGTATGGCCCATTGTCTACCACCCATGGTACATCTTCTGTAGTCTCTGATGGACTCCTTGTCGATACAAATTTGGAGACATCTATTCCAGATGCTTACCAGGCACCTCCTGCACCATTGCCTTATGATGTGCGCTTAGCAAGTTCACGAACGTCACCTGGAAGTTTAGAAAATTGTGGAAACAAGACTGATCATGTGCATCCAGCAGACTCCCAACCAACACGGGAAACTGATGAAATGTTAGAAGGTTCAGATACATGTGGGGCTTTAGAAAAGTCAGACTGCAAGAGTAAAACTGATTTTGAGCATGACTCCCCTAAAACAGAAGATGAACCTTCCAAGGTGGATGCACCTATTGCTTCAGCTACTGATGAGGAAGATGTTTGCCCCACTTGTCTTGAAGGTATTGTTTTGTCCCTTTATAGAGAGTCACATCTTATTGTGCCACATTGCAATAGCGAGAATAAAACTTTGCACTTAATGAAATATGTGCTCTGGAAGAGTGGGAATAGTTTTTCAATTTTGTTAACTTTTCTGGATCTCAGTTGTGTCGAAAGAATATGATTAAAATGAAGGAAACAGAAATTGATATGGTTATTTGCTTCTAGAAACCTGTAAAATTTGAGCTGCATTTTTTCTTTTTGGCTTGAAAGACATGAAAGAAAATGCATTATGTTTTATTAGTTGAGGTATGCAGTCTTAACCATTGAGGACAATATTTGAAAGAAACTCCTATGGCTTCTTTGCACTGGTTATGTCCCGCATTACCTAACTTATGAAGCAGAGGATGTATTGCTTTCTCTAAAAGCAAACAATGACAAGTTGATCGATTTGGTGGATCAAATAGCTATCTTTTTCTTTTGTCAACTATCAATCAGGTATAGCATTATGGGCTATGTGCTGCTCTAGTTTAGTAGTTTGTGGGAAAAAGCTTATTTTATAGCAACTAATATATCATCACTGAGAAAGTTGTATAGCCTTATATAAATACAATAAGTTTCTTCTTGTTTTTGGCACTCAATTTGACTTCAGTCAAGCTAGTATTCATATCGTTGCCACTTGGAGACTTTCCTGCTTCTATTTTTAAAAAGTCATGATTTTCATTTCTGAAAAATGATCATATTTGAGATGATACCGAAATCGATATAGATTCCTGAGCTAGTGAACAGTCAGCAGCAGGGTTGGTTATTCAAGTTCAAGGCCTGCACGTGATCAGATTCCTGTTGGTACACTACCATGAAAGTTTACATCTCATGATTTATTAAGAGTCTGATGTCTTGATGGCAGATCATTTGCATATGCTTGAAGTGATCTTAACTTTTGTATTGCACTTAGAGCTAAAGAGTCTGATAAATTTCATTACCTGTTTCTTTTGCAGAGTATGATGCAGAGAACCCTCGCATTTTAACAAAGTGTGAACATCATTTTCACCTCTCTTGCATTCTTGAGTGGATGGAGAGGAGTGATACTTGCCCCATTTGTGACCAGGTTTGCCTAGCAAAGAATTGTAACTATATAATGCTTCTTGTATTTGGCAATCTTGTTTCTTCATGCATCATCGCCAAGCCAAGTTCTCAAGTTTCTGCTGAATTTTAACTGTTGGGACAGCATAGCACATTTAGATGCCGATCAGTATTAGTATATATGTATAAATTATTGTTATGAGGTTTGTTGAAAGTAGTCTTTACCTGCCTCATAATCTACATATATCTTAGCAACTTGTAACCTGTTTTAGAAAGTGAAAAGCCAGGGATGAACATTCCTGCCGAGAATCAGAAAAGAAATGAATTTATGATGCACGCGAACAGTACGTAATCAAAAAAAATAAAGGCCAAAATGCATGATCTGCGCTTTTGAAGGGTGTATTATTATCCTGGGAATACTGAACATATGATTTCTTATTGCAGATCATGATGATCGATCATATGTCTAGTGGGTAGCACTGGATATCTACAATGGTGAGGTTTTAGTTTTCAGGCCCTTTGGAGTGGATGCCAGCCTGAACAGAAGTATTGTCTACTCATCTTTACACTAATAATTGGCGGAAGCAAATGTCCCTACGGTAGTCTGTTCATAATATGAAGTTTTCGACTCTCAAGTATCAATATTGTGGGTCAAATTTTTTTGGATTGCCTAAAGGAAAATAGGTAAAAGTGAAATGTTTTGCTTTGTTCTGCATCATTCCTGTAAAGCTTTAAATTTTTTTGTGATGCTGAATGGCTGGCAGATGGAATTTAAGATGTGGTGGTCGCATGCCAGGTCTGGATGTGAGACTAGAAATTCTTTTGCCCTATTTCTGAAGCTTTTATTTTTCTTTTTTTGTCCTGGCTTGTCTTCCAGTGAGTTGGTTGTATTTTATATAGTTCAGGCAATTTCTCATCTGCCATGTATATTGGAGTTGTATAGGAATTCCCCCCCCCCTTCCCTTTTTTTGTGATGTTTCTTGTCCAGTGTATGAAAGATGCACAGTGATCCGTAAGACACATTTTGTTTTTGTTTCATATAGCTGAAGAATAATGATCTTCGTTATGTTATAAAAAACTATAAAAGTGTCTGAAATGACCAGGTGCGCATATTCACGTTTTCAATCGAGGTGCCTAGCAGCATTGGCACCCGTTTGTTATGATGTTTTCAAGTATTTAGCAATTCTTAGCCTTTTCCTTCAGAGAAATATTTATGGTGGGGGTCGGTTTTGTGGGTTTTGTGGGAGGCTCGTGCAAGCCATCAAGTCACGAATGTTTTGATCGATTGCATATTTATCGAGGGCATTGTTTTAATGCTTGTCTTGTATTTTTCTTGGCAATTGACTTAATGTCTGTCAGAGGATGCATTTAGGATTATTTTCCCCCTCCCCCTGTTTTGGTATAGTACATAGTAGGGCACTTGCATGTTTGGTTTTCAGGTGACTAACGTAGCTAATGTGCTTGTACTCAAGCGAGCAATTTGTACGCGGCCGCGATTAATTAAAAAGAATTATCGTGGAATAATGAGGATGATACCTCAAAAGTGTGGAGAAAATGTACAGGAATGAGGCAGGTGAGGCTTCTTTATTTATTATTATTTTTTAAGATGGTTGGTTGTCTCAGGTTGCCGTATTTTTTTTCCACTTTAGCATGTCCTTGCAACCCATGGTCTGTAATCATTGATGCTGTCAATTTGGCCCTCCCGGAAACATTATTAGGTGACGGAACCGGGCGATGGAGCATGTATAAATAGCCCACGGGAATTCTGAACTATGCTCGTACAATTGGCACAGGTTTAATTGGGCCAGGTTCAGTCCAGAATGGCTCCAGTCTTTACTGGCCTGCAGTTGGGATGGAACTCATGTTACTGCGTTGAGCTTATTGCTTCTTGTCAAGATCCAAACCCTGATCTAGCTTAAACTGGCTGGAACTATCATCAACAATAAACCCTGATAGCAGGAGTTTAAGGTGGCACCATCACATGGAACGATGTGGATGTCAAAACTCGCCCCGGATGGACCCTTTCCTTGGGCTGCCCCTGGCCACCCACCAGGTGTTTTGGCATCTGTATTTGATAATGGGGTTGAAGACATTGGCGTCATTCGAGTCCATCAAATAATGAAATCTTGCTTCCACCGTAGAAGCTAACACGACACATCACATGCTACAATATTCATGCTTGGCTTTTGACTGCTCTCAAAAGCAACCGTAGGTTGCTTTGCCTGCATGCGTCGCATATATTAAAGTGTGATACGTTACCCAAGTATGATACTTTCTACTTGCAGTCCAACACAAGCACAGGTTGACGCTATTTTTCTAGGACCAGGTGCCACGCCCACGCATTGTAAAGATCGTAGCATGGCTTTCCATGCTTGGCATTAAAAAGCACGCGGTATATACGTATGCCATTGGTATTAAAAGGTAGCACTAGTCTTTTTATTGTTTCACGCGAAAAGGTCGTATACTAGATGTACTCAATGCGTCCTAATCATCAGTTAAGTACATAATGTTGAGTGGTAATTTTAGTGTTACTGCCTAGCGAATAATGCTTAAGGATATTGGCAAAGAAAACTACGTTCATATTTATAAGATTAATTGGCGCCTTCTTTGATGAATCATAGAATCTTGTCCCCCTTCCCTCCGATCAGTGGGACAGGGCAGAATCCAAGTAAATATTTTTTATGGTTTGTCTCACACTATTTGGCACGAGAAGGATGAGTTAGGAGAATGGAGTTGATACGATGACCCTTGTGAATCTCGTCAATCAACCTGGGCACGACATTCTAGCTTCACGATTCATGGGAACTATAGGGATCGTGATCCACATGGATCTTATGATCTGTTAAACATAGATTTGAAGTTGTTTATCACAAATATTTTAATATTTCCTGATAAATTTTATACCAGGTAAAATGTTAATTGCACCCTTGCATAAAGGGGTCCAAATAAGTCCATGAGAAAATGGAAGCAGGATTCGTTCTACACTCATTCATCATGTTTGTAATCTGTGAAAATGTCAAAATTTTCTACTCACAGAAGGTTTGAACTCCTAATGACTTCTAATGCAGGCTAAGACAACAAAATGGAAGTTTTTTTTTTTGTCCGAAAAATTCAAAATGGATAACTAACTATTCAGACGATCAGAGGAGTAACGCGGACATTAGCTGGGGCGCTCGCCAAGAAACTACCAGGTCTCCGTCGTAAAAAATTCAGACAGCAGGGTAGTCCGGTCATTTCATTTCCAGTAATCAGACAAGGATTCGAAATTACATACCGGCTATGGCCGGTGGAGGAGCGTACGTGAGAGAGAGAGAGAGAGAGAGAGAGAGAGAGAGAGGTCGTTTAGCTTGGCAGTTGGAAAGCATCGAGTGAGTGTGTTTGCTCTCCTTCTTTGCTCTCTCTCTCTCTCTCTCTGAGAAGACGGCTTTATTCTCGGGAAAAATCCAAGAAACTTTCGCCTTATCCTCCTCTCTATCATCGCGGAACCGAGCTCCCGGAGCTCAATTCTCTCAAATCCGTGGCGTTTTTCGCGAATTGGGGCTCAAAATCAGGTCCTTCGTGAAGGAAAATCCCGAATTCTAGCTCGCTGAAGCACAGATCGGCCTCATTTCGTGTGATCCCGTGTGATTTTTTTTTCTTCTACTTCCATTAATCGAAGCAATGGCAACTGGTATCCTGCAATCCAGCATTTTTTTATTCTTACCCGAATTGATTTTTCCCTTTGCTGTTCTTGGAAATTGATCAGTTCTCATCTAGAATTAGGGTTTCTTCTTTTTGCAATTCTTGGTAAATTGGTCCAGTTGGTGCTCATGGATTGGTTTTTGATGGTTAGAATTGAATGAGATCTCTGGCCTTGTGTGGGAGTCATGAAGTGAAGAATCGAGGATCGAGCTTTTCTCGGATATGATTTCATTGCATTTCCATCAAGAGTTGTGATTGGAGCTTGGGAGTTGGTTTTCTTCCCCCTTTTCCCTTTTATTTGTTTTAGTTTGATCTCAAGGGAAGAAGGTTTTATTGGTAGACTGTCCGGAGAACAGAGATTTTAGTTCAGGTGGGAGTTGTACTTCAGTTTGATACTTCAATTGCATAGTATTTACTATTAAAGCTTGGATTTAGCTTAAAGTGCTGTTTCTTATTGATATGCAGCTGGAGAAGTGGATTTGCTTCAGAGTAACTATGTTAGCAGAATGGATCGACTCCAATCACTAAAAAAATATGGTCACAATTTAGATTTATAATTTTAGTAATCCTGAAAATGGAAGTCGAGACATGTATAACTGGATATTTTTTTCAAAAAAAAATAATCAGATTACTCGGCCAACTCAATTTGAAGTACAAAATTATTGTTTAGAATAAAAAAATGGTAGTCGAAATTGGTGTTTCAAATTGAAGAAATGGGTCGTGAGCTTTTGTTTAGTTCCTTTCTACTTCTGGTGGCTCTGTTTCTTTTGCGATAAGGCTGTTGGCTATAATTATGATGTGATAGGGACAGAAGTGTTGTTTGGTATAACTGCACTCATGCTGTCTTGAATCAATAATTATATGGTCAGTGGGTCCTGATTTTTCTAGACTTCTGTCGACGTCTTGAATCTGTTCTATTTTGTAATATGCTGTTTGACTCTAAGGATACATTGTTTTTGCTCTGTTGCTAGGGCTGCCCCACCCTATTATAGATGCCTAATCTTGTCTGGGTGGCGACCTGGATCAACAAGCCTAGTTGATTCCCTTTCTCCTTTTTTCCCCTTGTAATGGTGTGCGTGTGTTGGTGGTAATGGTTTGCCGATAATGAACTTGTTTGAAAATTTAGATGTGTTCATTAATCTGGTTAAATCAACAGAATTTGTCTTATGAGCTTGAAATCCATTTTTATTTTTTTCTTAATTACTCTTCGTTGTTATTTTTTATGAGGAATGACAGGTTATGACAGGTTAAACCATGTAAGTGCTATTATAATGAAGAACAAAGATCTTTAATTGGATGAATTTCTTTTTCCAAATAAAGAAACTTTTTTTCTGCTTCATGGATAAGGCATTCTTGATTTCCATGCTTTAATAATTTCCAGCAACATCCTTGCAATGGCTAGGAATGTAAATTTTTTTGCGCTTTCGATGTTCTTGTTATGCTCTGTATGCTGGTTGAAATTCAAGATTTTTTTTAGGCAGATGATGGAGGCTGAGTTCTGCTCTCCTCGAACTCTTTCTTCATCTCGGGAAGAAAGTGGAGATGAGGAGCTTTCTGTGCTCCCTAGGCACACAAAGGTCATCATTACAGGGAACAACAGAACAAAGTCTGTTTTGGTGGGACTGCAGGGTGTCGTCAAGAAGGCTGTTGGTCTTGGTGGCTGGCACTGGCTGGTAAAAAAACAGTTCTCCACTTTAATAGCTTTTCATGCAATATCATCATTATCTGATTGCAGATGCCTTTGCGCTTTATTTGCACCATCCAGCCTGTCTGCTTGTAATAAGAATATTAGACTTGGTTAGATTTCATCTGTCTCAATCATAAATAGATTCCATATAGAAGTATGTCTGAAGAGAAGCTATAAAGAAAATTAAGTTTTCATGATAATTCTTTGCCGTTGAAGCACTCTCCAACCATGTTATGATTTGTTGGTGTGTTTATGATATTGATTGGCTCATCTGCTATGGTAATCTTTATTAAGGAGAAAGAATTGGGAATCAGGCATTATTTTTTCCAACTTTGTCCTCACCTCTGAAGGTCCTAATCTTGATCTATGACAACCAAAATACCTGCATTTGCTATCAATACACTGATAGTACAGGGAAGGACTTTGATTAGATAAGTGCAGTAAAACTATGATTTATAGACTTTTGGTTGCTTAACTTTAATAATATTACTTGAAGGTTCTAACCGGTGTGGTTGTTTTTAATCCGATCCATGCTCCTTGTTCCATATATGGGTTTCCAGGTCCTTAAAAATGGGGTAGAGGTGAAGTTGCAAAGGAATGCTTTGAGTGTGCTGGAAGCTCCAACTGGAAATGAAGATGACTATGAGATTGATTGCAATAACTCAATCTGTAGTAGCTCTGACATGGGAGAGAAAGATGTTGATTACTGTGAGTTTATTACCTACTCTTGGATTGTAGTTGTAAGGTTAGCAACTGTGATGAGCAATATGATTCATTCATCAGAACTATTTCTTATCTCCTCTTTGGTGTACAGCTAGAATGGAGCTCCATAAACCAACAAAGCGTAGGGTGAGGCATACCGGACCTTGGGCATCCTCAGTCAAGGCAATGAGTCGAACCAGCTACAGGGATATGCGATCTCATATGTTTAAGCCTCAAAAGGTAATAAATTTCGCTATTGCATGCTCATCTAGAATACACTGTTTATCAGTGGATTGTTGTATAAAATTGATAATGCATAAGTATTTTTACAAGGACATGATCCAGAAAAGTGGAAATCAGACTAAGTAGTTTGGTTCCAGGCATACAACCTTTAAGCGGGAAAAGATGACAATTATGTTACCATCATTATGATATCTCCATGCGAGGAGGCATATCTATACATTTTGTGTCAGATGCAATCTGTGGCATTGTTGTTTATGTTCTGAATTCTTTATTGATGACAGAGGGTGAATTTGGCAAAACTTGGAACTGCCGCTTTATGGAGATATTGGGGGCATTTCAATTTGGTGAGTTATATCATCAGTCACTTTCCAATCAGATTCTAGCCACACCTCTTCCCGGAAGCTATGAATTTCTTTGCAGAACTAACATCAGAAAGAAATTTCAGGTCAGCAGTAATCCCAATCCATCTAAGAAGCAGCTGGTTCATGGAGTGCAGCATCATTTCATCTCTCAGGTACCCATTGACCATTAATTGTTACCCTGCACTTCATGTGAATGTTGGCATGCATCGTTTAAATGTTTTTAAATTCATATGACGGATGATTTATGCCATATACACTTGAAGCCCTGTAGGATACCTGATGCCCTATTCTTCTATATATTTTTTTTCTGAACTAACCTTGTTCCTTTGTCCATATACAAAAGCAAGTGGATGAGATGCAGGTGATTCTGGGCTTCATCCAAACTGCAAGGAAGTTGAAAACTCTCCACTCCCGACAGGATCGAGATGAAAGGTACTATTTTACATGAATAGGTCGAAGAAAGAATGCTGCATCTTCCTCTTGGATGCTTTCTGAAGGTATCGGGAATCCCATGTGTGAAGAGGGCTAACCTTTCCTAGACCAAGAACAGTAGCACAATGTAATTTACTGATCCTTTTCAGGTGGGAAGTAGTGCTGCAGTATGTAACTTATCAGGTATGAGTGTCCACCAAATATTCCTGACCTGGTAGATTAACCTCAACATGGAGCAATGAATTAGAATTGCCCACCAGAAAACGATGGTAGGATGGATTGGCAGAATGAATGTTAATTTCTTATATTATATGTTGGCTTGAAAGCTGGACTATCAGCCTAGTGTAGCGGTGCTGAATAAACAAGCGGTTGTGAGCATCTCCAGTCAGCCTTGCAATTTAGCTTTGAGTAACGCATGCTCCATCACCATAAAAGCTGGGCTTGAATTGGATTTCAGAGTCGGAATATAAATGAGCCAAGTTTGAGATTTCTCAACCTCATGACTTCCTCCGGTGCCACCAGCAACTGGAACCCGCGCTCGAGATTCCATTTAAGTTGGAACACGCGAGCAACGAACACCGGCGATGGATGCTGCCCCGAAAACTTTCCCTATCGAAGCAGATCTTCCAAGGTTGGTGAAGCGTGACCAGAGACTCTCCCAGGTCGGCCCGGCGTGCGTCCCACCGCGTCCACGGTCCACCCGGGCTGCCGATGCCGGTGACTCTCTCAAAACCCGGTGGAGATGGCGAGTGACGTGCGCTTGCCCACCGGGCTTGCTCCAAGCTGCTCTCCCCTTCCCGATCCGTCGCTCGTTCTTCGTAAACGCCGCTTTTTGCTGTTTCCTTAATGCTGTCGACCACTGTACCAGATTAAGGTAATCAGTTTCTAAGCCTCGAATATCCGGGCCAACCAGAGTGACGTGTGAATTCTCCCTCCTTGCGGACAAATGAAAACGTTGACAAGGAAATGAAGAAGGCTTTGGAACTGGTTGGTTGCTGAAGTAGATAAATCTTCTTATTTATGGAGGAAAACATCGAACAAGACGCTTCGGTCAAACTTCTGAAATCTATTGGGCAGCCGCCGTGTCAAATAAAGGGCGCTGGCGTTGCACGCTCTTGGCAAAACCGCCTGCAGCTACTACTCTTACATAGCAATGCTCTTAGTCACCCAACTCTCCCTCGTAACAAACGAGCTTCGATTCAAATCAATGCAGACTGGGCATCCAGAACCAATAAATTAGGGGAACAACGGCAATCAGATTGGAAATGATTCAACGCGATGTAGGCCTTTTTTCGCTTTTCCCTTGAACATGGTAAAATGTCACAACACAATACTCTCAAACATACGCATAGCAGAAGAGAAAGGTCAAAAGAAAAAATACAAGAACTTGTTTGTGGGCAAAATGAAGTGCCCCTGCATATGAAAGCAACATCACATGCTGTCTGAAACTTGATGGATGAACAATCCTACATACGGAGATGAGCTCAAAGGCATAAAGTTGGGATCAGAGATGAAATTTCTTCATTCCAATCCAAGAAAGCAGGGTACGAAAAAGAAGTTTTTGCCGACCTATCAGAACTTATAATTGCCACAGTGATGTAAATATGGTGGAAGAGAAGGCTCCAGAATGCAGACTGGTGTGCTAATCAGATTTGAGGTTGCCGTTGCTGATAGGTGAAATCGATCGATCCCTGCACCTTCTATGCGACCCCCTCCCATATGGTGAGTGGGATCGTTCCCGCCGGCCCCTTGAATAAGAGCGATCTCTTTCGCGTGGTCGATACGGTGAGTAGCTACGAGAACGTCTACGATCACGACCTGCAGAAATTATAATAAGAACAACATAAAACAAGATAAAATAACAATTTTCCTTATACTCGCACCAAGCTACAGGATATCATACTGTTAATGCCCACATTATGTTGAGGAGAAAAATTCCAATCACACAGAACTGGATACCACCTCAAAGGAACAACTTACCCAGGTTAAAGATCCTAGTACTTTGTTTCTGAAACCATCATTGGCCCTCCCCACACGTTCACCTTACCTAAGGTTAAAGATGCTTTCATTTTATAAGGAATATGGTATATGAATCCTAGTACCTTGTTTCTGAAGCCATCACAGCTCCACACACAAACATCTGCCCCCCCACCCCAAAAAACCTCCCCCAATACATCCCTTACCTAGATTAAAGATGTTTCATTTTGTAAGGTACAGTACATGTATCCTAGTACTTTGTTTCTGAAGCCATCACAGTTCCACACCCACCCACCTAGACACCCCCCCCCCCCCCCTCCACCTAGGTTAAAGATGCTTCATTTTATAAGGTAAAGCATATGAATATCGTAGTACTTTGTTTCTGAAGCCATCATAGGCCTTTGCTCGCTCACGTGCATGCACACATTCATCCACACACATGCATGTGCGCATGCGCGCAGGGAGAAAGAGAGAGAGAGAAAGAGGGAAGGCACTAATGCTCATAAGTAGACTGGTACTCACATAACATAAATGTGTATATATGTTTTAGTCAAAAATACATAGTCGCCTTTTCTGCCATAAGAAAATTTGCCTACTATAACCCTTCAAAAGAAGAGCATATAAAATATTCTCATGGTGAAGCCTTAATATTCTGGGCTGAAATAACCAAGTTGCTCCAACAGCCACCCTTTTTTTGGTGTATGTGTCCAAAACATTGTCTCACAACCTGTATTTTTCCTATCCTCATCCCTTTGCCCTCTTAATTTAGGACAAACTCCTCTCCCGAATATCCCATCATCAACTGTAAAATAAAAAACTCATAAAGAAAAATCTCTAGCAATATGATTATGCCCAATACACCAAAGGGTCTGTAATATACACATTGGACCTAACTGCAATATTGCTGACGAGGATGATAAGAAAGCACATGCAAAACCAAAGTGGTCCACTCACAATATCCCAGTTACCTCTGGTGCTATAAGTGCACAAAGGTGAAAACCCTCTTTTGGACGATTGGACCTCTCTGTGTCTTCCCACATCTCATGCAAGAGGTCCAAAGGGCTCACCATCAACTGCCTTGCACATCTTAACATATTTCTTCACTTTATCCAAGAGGCCAACGGCCTTACCATTAAAATGCCTTCTTAGTCGAGACGAGACAGGCAGGTTAGCAGCCCACAATTAAGAGACCAGGTGAGTCCAGTGCAAGGAGAGCTATCTGGTTATCTGAAGCACCTTGCAACTTATACTAGGATGTTGGATGAAGAGGATAAGAAAGGGAGGGTCCAACAATGCAAAGTTTGGTTTCCTACCAAGGACAAGTCAATCTATCACAGTCGGCAAGAAGGGGGGAATCAGTCAGCCAGAGGTCTCAGACATTCATTCATTAAAGGTCAACAAAGTAGACAGATAGTCCCTGGATAAAATTGAACATTTGAGTTCTCAATGCTCTTTCGCTTGTCTTTATGTCCCTTTGGAAGATAGAAGAAAAGACATCTGTTGAACTAATGAATGAAAAACTTGTATTTCAATCATATAATAGTCATCCCTTTATTAAATAAAAATTTGCTCTCCAGTATCAGAGAAAAGACATCTTTTTTACATTGTTGAAGTAATGAATGAAAAGCTTGTTATTTTTCAGATCATATAGTAGTATCCCTTTATTAAATGAAAATTTGCCCGCTCCAGTATCTTTTTTTTTTCCTTTCTTTGGTTACATTTGATATCTTTATTTAATTTTACCAAGAGATTAATCTATTACATCAGATAATTTCACCAATTCAAAAGACACATGGCAAAACTCTCCTGCAATTGCTGGTAAACTATAGCAAGCATGAAGATGCTTGTCTTGATCTCATTCATGCTAGAGTTTATCAACATGCCCAATGACTTCAGAATGCAATCTACCTATCAATAGGTCCTCTTAACCTTGTTCATGCAAATCTATAGCAAAAAGCACATATTCATTATGAAATAATCATCTCTATTTGCATATATATAAAGATACTAGACCTAACTAAAATAGGTCATAAAGTTTGAGTAAACTGTGGTCTAATTGCTCATTGGAAATAGCATACTTTAGAAATGTGTCCAACATGTCCTAGTGCACTAGATGTACAATACAATTGCAATTTCACAACAGCACAAAGAGTATGAAGGTAAAAGAAAAACAATATTTTCCTGAAACAAGATACCAATATATACCATTGATTTCCATCAGACATACTTGGATGTGAATCACAAAGAGACACACTTTAGAAGCCCCAAATGCATAATTTTTCAAATATGTTTAACTTTTATTGGAAGCACCCACTAAATAAATTTGTTGCACACCTAGGAATATAGTCCATTATACATCACAGGCATGCACTTTAGGTTGTAATTCCTATTCTAGTTTGTTTTTCAACGCACCATATCTCTAATTTGAAAGAACCTAAGTAGCTTGTGTAGAAGTATACTATTAAACTAAAAGCTGCAAACAAGCCCATATAAATGTTATAGAATAGGTATCTTTAAGGTACGATGTGTCGGTACCGAACTTCGTACTGGTGCCACTCTGTTACTATGTCGGTACATCCGGTATGGAGGCCAGTTCAGTGTATCGAGTGTCGGTATGTCCCCCATACTACATACCGATATAGTATGATATGTTCTGTACCACCCAGTTCAGTATGATATGGCATACCTTGGGTACCTTACTTACAAATGCTATGATGAGGAAGGATGTTGGGAGAAGGTACTTTTCTTGAAAGGCAAGACTAGCTATGAGCAAGGAAGATATCCATGAAAACAAAGAGAACCAGCATTTGGCTATGAAAAGAGTGCACTTGCACACAAGAGAGAGAGAGAGAGAGAGAGAGAGAGAGAGAGAGAGAGAGAGAGAGATTGGTTTAGATAAAAGAAATAGGCAAATAGTTTGACCTGCAATTTGAATGGCAAGTGAGCTGTTAAAATCTCTTTTGGAGAAATGTTAAATGAGAACTGGGAGAAATTTGGGCACTCCCTATACGCTTATCATGGAAAGTAGATAAGCCGGGATTTTTACCGACTCTAATTAGTTTAGGAAATAAAATTTGAATGAGATTAGACAGTGGGAACTTCTATAGACTTTGAAATTTATGGAGCGGGGTGCCATGTATGCCAATTGGATTTCAAGTGGGGGCTGTTAAATTTGGATGATGCGGAGACTATAGAGATTTATAAGAGATCATAAAACAACATGGAATTTGGAAGTACCATGGCCTCTGCTTGCCCCACCTTGGATCCGCCATTGATGGAAATTATTCTGTTCATGAGATTCCAATATTCTAGGATTCACTAATAATAAGAATAAGCTAATGAGCTTCCCCAGATTATGGAGAGGGTTAAAAGCCCATGATGCCCAGAAGGAAAACAAACAAATGGGTCATCTTGAAAGCAACACATGTTAAGTTATTGAATAATAAGTAATATAATTTAAATGTATCTCGAATCTTGAGAAGATTTTAGCATATAGTTTAAGAAATACTTTAAATGCCTCTCCATTACGACATGGGTGTCACATGTTCAAAACATAGAAACAGCCTCTCCGCAGGGATAAGGCTACATACATTTGAGCCTCCCGCCTCTGAGATACCCATTTTTAAATGCATTAGAGCAAAAATTAGTGTTAGATAGCAGCAAGCCAGTAAAAAAGTATAGGAAAAACTCAATATCAGCAGGAGAGAAATCTTACAAATGATTTACAGAATATGGGCATATGTCCAAAAGAACAGAATGTAATGATTATAAACCTAAAACGGAAACTGAAACTGATATTTGCATTGATCATTCATATGCAACAAGAACATTGTTTTAGAACCAACAACAGGTGCAAAATTGAGTTGCTTCCATATGTACCTCTTCTTTCTCTTGCACCACAATATTTTCCAGGAGTTGGTGTCCTTCCACGTTTCCTTTTTGCCTGCCATAAATCAGCATCGAATAAGGACAACACAGAATTACAATGCAGAGGTCTGTGAGCTGAACAATATGGCCTATGCTAGTTGGTGATTCAGAAAAGAATAGCAAACAGAAACAATGAAAACAACCTGATAGTAAGTTTTCAAGGTTACTGTCATTGTTTTAGAGTTCACAATCCATTTTTTAAAATTTCAGGACTCACATTCACATTTATGCCACATGGATGAAGGTTATGATAGTTCACCTTCTTAGATTAAAAAAGAAAAATAGCATTGCACAATCAAGATAATATCACCAACCAAAGAGCAGAAGCACCAAAATCAAAGATAAATCGTCACAAATTGACATAATTTTGTAGGGCATACCGTATGATGTTTATAATCAGGGTAAAAAAGGAATACAGGGCAAACAATCCTCTGTAATTAGTTGGGTTTGGTGTCTTTCAGATGTCGATGCAGGGCTCATGCTGAGATGGGGGGAGGTACAGTCTGTTAAGAGGATGCATTGAGAATTCGATGAAGCTACACATACCAAACCTGATGCCAAAGGTTATCAGGTAACTCTTCTTAAGATGAAAAGAGCTATCATACAAATTTATTGGGTTATTGCAACTATCACTTGCCTATTGCTATTTAAAAGAATAAAATGCACTACCTTCTCCACTGTGATTAAGCGGCCTTCAAGTACAGAACGGTTCAGGTATTTAACGCAGCGGTCTGCATCCTCCAGAGTCTCCATTGTTACAAAGCCAAAACCACGAGATTCCCTTGTTCGGGGATCCATGACTACATGGCATTCCTGAACCTGCAAATTGGGACTTTTCTCAAGCCATGCAAAGTTTTAAATAATTCACTATATATAGGTCCAAAATAACAAAATAATTACATAAAATCATGTTTCATTCAATAATTCCTCCTAAAATTAATGGAAACCTTCAAATTTCCAAATAAAACACAAATCGCAGTTCAAATTAAAAAAACATACTAATATAACGAGAGAGACTGCATCAATAAGTAATTAAACATTCTGATAAGAAAAGGTCATTCAACGATGTAATACTAACAGTCTATAAATGTGTGTAGACATGTGTGATGATTTAGCCTACTAAATGGACTACAACCAAATACATTGTTACAAGTCTGTTTCAGAATTCTAATATTAGCAAATCCTACAATTTTTGCACTTCTTGTAATTCCACTTAATCCATAAGTTAGAGACCTCCAAGATATATGATTTTTAGGCATCTTTAGTGGTGCAGATGAGATCATAGGTGTAGGTTTCTATTTTGGATGGCCCATTTCTGTTAAATTGTTAAAAACTTCTATCAAGGACCTCACACATACACATGCAGAGGCAGGCACCGACACTTCACAAGGATTTATTTTCTTATTTACCCCTTTGAAAGTGGACAGTGCCTGTACAACCCCACCAAAAATCTGAAAGCAGCATATATGCCCTTATGATAAGATGACATCCTCCAACAGAACAGTAACAGAAATGCATCACTTGACAATTTTTCTTCAAGAATTTTTTGCACATGTACTCTTTAAAAAGTGCTTAATTGCTTACCCTCAGAAGTGAACATATATGTGATATGCATTTATATATGTAAGTGCATATGTATTTACAAATGTGGTATACATCTTTGTATCTATACATATATACTATATGCTGGCACATATTCTCAGACATGCTCCTAAAATTCCAAAAACTACATATGATTAAGGAAGAAATAGTCAATGAACAAGTTAACATCCGCATGCACCAACTTACAATCAGAATCAGAAACTAAACCAAAAAAAAGGCATGAAGGGTATGCATACATATGTAAGACTTTTGGAGGAATATATATGTGCAATTTCTACTTTATGACAAGAACATATGCAAATAGGAAATTTTGGGGCACATATGCAAAAATCTATATAAATTAATAAAATAACAAAATTAACATTTTCTGTTATTTTTTATTAGAAAAATACAAGACTTAGGATTCAAAAAATGTTACAACTGCAGATGGCAAATTTTCTGCTAAATAAGATCAGCTTTAGTATAGAAAAATTGGTAGCACAAAAGATACTAAGTTAGATGGCTGTTGAAACACTAGAAACCAAGTGTCAATGCAAAAGAGAGATTTCCGACATGTCAAATTGGGTGCAACACCCCAGATGAAAGATAAGTTATTCAATTCAGCAAGTTCTTAGACCCCATTAAAAGGCTTCTTGATTTGATCTCTATATAGTCCTAAAAGCATCACCTATGATTAAATGTAAATAATATGCCGAAGTCATAATTGTATGTTCTAATTCATGCAGAGCCTATAAGATAGTTTCTCTAGTATATGCTTTG
Source organism: Phoenix dactylifera (assembly GCF_051530095.1). Lineage (NCBI taxonomy): Eukaryota > Viridiplantae > Streptophyta > Magnoliopsida > Arecales > Arecaceae > Phoenix > Phoenix dactylifera. Next base: position 31,061,827 of record NC_143199.1, read on the forward strand.
GAGTACTCATCCAAAAATCACAAATGCTAGAGAAGGGTATTCACAAACATCAGGATCATCAAAAGTATTACTAATTTCTTTTTTTCACTAAAAAAATATTACAAGTTAAAATTAAAGTACATACCCTTCCTTCTTTGCTAAAATACTTCTCAAGATCACTGCTAGTAACTCGTGTGGATAAGCCTGTTACATATAAGTTATTTCCAGGATTCTTTGCAGCTCTAGAATCTTGGCTCCTATTGCACGTATGTAGAATTCAGACCATTAGCAAAGAAGAATACCGAGTTCGTAAAAACGAGCTCCTGCATGGACTCCATAGCACATTATATAATATGCACAATTATCAATAATTTTTTGAACAGTTCCAGAATAAAAATATGTACCTAGAGCGACTCCTTCCCCTTGACCTTGATGATGATCTTGATCTACTACGTCTGTTTGGAGGGGGTGTGATAGATCGAGAAGTATACCTAAAAACATCAATATTTGTCTATAAAAATTTCTACAAGTGATATTCTTACAACTATGACAACTGTTATGGAAAGCACAACTAACCTTACTTCTTTTGATTGTGACATCTATCAGAAAACAAAATTATAATATCAGAAACTCTGCAATAAACTGAAACAGGTACCTAAGCTACATACAACTTCTTTCATGCAACTATGCTGATCTCCTAAGCATTAAATAAGTGGTATAATTTTAGCAAAAGAATAATCATGCTTAGCAATATTTAAGACACATTTCAATATAAGTGAATCCAATGAAGTTCATAGGTTACTGCTTGCTCAGAACAGAAGGAAGTCAATGGGAGAAGCAAAATTCAAAATGAATAAACCTCAGACTTAGAAATTAAATGCATTTATGTAGAATGACAAGCATGGATACAGTACCAAAATAGATCAAATATCTACACAAGCTGAATATTAATGCAGTTCTGAATCAATGGCTGCATTATTAAATTAAAAAGAAGTTGGTATAAAAAAATTAAAAAGAATTTCCTGATTTTTTTCAGATTTATGCTAAAATTGTTGATAGTTCAGTTTGCTTCCCCCAAGGCAATTGATTCAATAATTTGCAGAGAATATAAACAATCCTTGTAAGAATTTTATGGGAATACATGAAACTGATTGAGCATAATGAAATTTTGGTATGTTTAAGAAAGTTATCGGACTACCTAAGATTAAAAAGGACATATAAAAGAAACAAGTGAGAATAAAGACCAAGTCCTTCACATTTCAGGGGTAAAAAACCATGTCTCACGAAAATGTTAAGAAAGTGAAAAGATACAAAAGAGCAATAAGTTTGAGTTTAAAGATTTGGTCCTCAGCTCTTTACAGATGTCATTGGCAAATTAGTTGCTTATGTTGTAGAACACCTAAGTATGATATCTGGCCAAATTGTAAAGATGAGATAAGGCGAATGGGGAGGGGAGGGAGAAGGAGAAGGAGACATATAAAAAACATATAGGTTATGGTGAATAGATGCCTCTTCTGTAAAATGTGATTACCACATAATAGCAAGATTGATGAATTTGTATGAAATAGAATGTTTGGACAAAAGTATGGAGACATGTATGTTGCTAGATGATAATGCTTAGCAGGGACACCATAAACTTACACAGGCTGGAGAAAGAAATTAGTATGCCAGAGAAAACTTCTGAGCTCTTTATAGTTGTCATTGGAAAATTAGTTGCTTGTGTTGTATAATCCCTAAGTATAATATTTTCTACCTGATTAAGATGAGATAAGGGAAAGGGGGGGAGGGGAGGCAGGAAGGAGATTTATAAAACATATAGGTCATGGTGAAGAGATGCCTCTTCTGTAAAATGTGTTACCGCATAATAACAAGATTGATGATTGTGTATCGAATAGAATGTTTGGACAAAGTTATGGAGACATGAATGACATATGTTGCTAGATGATAATGCTTAAGTATGTACATGGTAAACTTACAAAGGCTGGAGAAAGAAATGAGCATGTTGAAGAAAACATAAGGATAGCATAGCACTGACAAGGAAACATGACGGACACTAACTGATATGGTATGAGAATGCTAAATAAAAGAAGAGGGGCATGGTTATGTGTGAGGTCAAGAATGATGGTAGAAAAACTAAGACAAAAGTTATGTAAAGTTCAAAAAAAAAAAAAATAGTAGAAATAACAAAAGCCTACTTGGGTCTTCAAAACAAGGGTTTGATGCTTGATTAATTAAAATACAGATGCATCCTCATTTATGAAATCCTAATGTAACTTCTATTTGGCAAGACACTACATAATAAATATATGAACATATATCTTTGTTCATACTAATACAAAGACTAGAACCATTAGAAAGTGAGTCTAATAATTTGTTTATATAGAGATAAGCTGAACACACATTGTAATAGTCTAAGCTAAAACAGGTAACAAACAATAAGAAAGTTCAAAAGTTTTTCAGTATCCAGCATATGACATCAAATTAGCAACTGCAGACATATACAACTGATGATAAAACATAACAACAGTCCACCAGCCCTGCCATTCTAGTGATATTGATATTTCAGTGTTATTTAATATGAGTAATTTCCCAAATAATCTAGGGGTATCTTGTGATCGCTATTGTTTTGGTATCTAACATTACTCTGGCAGCCTGGCTATAATTATTCGATCATCATAACACATTATACTTATAGTTTCCACATCAAATGTTACACTACCCATGTAAATCAATATGTTAGTTGAATAATTGAAGAACACTTATTGATTATAAATTTCGCGTCAATTTCAGATATCAATAATAACTATTCTGTAATAGGCAAAAGATGGAAGGAAGGGCTGTGATCTGCCCACTGGTATGAAGGTGCTGTGAAAGAACAACAAAGAGATACTACCACAAAGAGAAGAAATCAGCATCCATCTCGCCTACAAAGGACCAAGAAGGTAAAACCCATAATCTTCAGCACAAACAAAAGCTCATATTTTGTTTCTCACTTCACTGGAACCCGAATTCCGGTTATGTTTCTAAATAACAGCGTCGCACCATAGGTGATAATGTTTCGGTCCAACTGGATTAACTCTATGTGAACTAAAGCGGTTTTGGATTCCCATCGAGCGGATGAAAATACTAAAAAAAATAAAAATATAAGGTTTTCCGCGAGCAGTGATAAAGAAAGACAAAAGGATAGAACGGGCGTTCCATATTGGCTTTCGAGGAAAGAATGCTAGCATGAATATTTCTCTAAATTCCACCAAGTTTCATGCTTTCTTTCTTCGAGAGACTCGTAGCTTCGTTTGTTCCAAGAATTCCCGTTAAATTCACAGATCCCAAGTGAAGTAATATCCTCCTTTGAATCAAATCAAAGTCAGCGGAAAAAAAACTAAAACAACCGCGAAAATTAAGAGGAAAATATGAGTGCATTAATTATAAGATCGAGAGAAATTTAACAGACACCATCATCAGACCAAGAATCAAGAAGATCATGACTACAAATAGCAAGCGAGAATCTGAATAAAATATTACAATATTGCACACAGGAAGATAAAGTAAAATAACAGGGGGAAAAAAACCCGAAAGAAAATGATTGAAAGGCTTACCTAGATCAAAACCCCAAAACCTAACAGCTCTTGAGAGAGAGATCGAAGGCGCGAGGAACAAGAAAAGAGGAAATTTACCTCTTCAAGGGAGGAGGATTAGATCTCAACTTTTCGAGCGAGACAAAACGCTACTAGTACACAAGCTCGCTCGGAAGTCATCGAATCAAGAAAACGATGGGAGTTTTCCTCCGCCGATCTTGCCCCCAATTTGGGGTTGTGTGTTTCGGACACCACCGAGGGGCCCGAAACCGTTATAACGGGCGTTACGACGTTATAAGGATTTTTTACTGCACGTAAAATGCCATAATTCCGTTATAACAAATCCCTCAAAAAAACTGTTACCGTTTGGAGTAAGCTTTATTCTTTATTCTTTTTTCTTTTTTTTTTTTCTCTCCCGGAATAGAATGATAATTGCAACACAGTTGGAATGGAGCTTTGCTTCCACCAGCACGGTCCAGATTCGAAATGCATGGGCGTTGATTAAATATTGGAGATCGGATGCCCTCCGCCTGGATACGCTCGGTAAAAATGCTATATGCTCCGGCTAGCACTGAGGTGGCACTGGGGTGACACACTCACACGTGGAGGAACCCATGAGTCCAGAAGAGTATAAGCAAAATTTCTAGCCGCATCGAACAGTCCCTGGTGGAAGGGGGCAAAATTTCCACCCGCAATGAACATTCTCTGATGGAAGGGAGGCCCAATGGAAACTGCTACGCATGTGAGGATTTCTCCCCCTCCTCGTTTATCCTAGCAAAAAAAAAAAAAGAAAAGAAAAAAAAAAAAGAGGATGATGACCATCTATATGTCAAGATTATTATTGGAAGAATTAAAATATTTTTAATTGATATAAAATTTGTTCATCACCTTGGGTGAAAATTTCATTATTCATATATATTATAACATACATTGATATTTTTATTGCAAGGGCTTCATATGCCCTTCACTTGTGATCGTGGCTTGGGCCGCTGCTCAAGTCAAGCATGGGCCTCACGCTCGCACATGGGCCAGCCATCCTATGCATAGCCAGTCAAGCATATGCGTATGGATGCATCATCATGCATGCGAACACGTATTCATCCTCACTTTATGGAAAGGTACTCGTGGTTATGTATCTAAGGTTTTATTTGTACATTTAGACTTGAGCTTGTCTATATTTGAATTTGATTAGAGTATGGTTCAAATTTAAATAATAATATTTATTTGAAATCTAATTCGTGTCAACCAAATTCAATTTAACAAACCATCTAACCTGAGTTCTAATAGCTCACTTATACATAAGTTTCAAAAAACTGAATGAAAGATTTGAAAAAATCAAGAAAATAATAAAAAAAAAACCTTCTAGCATACATATTATCTTGCCAATATCAATGGCCTATATGAACACTAAAATTACTTGATACTTTGATCGTTGTCTATGTGACTATCGTGACATAGATACATAAATGGCATAGAATATGTGCCACATTATCAAATCTGCTATAATATATTATGTAGGAATCTATATGCTTTGTTTGTATCCTTTACCTTGGCCATTTCAATGTATGTTTTATTTTCCATAAAATTAAGGAATATCAAAATATTAAAGTAACGAGTGTCAGTTCGTTCCTTGCTTGCTATTTTTGCCTCTCTTTTTTTTCGGCAGTGGTAAATTCATGGACCATATATTACCTTTAGTTTTTCGGTTCATTGTAAAAAGCGTACCACACTTAATGCATGCAAAGTTCATATAGTATTAAATTACAGCGAAGTGTAACAATAACGAATAAAGCTTTAGAAGTAAAAATGTTTTAGATTTGTTCAAACTTGTACAAGTGTATTAACAGAAAACATATTTTCTTTTCCGGAGCAATCAACCGTTTAGGGTTTTCAAAAGTGACACATGAATGGCCTTATTGATAGATACACTGGCATTTTTTGTCTATAGCACTCGCGTGAACAAAAAAATCAAGAGCATTCGTATATAAACATACTTGCATAGCGATATTATAACAATTGTACACACTGGCCTTTTAATGTTCCAAAAAAATTACACCGGCCTTTTAAACGTAGCTTGAGCCAGGTCTAGTCTGAGAATCCCTAAGTACCTCTGGTTTCCTATGGGGGAGAAGTCAGATCTGGTGGAAATTAAACTCTAGTCTCTCTCCAGTTGTCCCGCAAATGGAAACACCAACTTCTTCTATGACTTAACGAATAACAACAATTGTGAAAGCTAGCTAGTATTCATATCTGTATGACATGAGCCTAGATTTTCTAGATCAAGACTTGGTGCATGGCATGTTGTGTGTTACAGAAAGAATCAGTTCATCACTAGTTGTATCACACTAAACGGAAGGGATAGCTGAAATATGATCTATATCTACAATCAAGTAGTCCAAGTTGACGTTTCCTTTGCAGTACATTTCAACAGTAAGACTTAATGTGTGTCATTGAAAACAGTTCATCTTTTTGTCAATACTATATGTATGCATATTCTATCTTTCTTTCTTTTTTTTTCCTGACCTTTGCTTGTTAAATACCAATCTTTAAAAGTGGGAAAATGCAATAGCTGTGTCTTTTAATTACTCAAGGCCTATAATGTTAAAGCTTTAGAGCGCTGAACTTCTATGCCTTCTGAACATGATGTTCATGGATTTATATATTTTACGTGCATGGTGTGTAAAGATTCAAAACGTGCCAAATATTGTAATGTTGCTCAACTAGATGGAAGGCTCAAGTTATTCTCGGCTGCAACTTTGGTGTACATGATTAATGAATATGTGCTGGTGGATGCCTTCGATCGTTCGGATCTTACGTGCCGGTGTCTCAAAGATTTTTCATAATTTCTTATTGCATCTCATGGGTTAAACCCACACACAAATACACAGTTGTGCTACTTCGTATCTAGTTCATCAACCATCTATATATCGACCTATAAATGATAGAGTTAACTAATTCTATTGCTTAATAAGACAGCATGCTGGCGTGGAATGGCTATAGGTTGACTAGGTCTACAAGGGCCCTAAAAAGTATCCATATATAATTTTGACACCGAAAAATGCCATTCCCTGAAACCCTAAGCGCGTCAAGGACCGGGCCGAAAGCTACAAGAACTGAAGTCACGGAAAGAACTCCAGATGACAAGCCGACAAATCGAAGAAATAAAAATAGTAGCAAGGGCCGGCCGCAAGAGAGTATACATATCCCTTACGAGATCAAAACCGTGTCTTCTCAACACTATTTTCTTCCCTTCTGAAGACCAAGTTGACAAATAGCAACGAGTCTTGTCCACTTCCTTCTCTCAGCCAGACCTCCATCCCCCTTAAGACAATCTCAACCCTAACCCCTTTCCTCGCATCTCTTCTTCTCATTTGATCTATCACTTTTTCTTCAATTAAGACACAGTTCCACTGTATTGCTAATTATGAAGGATCGAAGGCAAGTCCTGTGATGGAAGCTGGTGAAAACAAGGAATCTGAGGCATCAGCCGATGATACAGAATCGTCGGAGCAAGTGGATGGTGATGCCAGGGGCAGAAGGTTCTATGAGTGCATCTTCTGCAAGAGAGGCTTCTCCACTGCACAAGCCTTGGGCGGCCACATGAACATCCACCGGAAGGACCGAGCCAGGATGCGGTCGACTGTGATCCCTTCAGCTACTGAAGAGCCCGGTGAAGGCTCTGAGAGATGTGGATCTCACTGCTTGATCCCTAGCCATCAGTCCACTTATCCACCGTTCTCTGAGTCGCTGAGGAATTATGCCATGTACTTTCCAGCATCAGCATCTTCGAATCGTGAGGTGAAAGTGTCTAGTGATGAGGATGATCATTCGAGAAGGCCGCAAGAACTGAGTCTTTTTGGTGAGGAGTTGCATCTGGATTTAAGATTTCATGGTGGTGATGAAGCTATGGAGGATAGAGAAGAGAGGAAGATGGACGGGAAGGAAGAAGAACTGGATTTGGAACTCCGACTCGGTCATGAGCCAGAAGCCCGATCATAGAGAGTATTTCTATATATTCGATATAGTGCAATTTGTTTTACTATAAAGTTGGTGTTGTTTTCTTCACTTGGAAATAACATGAGAACAAGAGAAGTTGATGACAGTGCGGTGCCAAGGAAAAAATATCTTCCATTATCACTTTTGACGAATGAATATGAGAGCTGAGGTTAGTGATGATAATGTCTTAGACTGAATGACCTTAGGAATTGAAATGTTAAATGATCAGTGGACATGAATATTTTTCACGCAAATATGACCCCCAAGGCATTTAATTTGTTGTTCAATTGCTTTCGTTTGTCAAAGTATGTGGTTTTTGCGATTATAAACCTGTTAAGCAGGCTTGAAGTAATTAAGCAGATCGAGCTTAAGATATATGTTGAGAAAATATTTTGTCATCGGTGGATGCTTCAAGCAAGATTAGGAATAGTTATGAAGTTGCAATGGAAGGTCTCATTGCCTCAACGATTTGGATTTCAATATATATATATATTTTTTGAAGCTCTAATTTCTTAGCTAGGGTGGCATGAGTAGTGCAAGTATTTCTCTGAAATATTCTGATGCTCATCTGTTAAACAAGAATCGTAATAAATGTTAATTCTTTGGATGAAGTACTCCTCGCACACATGCACAAATTGGACCCTAGCACTGAGAAATGATTTATGTAAAGGATCTCCTTGCTAACTTAGAAAGCCTGTGAACCAAAAATCTGAATACACAAATTAACACAATCAGTTAGTAAATGATTTTAATGCTTCTCCTCTTCTAATTGTAGTTGCTGGTGAAAAGTTTTAGTATAAAACAATGTGTGGGGAATTGGCTCATGTCCTCTTTAATTGTCATTTGAGAATATCATAAACTTCCATTGGACTTGTGATTAGTGATTCTATGGGGCTTTATATCGGTGCTTTGTCCAATCCCCATCATATTTCTCTTACCTCCTGGGTCTAGGTATAAGATCCCTGGTGAGCACTTGAATGAGAATAATTTTGAGCTTCCGGCGCTACTCGTTAGAAGTCGGCATCGGTATGGTTGGCTGCTGCTCCATGAACTTTCCCATAAGCCAACCATGGAGATTATTGCTTGGTTTACATATCTTGATTAGTAACTTTTGAATAACATATGATGCTCTTTAGTTTCTATTTAACCAACTTGGTTTCATAAAATTTTAGGTTGGTGTTATTGGCTGTTCACCAGGGAGATAAGTTGAATCCTGTAGTGAACAGGCTCAGGCTAGCATGCAATAAAATTAGAGCCATATGGATTACATTGGTAACCTAAGAGTCTAAGACGGCTACTGGAACCTCTGGGTCTGTATGTAGCTATTTTAAAATGGGCCTTGGTCCTTAGTTGTCTCTGTGGGCTCGGATGAAACCAGCTTTTGTCTCTATAAATGGGCTGGGCCGTGGGCTACTCTCCAATATAGAATTGGTCAGCTAGATATTATACATCTCTCCCTACGCACGAAAGCCGGTGCAAAGATATCAAGTTGTCATTGTGCCCATTCCAAAGGAAATGCTTGATTCAGTGCAGGGTAAATCACATTAGTTTTTTTTTTCCTACATAGAAAACAAAGGAAGTGAACCCCTGCTAGAAAATCTGGATTAGGGTTGAAGGGCCATGTGTCTGGCTTGCATGCCCCTCTTGTTAACATAAATTTCAGTTGAAGAGTAGGGATTTTCGGTCTCTATAAGGTCTAGGTTCTTAAAAAAGGGACACAACATATGTTGGATGCGATAGTATTGCATATAATTTGCAATGCTAATGATATAACAAGGAGAGTTGTGTACTTGAAAATGCATGTTTATATGTAGAGTGTTCTATTAATTAATAATGACTTTATTCTAATGTTGTTAATAGAACGTTAGTAGGGACATTAATAATGCCAAACTATACTGGTGGCAGCAGATGCATTTGTTGGAATGCATCACACATGGATTGCCGCATTGGCTCAAACGTCATACATGCAGAAGGTTGGTTATGGAGTGATAACTTCAAGATCAGGAGTGATGTGGGTAAAGATGATAAAATCACTGTATTTGGTTGCACTAGGTGATCCTACATAGCAATGATCCTAAATCACCTTCACTACTCCTCAAAACACAGTCTAACCTAGTGATGGAAAACCTATCATTGAGAATAGGTATTCAAGATGACCCGAGAAAAGTGATCTTGGACTAAAATTTGGAAAAAAAAAGTATCTCTCAATTTGGCGAGAAAAAATGGTATATCAATATACCATTAATATATTATCTCAATATTTTATATATATATATATATATATTATATTATATTAATCTTCGTATATAGCATTTATGATATATATTATATTATATTATGTTATTAGTCATATTATTGTCATATTATTATTCAATTGTATTTTAAATTATAGTAGAAATATATTATTGTACTTTATATTTATATTCTAAAATTATTTAATATATTACTGCTATAAAAATATTATTTTCCTAATTTTCCTAGTCAAAATAAATATTAGTATTAAAAAAATTATATATTACATATAAATAAAAATAGTAATTCTATAATAACAATTAATATATTTTATAGAATTAATAAATATATTAATGGAATATATCAAGTATAGTTTTAGTATTATATGGTCAGTGATTCTGATTTTTATGAATTACCAAACAAATTACTTGTGAATATCTGAGGATCTTTAATTACTAAAACAGATCATACTAAACACGATGATGTTAGATCATTGGAGATCAAATTATCTCGAGATAAAGATCATCAATAATCTAAGATCATCTTAGCAATCCCATTTAGGTCACCAAATGCACAATTATGTTATTCAGGTTGCGGTCCCATTGCCTCCTTTGGTGCCCTATGGAGCATGCCAGCACTCTATGCTAAGCTTTTTTTTGTTTTGTTTTGTTTTTTTTTAGAGGACACCAAATAATTCTAACTCATCGTGCTTAAGTTCACTTAAAAGATTTTGCTCCCTTGGAGCAAAATGCTTTAGCGAAACCCTATCAGACATCTCATAAGGCCTTCTAGTGTAGAAAGACTCCGGACCTCAATGAAGTCTATGCACTCAACATATTAAAATCTTTAATCAATTCTTTCTTTTCAGGACATGGATGAATTGATAATTAATTGCCGGTGGTTTCCATCATCACATGAATGCTTCTAAAAGGAAGTCAGAACTGGATTTTAGTATACGACCGAGCCCCACAGCCCTGAAAATAAAGTTACTACTTAAAATTAGGATCATTTGCTAAATAAACTTAATACATTGACAATCTAGAAGATGTTCGCCTCAAAAGACAATCAAGTGGACGTACTCCAGCTTCATTGAGTGCTTCAACTTGGAATCTGGAGCTTCCCAATCCATCGTCGGTTCTAATTTTATAACATAAGAATCTCTTACACACAAGAACAAATCGGGTGGTCCGCACTTCCCTTTTTTTTATATATTTCCGAGAGCTAAGCTGGTAAGCTAGTGTTAGACATGGTCCCCTTCCTATGTGTTACTAATGGTTTCAATATGGATTATTAATGCATGCTTAGTGGATTCTTTTCAGGCTTTTATTTGATCCCCGAGATATTGTAAGTGATGAGATTAAGTTCATGATAACCTTGGAATCACAAGAAATACAGAATAAAGAAACATCATTTCGTGAGCCTTGAGGTGGAGTTATTTAATGGGTGTCATATATCTTCCTGATTTAGTTCATGCATGGATTTGAGGCTTTACTATTTTTCACACAACTTGCACTGCCTTCTCATAAAATAAAGCTATATAGGATGAGTACTTTATGTTTAATCCATGTGAAAGAGTCGCCCTTGGTACTTTAATTTATTCTTCGAGAGCTAGGTGAACAATCTATAAGAGATCTAGTGAAAAGTAAGTTCTCAGCCATCCAATTCTGACATTACTTGCATTAAAGAAAAAAGAAAACGATTAAATTCTAACAAGCATTAAAGAAATGCTTGTTAGGAAAGGAACATGTGAGATTGCAAAGGATATAAATGATTATACCAATTACGATTGATAATTGTTATCAGCATTTTACATTAAAAATGAATATTTAAATGGTACATAAGAAAACAAAAGCAATGACTCTTTAATCTAGCTAGTTTCTTAGACATCACCTTTGGATTCTGAAGTTGAACCCCTCCTATATTCTTAGCTCCATGTTTTAAAAGTATGCAATCTTGAAATCTTTGGATTTGACCTAGCTTACCTAGTAATTGGAAAAGACCATCTAAATGTACTTGCATGAGATACTAATTTACTTCATTTTAAGGTTAGAATAAGTTCTACAGGAAGGCGGCCGATGCTACCAAGTCATTGTACAAAACCTACAAGATAAGTCTACAAGATTTACCCATGACTTTGCTTATAGTTCGATGTTGTAAGTGATGAATTATTATAAGATAAACTTTATTAGGATTTTTGGAAGAAATTTTTTCAAGTAATCTCATCTTTCAAGTCTCAAATTATAGGGAAAGAAGGGGACAGTCAATATCAGAAAATGAACAGTGGACATGAATAAGCAATTGATTATGGGAAACACTAACCTGTAATTACTTTATTATGTAAAAATTAGCAAATATTCAATAGCAGCCCAGCATTGAACTCTACTTGAAGAATGGCTTTCAGAGGTTGAGGCTACTCAAACAACAAATTAAAAGCCTCCCATATGAGATAATTCCATTCCCTAAAAATAGAGTACTTGCACATGGTTCTGCTTCCCCTTTTTCTTCCAACCCGCTCCACCCATTATTTAGAACAGTTTTGATTATATAATGGCCGGGTATCTGTAGAAATTTAGTTGCTGATCGAGTAGGACATTGGCAACCCAGTTATGGATGACAATTGGTCGTGAAATCATCTCAAGGAAGACCGACATTAAAACTGCTCTTCATGCCATGTGAATTTTGGGTTAAGAAGTCAAGGAATGCTCTTCATGCCGTGTGAGATTTGGGTTAGATTTGGCGTTACTTTCGATGTTCCGACAATCTTAAGATCATGATTTTAACATAGGAAGCAGTACTTAAGAAGAGAGCAAATAATGCTCTCACCAAAGTCAATAGATTTGATTGACATTAGCCTAGGCAACAACCATTAGTTACAAAAGCATTTTTTTGAATGTGTCAAAAATCAACGGATCCTAAAGCAAGGGAGAAGAATGAGAACTGCATATGGAGGAGTTGGGGTGTTTGATATTAATTTGTAATCAACGGGAAGCAATCGTTAATTCATTGATATTTTTATAGGTTTAACATGAATTCAATGCAACTCTGAGAAGCCTAGCTGACCAAAAAGATTTGATGCTACACAATTTTGGACTCCAAGAAAAGCTTAATCTTGCATGCTTCTAAGTCTTGGTCCTTTTGGCAGATTGCAAAAAAATCAAATTACAAAGGACTGACAATGACAGCATATTTTTGGATACTTCAACAAAGATAATACAATTGACGTCTTATATATTTCAGATTAAAAGTGCTGGCTTTAATTCATTCTTTGAATGAAGACTAGGTTGCATAAAGCTGTCAAAATACTAATAGGTCTCTGGAAGCTCCAAGACCTTGAAAAGAAATGAGCTCAAAACAAAACTCTAACATGCGTTATTACATAAGGCTGTCTGCAAAATATTATATTTCTGAAATAATTTACATATAATTAGGTTTCAAAGATGAAATAACAAAACAAGAGATTTCACTCATTGGAAGAGGGCCATTATTGAGATGGAGCACCATATATAAATCTAAAGAAAGATCAAAACCAGTAGGTAATAGATGACTTCTTAAAAGGTGGACAAGGCAGATGTCGAACTTAAAGAAGTCCAGGAATAACAGCAAAACAAAATAAATGAGCAGTTTAAGGAGTAGAGTTCCTTTTCACACTACACCACAGAACCTAGTACCTTTAACTTAATCTTTCAAAGCACATCAACATGATTGGATTGGCCTAAAAATTGTTATTATGTATGAGAAGTAATTCAAAGTGATGTAAATAAATTAACCCAACCTTTCTTTGTAATGCGTAATTAATCATGAATTGTTTGCAGCTTTTAAAACAGCAGGAGGTTAAAAAGAAAGCCTACGACTAAAAAGAAAGGTGATAATAGAATTATATATGTCAAATTTTTGTATTGGATTTTGTCTTTCTGGAGCGAACTATAACTGAAAATGAGGACAACTTTGTAATCTTTATACATATTTGACCACTGCAAGCTTTGTTTCATTCGAGAGTTCGTATCAGCAGCTGATCTTTATATATATATATATATATATATATATATATATATATATATATATATATATATATATATATATATATATATATATATATATATATATATCACGCCTCATCAGCAGGAAGAAACTAAGCCAGTTTCTATTGACTAAGCTGACCATGTCTTTTTCTTATTAATTTATTATCAATTAAAACCAGCAATAGAAATATTTCTCCAGACAAGGTTAAAAAAGCTGACAATATTTGCAACTTATTCTAAAATCAACTTCTATGATATCATTTTCGGTTTGTGATTGTTGAGATGTAGCTTGAATTCTGAACCATATGAGGGGGTAGCCATCCTATATATGTTGCATGACTGGCAGAGGGAATTAATATACAGATCATTACTAGTTGGAAGTTAATTCCATAAAGTTAGGGCTTGCTAAAAGCATGTATTTTTTATTTTGCATTTGTTACAACATAATTCATAGGATAATTTCCAGCCATTATTGGCCATCCTCGCTATATATACATTCATAGTTGACTTGATTATCTGTGTCTTTCCCTTGCCAAGACATTGTACTGCAAGCTATTTGTTTAAGATTGCTTTTTGTGTGCAGTATGGTACTATTCTCAACGACATATGCTGAATATTACTTTTTCGAAAAAATTGAAGTATGGTTAACTCAGCCTGAATCATTATTGAGATATGTCAACAAGCAAATCTATGTAACACTATTTAGACAAAAAAAAAAAAGGAGTATCATGTTAAAAAAGAACTAGTCTTGTATATGCTTCAATCGGCTACCACGCAGATTAACAATCCCTAATCTTTTATCAGTCTAGTTTTTTGAGTGATTTTTATCAGTCTAGTTTGGATAAAGAGAAAGAAAAAAAGAAAAAAAAAAATAGAAGACCTCGTGATACCTTATCTATACTCGAAATTCCAAAAAAATCTATGTTATTCATTCTTTATGAATTGGTCATCCTTCTAAAAACAAAAAGAGGAAACAAGGGAAATAGATTGAACAAAAACACTTGAAGGTCTGAGGCATGAGTTGAAAAGGGGATCTTGGCTTTAGATAGATGTGCTGCATCTAGTCTTTGTAGCAGAAGTAGAACCCTAAAGAGGGATCAGAAATCATATCAGGATGACTAGCTAGCAACACAATTTAAGGCTTCAGAAAGTTTTTCTTGATGTCCCCTACAATCCCCTTCATCACAAACAAAATCTCCAAACAATCATGACAGCATCATTATGCTTGCAGCCTTTGTTAGGAGTACAAGGACTTGTAAAAGATCAGTACTTAATACCACATCCAGTCTACAGACTATTTCTTAATAAGACATAAAATAAGAGCTCACCCTGAGCACTCACTCCATCCATCTACATGTGTTAATGGCCATGACTCCATTCCTCCTCGGATATTTCATGCTTCCTCCCTTGTCAGCGCTGTCTCCTTCCCTTAGTACGGCGGCGGCCGCGCGTGAGCCCATGCAAAGGCGTCGTGGCCCAAATTGAAGATGGGCAGAGCCGAGGGGTCAGGAAGGCCACCGGGGCCGCTGCCTCCAGCCATCCCCAGGGCCGACCCGCCTGGCAGCTGCCCTGGACCCTCCTCCTCCTCTAATGGCAACCTCTCGTAGGTTGCGTTTGCGAACGTCGACGCGACCACCATAACGGGTCCTGCAGCAATCAGGGAGCCCACGACACTACCCCCCACCACCTGCCCCTGCCCGCCGGCGAGGTACACCGTTAGCCCAGTAGACCCTGGTGGTGAAGGGCCCGGCAGGAACGTCCCCGTGAGGGACAGGATCTCGAACCGGCCATGGAGGGCCACCACGGAACCCGGAGCGGATGGTTGGCGGAGCGCTACGTTGGCGACTATGCCGGCGCCGCTGAGCACGCAGACGCCGCGCTGGCGGCGGCGAGCAAACTGGGCGATGGCGTCGGCAACATCTGCACCACCTTGGACCTCCATGACATGGCTGTGGAGGGCGTTGGGGCTGTCCCGGGTTATGAAAATGGGGGGCTTGGGCTTGTTTTTGGAACCTGGAGGCCGGCCACGGGGCCTGCGGGTGCTGGCCACGACGTCGCCCTCCTTTGGCTCGCTGCTGTTCTCCCTCTCCTCGTCATCGTTGGGAGCGGTGGCGCTGCCGCTTGGATCAGCTTCTTTCGGGGGTGTCTCCTGGTTCTTGGTACCGGGGGAGATGGAGGCCGGCTCGGCTCCAGGGAGGCCCAAGTGGCCAGGCCACCAATGGTTCGCCAGCTTGCCGGTATAGAGAGAGGAGTGTCTTCTTCTTCTTCTTTTCTTCCTCCTCTTATAGCGACTTTAGTCCCCTCTACTTCGTTTATTTTTATTTTCCTTCTCCTCCTAATCTGCCTTTCATCTCCCTAAGCATGGGGACATGAATCAAATATTGAGGAAAGAAAGAAAGCCCTCTGGAGAAGAAGAAGAAGAAGAGAAAAGGGGCTTAATTAGCTTTTGTCTGTAGGAGAACTTCAGGAGGAAGGGCTAAGAGGAAGAAGGATTATTATCTATGCCTTGTATCAGGGAAAAGAAGTTTCAACAGCTAGAAAGAGGTACCATTATGGGAGACCAAGGAAAAGGATTGCTTTTCTTTAATATTTTTGGTCACCTATTATTATAATATTTCTAGGAGCTGGTGTTGGAGGGATCCTATGCAGTGTGTCTTGCATCGCAGAGGGCTTTGCATATTTAAATGGTCGACACGTCCTCAATCTTGGAAATGAACCAGGCAATCAGAGTCTTTGGCACCCAGCCATTTCCTCGCGGCAGCGTACCGGGCAACAGCCGTTCATCTCTAAGATGGGCGATGTGTCGCCCATGCAAATATGCATGGCCTTTTGCAGTGCAATATATGCACCATAGAAGATCCAGACTCAATGAATAATCTTCTCTCTTCTTGTTCAATAAAAAAAAACCCTAAGTGGATGGGCATAAAATAATGGACCACCATTAAAAAAGACAGTCTACAAATACATTCCGTATCATATACGGTATGTATTGTTTGATGGCCGTCCATCTCTTTTAACGATAGCCATCCAAGAATGCATGACACTTGGCCTTGCATGAGCAACACCATAAAAGATTTTGATTGAGGAAAGTAATCTATGGAAAGTTTTGTTGTATTGTTTAAGGCTTGTTCAGATGATTAGGCTGGAAATCTTAATTATGAGATTCATGAATTGAGCCAATACAGCCAGCAAAATAATAAGTTTATAAGTTGGGATAGACTTATATTCATAAATATCCAGAAATAATTTTGAAGTGAGATGGCTCAAATCTAAAAAAAAATAAAATTCTTCTGCTCGTTATACTAGTCCAACCCATAAATTTTTCAGCTCGATCATCTAACTTTTTTTTTTTTTTTTGGTTGAGTTGGTGGCGACGTTGGTGATGGGAAGGCAGGTGGGTGCCATGAACTTGCGTTGGAGGTGGTACAGGAGTAGAGGAGAGTGTGGTGGAAATTAGGGTTTTTTGTAGGAACGCGTGCCAGGGGGCAGGTGGAGAGCGCGTCTCTTTCTAAAACTTCGACATCCCAACCGTACGCACGCACGCACATCAAACGGAGGACCTATTTTGTTTGTTTACTTTCTTTCGAGTTTCCTACTACTTTTAACCCACCACAGAGCGAACCTTCATGGCTCTCCCTTGTCTCACAGCCTTCAAAAAAAAAATAAGAAAGTGTAACTATTAATCAGGCACTTCTTTATCTATTTCAATGAGGAGTAGTAAAATAATTGTTTTAGAGAGAGAGAGAGACAACGTAGTTAGTGATGCCTTCAAGTTTCCTATATGAAAACTAAAAGGGATTGCACCAATCATTTCCAATTACTTCCCATTATGTTTTAGTTATCTGCAAAGTAAAGCCTATAAAAGTATTGCATCTATCATTATATTTTAGTTGTAGATGGAGCTTGCCATTCTTGAATCAGTACAAAGTTCAGTGAAGTGCCTGTCTGAGACCAACACTTAAAGAGGTAAAAAAATAAGTGAATGGGGAGATGTCAAACTCTACATTATTCCAACTTTTTTTTCTTGTAAGTAACATATTATTCTACTACAGCTGCATAGTGTTAGTTTGGTTACAAGCAATTACATAGAACACCCCAAAGCCTGCATTATTTAATTGCTTACTTGAACCTAATATAGAAATTTCTATGCTTTTGCATCGACCTTACCTTTTCATCTTCCTTACCTGCACTTGTCCAATTAAATAAATAGCTTCCCCTCATATCTTGTCATGCCTATAAAGTGAAATCCCTATAAGACCAATGCATAAGATTATATCAGTAAGTTCGAAACACAAACTTATAGGCAAAATTTCACATATAAGGTAGAATTATTCAATAAGAACAAATTTGGACATAACTTGGAGAAATATCATCAAGATGATGCAGTTATCATTATTCAAGACATAACAACTTAAAGTAGGGAGGCCCTACTGTAATTTCTCAAAAGAAAAAGGTCAATTGCATTCTTACAGCACTATTATCACATGAATACACAGTGCATACGATAGAAGATCCTTGGATATGATAGGAAAATAATTTTGTCCACAGCCAACTTGATACCACCAAAGTTAATTCTAGGAATTTTTTGTATGTATTGGTACATGGCAGAATTAGATAGGCTAAGAAATTATAGGAAGTTTTCTTCCATTTAAAACTAAGCCCTCATGAATAGAAAATGCATTGGCGCACCGGTTATGTGCACATGAAAAATTCTTTAGGCTTATCAATGTTGACCTATCAATTTAATATTCAATTGCGTTCTTGTATCACATCAACTCCACCAATTTAAATCAACTTCCTCAGGCCACATAATATTTTTGTTGGCATGAAACATCAAAATAAAATCTGGTAGGTATCCGGCGCAGCTGGAGGATTTTGCTCAGGTTTTATGTTGTATTCTTATTGCCTATCTGTGATAGATGCTGTTGGAGACAAACCTAAGAATCTAGAAAGCTTTGGTCGATGAAATGTACCATAATTTTTAGTTGTCATTCAATTCTACCAACATAAGTAGGATAGTTTGGTAATATACAGCATCCTGATCTAGCTAATTAAAACAACAAACTCTACGGTTTCTGGAGGATTTGCCTTACATTGTTGGTGCTTACCAACGTCCAATTCCAACATTTTGTTACATCTTTTACCAAAATGTTGGAAACTAAAATGTTCTGCGGAATACAAACGTACATCATTTGGCCAACTCCTAAGATTTTATTCCAAAAGATTAAACATAAATTAGTTCGAATAAAAACTTATATCAAGATACCAATAAATTTTAAAACATAAATCCTTAGCATTCCACAATGATCAAAATGGTTGGCCACAAAATATAGATGAATATTTTGCCAAGCTGAGTCATTGAAACTTTGGAAAGCTTCCTTCATCCACCCATTTATTCGAGTATCTAATGGCCTCACAAAGTTAAGCATATGCTATGCAACGGAATATAATGCTTCATGGGAAAATGTCAACAATATACAACTTTGAGATTCCTAAAAATGGTGGTCCCTGGCACAACTTGCAAGTTCAACGGCTCCCCAACTAAGAGATCCTCTCATATGCTTCACTATTAAATTTCCACTTGGCCTCCAGCACTCATAACCAAAAAGTAAATAAACAAATAAAAAGGCACGGCTGGAATAAATTAGTGGCACAGCTTTCATGAAATGGATAACCTAAGCGTTGTCAAACTCAATAGATGGTGCTGTGAGCGACATTCCTAACTTAAATGATACAGTGGCACGGGTAAGAGGCACATGAGGAGAGGCAGATGTGCGCAAAAAGATGATACAAATCAAATTCCGTAGAATTCAGACATTATTTGTCTTAGCATTATCTTTCCCACCTCCACGAGAGAAGTAGCTACCTCTGCCTGCCTGCCTAAGACCTCTCCATTGTCCCTCCCCCCTCTCTTCAAAATCCATAGGATTGTGTCAAGTCAATTAAATAAAATGTTGAAAAGTGAAAGCCTGAGACCTGAACTTAACAAACTTAGGCTTTGGTTGGTATCAAGGATCTGAAAGAAGCTTGAAGAATGTTTGATTCAAGCAGGAGCAACTCTATTTTTCCATCCAAGCATCTGCTATAGCAAGGTAACTTGATGTCAAAACAAGAGCAATCAAGGATGTCATGTAGAATAGAGTATAAGAAACCATGTTCGCTCAAGAAAAGTGTTTTAAGAAACCATGCACAACTTTTATATAATAGAGTCTTAAAAAATCCAGCAATTAGTGTCGAAGCTTGCAAAAGAACCTGCAGAGCACCCAAATTGTGCACCCTGTCCGGGAGGCAGCAAAGACACCAAACAGTGAAAAGATTTTGCTGGCGTGCACTAGACAGCTTATTACCCCTGACCCCCCTGCCTCGAGTTCGTTGTCTTTGTTCATCTGTACATATAGGCCAAATATGGTAAATGAGCCGGCAAGCATTGCTTATCCAAACTGCCAATGAAGGATGAAAGCTTACCGCCTAGAGAGTCAAAACTTCCACATCAGGGTATCAAAAAGCTTAAGCCCCCCAAAGATATTGAAGTTTGTTGACCCTTCTCATGCTTCATGCTTTAATTCTTTTTCCTTGGTGGTTGACCACGAGTTCAACAAACCAGCCCATGATTGTACAAACAATTCCAATATGTGATGGCCTGAATATGATTATATAACAATGACTCCAAAGGACCCTTCTTCACGAGAATCATGGCGGATCAATTTGAGGCCTTTGGAATTTCGGCCACATACAGCCGGATGCCTTTACTACCTCTTGGCACAGCCAGCATAAGATTGAACGAGCGCATGCACCATCATACAATTACGGCAAATGATGAAGAAAAAGGATTCACAAAGTAAAGGTTCTCTAGCAAACAGGATACCAGCAACCTAGATCTTACATGTTAACATTTGTCGATTTGCACAGGAAATACTATACACACTGATATTGTTATGAGAATCCCAACATTGACAGAATTAAGGGTGTCTTTTTAAGTTCTTACCAAAGCTACCTGTAGTAGCTTAAGAAAAAAAGCTATGGTTGCTACTTGGTCAAGTAATATATGAGCAAGAAGAGAGCCAGAAAAGACACCACAAGCGTAGCCATTCTGCGACTTGATTTGGTCTCAAAAACCTGATAGATACAGCTCAACAAAATCAGCAGAGCAGAAAAAAGAAGAGAAAGATAGCATAATATGTTTTATCTAAAATACCGTCTTGAATCGATCCATCGTTCCAGAGAGGATTCCCCTAGATGTGTCCATATCGTTGCCCTGGATGCATAAAGCAAATATTACCAAGATGTTAATTTGTCATGCTAGTGCAAGCTCTCCCTCTGTGTCTCTCTCTTTCTGTGTGAGTCTGTAGTGAGTGAGTGACAGAAAAAGGAGGAGGGGGGAACAAGCAGAGATAGCTATAAACTAGGTACCATTCGGTCAAGCATATGATTATGACTCTCAACCTCTTCATGGATATCACCTGTCAACTGCCATTTTTTAAAAATAAAAATATCAGCCATTGCCATATAACATATAAAATGCAAGAATTAGAACAGGTCAAGTTGCCAAACAACTATATACCGTCACAAACTTCAAGAGAACAAAAGGGGAGGCTTAAAGTAAAACTAACTGCACTGACATTCACAAGTACACAACATCAGGCTTGAAGTGAAGCTAAGGCTCCAAAAAAGCCAATCCACAATGGTTGATGAAGCTCAAGTTTTAGGGTGTATCAAAAATATTTATCTGGCTAAGTCACATGAACCAGCAAGATATAAACCATAGAACAGATTCCTTTGATCAGAACAAGATCATAAGGTTGCTTGAATCACATAAATCAAACAACACACAAGTACTAATTACCGATCTGCCACACCATCCACCCAAAATCAAAATTTTTCTGTCTTCTAGCTCTTAAGACACAAGTAGATTACTCTGTTCCATCAAAAAGATGCCACAGAAATGCTTGTTGAACATTCAATCAAGATGATGACAAAGAAATTGTCTTACTTTCATGGCATAAAAGGAATCCGAACCTTCATGCCGCAATCTTGAAGTCTATTTCGCTCTCTAGTCTCATGAAATCATGCACCACCTTTCAGGATAGATGTTATGCATAGTGCAAACTGCATACAAGCCATACCTCTCGCCCCATAGAATGTTCGACATACTCCCAATTCCCCAATCCTCACATATATTAACCTTTCACACTCTGGTCAAGAAGAAAGCAGAAAAACAAAAATAAACTTTTGAAGGTTTTATTTGCCTCCCCCATATCAAGTCAAAACAAACCATTCACCAATAGAACAAGTATGTTTAGGAGAAGGCTGGGCATACCCTCACCTCATGACTCCAGATATGGAAGGAAAAAAGTTAATTGATATTGAGAAAGAACAAGTTCTGATCATGTATCAGGCATAAAAAATCACTCTGTTGATTCAGCTTAAACTCCAGGCCTACCTAATACTGTCCAAGTTAATGCACTTAACTTTTGCTCGTCGATAGGCTTCAACGTTGGCTCCAAAAGATGGATCCTCAATGAACTATGATAGGTCTTCTAATCTAAAATCTTGGATGATCTTCCACTTCATTACTGAATACCAATTAAGATAGCCCTGGCTAATATATTTTGGTTGGATATGCCATGGCTGCAAAAACTTGGTTTGATCTAAAAAGGTAGTAAAGAATTTTGGAAACAAGGAGAACTTAGGACATAAGAACAGAAAGCAAATAACTGCACGGACATCATCCAGCAAGGAATAGACATAAATTCCAGTGACACTAGTAATCTCATGAAGCACCGGTCCAGCCCACCACTTAGAGGGTGCAAACTTCAGCCAACTAATAGCAAATCTCAAACTTAGAAATAGCTTAGTATGCTTGCAATATGAAGTGAGGTAAAATAACCAAACTAATAGCAATCCCATATAATATCAAAATTTCCCCTATTGTTGTGTATATATAATTCATACAGTTCTATTCACAAATCATTGAGTACTCAGGACCTATCAAAACAATGATGTTTTCAACTCAAAAGAATTTCACAAATATATCAAGTTCACCAATAAAACTGTTCTCCTCATGTTTATTTTCAACACAGTCCCTTCAAAAGTATAGTAATCAACTACATGCAACAACGAACACATTTATCCATTCTATGGTGCACCTCCTTCAGCTTCAACTAAGATGTATGAACATTATACCTCTAAATCTATAGGACAGTGATCCTCACCATGACTTCAGCAAATGCCAATCATGGGGAGGTTCTTGGGCAAGCCTTAAAATCACAGTATAAACTATATCAGCATGCACAAACTACCCAGGCATCTGCCATCAAATTCAACTTGAATCTAGCTCTAACAAGACTGACCAAGCTTAGAAAATTGCATGACAAGGGAATAAAAGGTCATGCCATGGTAATGCATCAGAAAATGTTCGCTATTTGAGGTGAAACATGATGAGATATCAGAGTTTATATCTAGAAGATGTGTACAAGTTTCATATACAACAAAATCTGCAAAGGAATTATATATATAAGTAAATTCATAAATGTAGCAAATTGATATATTTTGTGTCTGAGCCAACAGAAAGACCTTGAACCAAATAATTGTTCTTGGATAATTAATGTGTTGAAACAGAACAGAAGATAGAAATATACTTAGCGAACTAAACTATAAAAGAACATATTAAACTAGTGCAGAAATATCTCTCCAATCATTGCAAATTATTTTTCTTAAGTTCTGGTATCAACTTACAGTACATGCAGTCACATAATGGATTATAACTTACTCTCTTTAGAATATTGACTCTATCTTGTAGCCCTTCAACAGCTTGATCATTTTCATGTTCATCAATTTCATGAGAGCTGTAGGATGAAGCTCGGATTCCACCCTCTTCAATGCCATCAAAAAGAGCAGCTCTGGTGCTACGATAATCCCTGTAATCAATAAAATTCCATAATAAGTAACAGTTATATTATCTTGCAGGAATTAATACTCCTTTAATAACTAAATAGCTCTAACCCAGAAGGGAAAAAAAAGAAGAAGAAGAAGAAAAGGAAGAAAGAAAAAAAGTGTTCAATTAGTTGGAAACAAGGTTTTGAAACTCAGTTTCGGTCCTTGGATAGAGATTCGGTTTTGGTAGTTTTAACGGTTTTGGAAAATTCACTCCAAATTTCAGAGTTTCAGTTTAAAAAAATAAAAAAAAAGAAAAATAAAAGAAACCAACAAAAGTTATTATGCAACAATTTAAATTATTTGTCCTATGGATTCTCTGCGGTTTATATAATTTAAGGCTGAAGTTCATATTGCATGTGAAGTGAAATTAGGTATACTAATATTTTTATTCGGTGAATTAATATGAAATGTAATGAGTTTTTAAACAATTGATGTTCAATATTGAATTTGGGCAATTTTTCCCCCATATTTTTGAGGCTGACTCTACGTAGTCAAGTGCATGCATTTGTCAGATGTTACATATAAAAGGTATTATTTTTGCGAACTATGCTGCATCTACTTGTTCACATTAGTCTTTACTCTCTACAAAGTACAATAATAAGGTTTTTCTGGAGGCCTTGGTCCATCAAGGCTTATATTTAATATCTCCTCTTTTAACTCAAGAATAAGAAACAAAAAATGAACAGAAATTGTTACTCTATTACCTATGTACTTCAATGATTAAGAAAATGAATCTAACATGATTATAAATACTAAAATAGAATTTTAAAGAGCATCTATCAATAGTTTGCGTCAGTTGTGACTGAACTGGCCAAAACTAGCCTGTTTCAGCTCAAACTGACCAAAATTTGGGGTCAATTTTGGTTCGTCTAACATGTCAAAATATATTATTTTTCACTTGAAATAACTGAAAATAGGTAAACAGCTCCTTTGGCGTCACATTTTTTTTAGTAGGTTGAAAGTCCAACACTTGTAAATTTAATTTCAAAACTTTTAAAATGATCATTCACTACCATATGTCACCAAAATTTAACTTTTGAAGTTATGAAAATTGATTAGATACCCAATTTTTCAAGAGTAATACCAACTATATTTTTTCCATATTTCTCTGTCTTTTGAAGAATGAGGTGCAAAACTACTAAACAAAAATAACTGGTATAATGTGTCAAAAGGTGGCCCATGGAAAAAAGGATGATTTCATAGCCAAAACTTAGATTGCTATCCAAAAACTATGATGAAATCTAGACACCATCATTTTCTGGTTATTAGAATATGACTATACTGAAGTTTTTACATCATGTAGATTAGCCTAAGATGCAACAGTTGAACCGTGATGGGCAGTGGTTGTAGAACTAGTCACTACTGAGAAGTATAATATTAACCACCCATAGGTATTACAAACATGTTTAATTCATATACCAAATTCCACATGCACATACAACTCTATGAGAAAACAGTTCTCAAAGTTAAGACACAAAATCAACTATCACAATGAATTTCATAGGTCCCTAACCATAACAATAGCCAACAAAACTTTTGACTGAGAAACAATAAAGGCAGTGAATCAAGAAAAATATTAACTAAATTGGATTATGGATATTATGTCAAATTAGACAAAATTCAACCACATAACTAAGACAGCCACATCATAAAATGCTACTAAGACTGAAAACTTGTAAGATTGCTCTCTCAAAATGGGAAAAAAAGCATCTTGAGAAAATTATTTTTCGATGAGAATAAGTTAAATATGAAAAAGCACAATATATTTCAGGAAGGGAATGGAGTTTTACAGGTCAAACTAATTCTGAACCAAAAATTTTGAATTTGAGCCCAGCAAATAAGACCCGAAACCCATTCAGATCTGATAACTCTGTGTTTTTATTGGATATCATTCAGATCTTTTTGGAGTGAAAACCAGTCATCTGATTTTAACATATAACAATGTGCCTGGTAAATTAAAGAAAACCGAAAATGCAATTGGATTGGATAAGTACCCAGATCCAGACAGAACAGAATCAGTTTCAGGCTAGGGCTCAACACTCATTATTTTCCAATCCAGGTCTCCATGGTTATCACATTGCTCTAATTTACAATCGATCCCAAATGCAGTCTGAATCAAATTCAGATCAACAAGGGCATGTTTTCCAAGTGTCAATTCAACTCAAAAACCAAGAACTTGGGCACCAAGACAGAAGCCATTTCTTCAGATATCACCACAAACAAAATCAAGTGGTATTCAATTAAATATTAAGATAAGACAAAGGAATAAACCTGAGGAAGTATAAAATATCTAGCTTATAAATCATCAAGCTAACATACCATAATCTTGCAACAAAGTTATGGAATACGAGACGGGTTGGAAAAATACCTTCTTGAATTCATTGATCCACTATTTTAAGCAAACTAGAAGACTTTCCTTTCCCTTCTTTAGTTTTTTTTTCTCCCAATTCTTTCTGTCTTATGCAACGATCAACTTTCTTGGATAAGAGCGATGCAGAAAGTTTCCTCTCTCTATTCTACAATTGAAATACAGATGAAAAATATGGCATTAATACTTCCATGGATCAAAAAATTTCGAGTTCATCTAACTTGATTAAACTCTTGCAACCGAGTTTGCATAAATTAACTAAATTCTTGCATCCTAAGATCAAATCGATCAAAAAAATGAAAAAAAATAAAGGAAAAAAGGCAATAAAAACAATTCGTAGAATCAAATCTTTTAAGATAAAAAATAACTCATTCCATACAAAAAAACCCATTATTGAACCTCTAGAGAGGGGAAAAAAGTTATTAGCATAAATCGAAAAAATAAGAAAACAGAAACGACCTTGCCAAATGGATGCAATACATAACATCTCCGATCTTGGAAGAACCCCCCAAAACCCTAACCCAATTCTTGAATCCAAAAGCCCAATTCCTGAATCCAAATGCAAGCCATCGACCGATAGAAAATATGGGAAGAAAACTAACCCCTACGACGATCGCCAACGAAGACGAGAAGTAGAATTAAAGCTCTTGGAGCTCTGGATCTCTAGAGCGCACCGCGATCTCGCCCAAGGGGAACCTGGCAAAGAAGAGAGAGAGAGAGAGAGAGAGAGAGAGGGGGGGGGGGGGGGGGGGGGGAGGGGGCGTTGTAACGCCCACGAGTTTTAAAGAACGGCATCGTCGCTGGCACCTACGATTTTACCCTCACTCCCTCACTTGTACGTAGTATTGACGTGGCATTTATACATTCAAGGATCGATAAGGAGGAACCCGTGCGTCACTTCTTTTCATAATGGGCCGGGCCGGTTAAAGGGCTAAGAAAATTAAGCGCGCCGATTTGGGTGTGTAGGCTCAAATTACTACCGAGGAACTCTGGAAAAAAAAACCCAAAGAAATAGAGTAATGCTAGGCTAGAAGAGAAAATAAAGGAAAAAAAAATGGTATTTGTTGTTTGAATAATTTCCAAGTGTTTCTAGCATTTTTTGGGTCTGGATAATAGTAGTTGTTTGAATGGTAGTTTGAAATATGTAAAGCTTACCAAACAACTTTTAGGCTAATTTTTTTTGCATGATTTAAAATTCTCTTGGACATGCCTCTTTGTCATGAGAGATACAATGGACTCAGCTTTAGCCAAACAAGCCCAATATAGTGTTGGCTATAGTGAAGGACTAGCACAAATGCATGATACATGATTCACCAATTGGAAGGTATTATTTGGGTTCTTTAATCATGTATAAGTATCTAAGGTCTACCTAGCAAATAACTCAGGTTCCCCTCGTTTAATCCTTAACGTCCTCGTAAGGTTAAGGGTTCAAATCCAATCACAATCACCACGATCAACACTGACCATGCTGCATTCACTCTAATACTATTTGAAACAACTCAAGATTTTATCCAAAATGGCTAGTTAGAAGATATTATTTGAGTTTCTTCATCCTATATAAATACACAAAATCTATCCAACGATAACCGATATGGGACTAAACACAGGCCGCACGAGTTCTCGCACTCTCTTTGATTCTTTCTCTAGCCGTTGGCATCTAAGATTTCTCTTCAACGAGGCATTGATCGTGGGCCATCCGACTCATCACGCATGTGCGAAAGAGCATAGATTGCTGCTATTTACTATTTTATTATAAATTAGTTGATAATTCAATAAACAAAGAAATGTTTGATCCCTGCATCTGCAACCATAATAGAAGATGACCAAAGTAGGATTGGATTGGAGTTGCCGCTTCGGCTCTTCGCTAGGCAGTGAGGAGAGAGGAATGTCGCAGTACCGATAACATGCTCGCGAAGGCTCTGCAGTTGACGAGGTATTGTGCTAATGCTGCTCCACAAAAAAAATCAGAGAGGGAAGGCTCAAAGTCTCCTTAATTAGCAGCCCCACGTCAAGTGCTTCGTGCCAAGCAAACACATCGTCGATGTCCCGCGGGTCTCCATCTGTTGCTCTTTTCTTCCCCTATCCCCTTGGTCTCTTCCTTGTGTTTCACCCATTGCTTACGTCTCCATTTCATCTTCTTAATGAAAGGAGTGGCGGTAGGTCTTCTACCTTCTATCTTGAAACTAACCAATATATATATATATATATTGGTGGTGCATGCACTGTGGTTGTAAAAGTCACCATGCCAAGGGTTCATGGTATTGCATCTTCGGCCACCAAGACGTTGACACCACACAACCTCTTGCCTTCACAACAAATGAGACAGTTGGAGAGCTAGAACGTCCCTTCACATTAAATTGTCCCTCACTCAATGTGTTCATGGAGTTAGTTGTATATCAAATTAATGTTGATGTTTTTTTTTTTTTTTTCAGGGAAGACCTCACAAATTTTGAAACGGATTGGATGGTATTACTGATTTGTAATTAAACTGAGAAATGAATCGTTTGCCTCTGGGTGACCGGGGTTTAAGACGTGGCCAGGTTTTGGGTCATTGCGTGGCTTGACAACAGAATTCAAGCCCATGGAGATGGGCTCGGCCTGTATGCATAGATGGGCCGAGTCAATAGAGTGATCCATCGGCCGGGCTTTTACATGGAACGGGCCATCCGAATGCCGGAATGAGCTTTTCGTGAAACCCTAACCCTAACCCTAACCCGACGCTTTATAAGGCCTTTCCATCTCTCCGCAACCCAAAACCCTGACGCTAGGGACGCCTCCTATCCTTATTCCTCCCAAAGGGTAAGATTTTTTTTCTCTTCTCCTCTGCGCCGCACTCCGTATTTTATCTGTATATGTATTTCGATCTTTTCAATTTGATTGTAATTTGGTTCTTCGCACCATCGGTGAATCCCTCAATTCCTGAACTTCTTCATATATCTTCGGAACTCAAGAATTAGGAAGAGAGAAGAAGAGGAAGCACATATCGAAGGCTTGGAGGCGAAGTCATACGCCTGTTGAGCTCAAAACTTGTGCGATATAGAATTGTCTCTCCCATCAAATATCCACTTCCAATCCATATTTTTCTTGGAAGTCATTTGAGGAAGACGGAGATCTTTTCATCATTGGCGTAAATTTCATGTATTTTTTGACCGAGTGGTGAAAAGATCACTTTTTTCTTTGCTCTCTTTTTCGGTGCTTTAACCTTTTACTTCAATTTATTATTTCATGAGCTAATGCTCGATAAGAATTTCATGCGAGGTTGTAACCAGAGTTTTGCACCGAAATCCTAATAATTCCAAGAATTTTTTAAGTTAAAATGCATGCTGATCCACATATATTAGAAAGATACCTTTTCTCCCTCAAATATACTTGAGAAATCCGTTCTGTTATTAGGTGCTCGAAAAATCCCTAAAAAATACTGATTTATAGCATTTCATCCGAGTACGCAAACAGATTTTGCATCAGTTTTTTGCCAAAAACTTTTTTTTAAATAAAGTATTTTCTGATTTTCATATTAGAAAAAGCATCCCATATGTTCATTTCATTCTCATAAGCTCTCCCTCTGTGTCTCACCCAAGAGTAACTTCTTGTTTTGCTGATGGGAAATAGTAATGATAAGTTCTTTCTGTAACCTCTTTAGTCTTCTATGAGTAAATATATTTTGGCAATTGATAACTATTCCTGTGATTTCTATTCCTTATTACTTGAGCAAAGCAAACTGTTACTGGTGCGGTTTTTGAGGAAATCTTACTACTATTATCTGTTCGTTTGGACTGAAAGATTTACTGGACGAATTCTCTACTCCCGTCAGAGAATGGCAAACCCCAGGGTATTCTTTGATATACTGATTGGAAAGGCAAAAGCTGGTCGCGTTGTGATGGAGCTGTTTGCCGATGTCACCCCTAAAACTGCTGAGAATTTCCGGTGTCTCTGCACCGGAGAGAAGGGGATTGGGAGGTCGGGCAAGCCATTGCACTACAAGGGCTCTACCTTCCATCGCATCATCCCCAGCTTCATGTGCCAGGGTGGGGACTTCACCAGGGGCAATGGAACTGGTGGCGAATCCATCTATGGCCTCAAGTTTGAGGATGAGAACTTCAAGAAGAAGCACACGGGTCCTGGTGTGCTATCCATGGCCAATGCTGGTCCCAACACAAATGGATCACAGTTCTTCATCTGCACCGAGAAGACTTCATGGCTGGATGGAAAACATGTGGTGTTCGGCAAGGTTGTCGATGGCTACAGCGTGGTGCAGGCAATGGAGGAGGTGGGTTCTGAAAGTGGGAGGACTTCTTCGCCGGTGGTGATCGAAGACTCTGGACAGATCATGGAAAATTGATTCGTGCAAGTAGAGGCTGTCATGTTGTGTGGGTTACTGAATGCTTCAGGCTGTAAGATCTATGTACTAAGATTTGCCTGTATCATGGCATTTTGATTAATTCAGGTCATTCACATTCATGGGTCTGCTGTCATGCTGCTCTTGGGTATCACTGATTTGGAGACAAAGCTATTTTCTAGCTTTAGTAGCTCCCAGCAAATATCAACACTCCCAAGTTTAAGGAGCCAAATCCATTCAATTGGCTGTCATGCTTTGCCCTCGCATAAGCAGAAGGAGCACAACATAGATGGGCTCCATCAATGGCAAGTGAACTTATGCCGACCAAAAAAAAGATGAACACTAACTCTTACATGAACCAGATATTAGAAAGCAGTGGATGGACCAATTTTTTTGACATCCATCTCCAATAATATACAAGAAAAAAAAAACCAAAACAATGTGAATACCCTGAAGCATAGCCTACATGACAGCCCCAGACCTTAAAACTCAGGATGGAGATGACATATTTGACTTATATAATCAACCAATTGCTGATGGGCTGTGAAAGGCAGGTCACATCTCGACGTTTATCCGAGATTTGATCAGTTCTTGGGAGAGGTCTATCATATCTTAAAATGGACTTTGTCATCAGATGCTGGCAAGCTTTTGAGCACATCCCTTAGAGCATAATAATGGCTATCACATTTATGATCAGAAATTAAGTTACTGGAAAGTAATATCCTCTGGAAATGTTCACCTGGATGCCTCTTCCAGAGTGTAAAGGATTCTCTACTTTTCATGTTGCCACCTATATCATCAATCTCTCTTTTCAAGTAATACAGTGTCCCTGGGGTGAAAAGCTCCTCTGAAACAGCTCCCTCTTGTTTAGCAATGGCTTGAGATTCTTCATGGGGCGTTCGCAGCGGAGATGCATCTTTCCTAACAGATACGTCTGTCAACAATGGCAGGTCACATCAGATAAAGAATATACAAGTCATGCAGGAGTTCCAAGTGCTTTGTGAGACTAGATGAAGACTTTTAAGTTGACATTGGAATATGCACGGTTAACATTTCATTTACCAACAACTTGCAAAAAACAAATGACATTGCCAACACTAAAACAAAATCAAAAGAAATTATTCATGGTGAAAGATTCAGTATTTTAATAATTGGGCTGGCAAGGCATTCAACCAAGACAGTTAGTTATTTTTAACCCAAGCAATGCTTAAAGCATAGCTACATAGCCTCCACTACAATGGAGTTACGAATCCAATAAATCTGAGTTAGCATAAAGATTAACAATATAAATTCTCAATATTGATTTATTCTGCACTGACAAGATTTTAAACACAACTTAGCTCTCTCTCTCTCTCTCTCTCTCTCTCTCTCTCTCTCTCTCTCTCTGTGTGCGCGTGCGTGCGTGTGTGTGTGTGTGTGTGGTGTGTTTGTGCGCACACGCGCATCCTTGAGTTTATGAATCCCTCCTTGGAGTCAAAAGATGGGCAGAATAAGTCGCACTGTCTCAGAGAATGTACCTTATTCTTCCACAAACGCTTGATATGTTTAAAAAAAATAAGGCAATTGACACTCCAATGGATACCAAGTATGGCTTATAGCAACATAAGTACTATCCAATGATCTTGGGATGTATAGAAGATAGTGGATAGACAACTTTACCAGACAATAGTCCATCCTGATATTAATTGAATTGATATAATCAAACAATTCATGCAGATTTAAATTGCTGCATCATAATATTCTCGCACATTTTTGGAATATGAAAGGCTGCGTCAAGTTTGTATATCTACAAGGCAAAAGATATCCTAGTGCAGCTTGGAAGGTTCAGCCATTGACAGGTTAACTGCTTGCTACTGTAATTTCTTGGTATAAACATTAGTGACGTAATCTTTTTATCAAAAACATTACTGATGTAAGCTAGAAGAGCAAAACACATAGCATGCTTGGAAGTCGCTTATAGTTAACAGGCTACTCTAAGTTCAGCTGGTTGAAAGAACTTCTAAAGAGAGGTTTCCAATGATATATGTAATAAAGCTACTAACCTACTATGATTATCTAGCAGCTTGCAATACTGCCAATCTACCATGAGAGAAGTTCCATAGGAAGCATGAAGGAGATGTCCGGTGATTTCAGTTCATGATCTACAAAATACAAATTCCGCCCCATGTGAAATATTTAAGAGGCTTACCTGAAGTTTTTGATTTACTCCTAAACTTGGCATAATCAGCAAGTTTCACGACCACATCTTGAACTGAGGACATGACTTGCTTAGCATTCGTAACTAAATCTACAATGCCTTTCCAGTCTTCCTTCTCTAAAACACTCATCCTGAAAGTTTAAGAAATTTCCAGGAATAAAAATACTACAATATCAAGCATTCATAACTACCGAACATGACAATCATAGTTAAAACTTAAAAGATATATAAAATAAAAACAGATATTATGTGGATTCTGTGCAGAATTGAGCATCTAAATTTGTGCTCTAAACAGAATTCAATGAACAACACTCTCTTCAACATCACCTAGTGGCTGGTACTTTATATTTTTGTTATACTGTAAAGTTGGGCTTATTGCATGTTATCATAGGCATTGCTGACTGTAAACAGATTGTGGATAAATGGATGCACCATCAAATGATAATAAAGTTCAAATAAAGGACTGTTTCTATTTAAGCATTTCTGAAACAAAACAAGGATTTCTTTTTTCAATTACTCCAAGGGACACCATGGCAGAAGGCAAGAGGGTAGAGGGTGGAGAAAGATAGCACCCAAAGGAGTATGCCAAAATAATATGTTTCAAATAGGCTTATTTTAACATAAAGTGGAATATTATATGACACTTCTATCAATAGCCACAGGCTGTTAGTTTGGTCAAAATGCTCAACCAATTTGCTTAAAAAAAATGGTTCAACGTATTAAGCAAAAAAAAAAGTTCATGCCAAGATGTTATATTAAATCAATTAAGTCCCCTCAAGCCTGGAAGTCTATCTAACAGATCAAGTATCCTCAACATCATAATGTTAAAAAAGGAACTCCATATTTGGCTGACAGGTACTGGCAGCACTCAAACTGGAGGTACTATTCCGACTTTCCAATCAGATTGTCACTATTACGTTTCACATCAAATCTGAGTTTCCATGTATTTTAAATGCTCGTTATGTGATGTTATATTAAATCACTCGGTGTGAATTAAGTCCTCTCAAGCCTGGAAGTCTAACAGGTTCAGGCAGCCTTAATATCATAATGTTCTGAAAGTTAGAAAGGAACTCCATATTCGAACGACAGATACTCGCAGCACTCAAACTGGAGGTACTATCCAGAATTTTCTATCAGATTGTCTCTACTAAAGTTTCATATCCAATCTAAGTTTCTATATATTTTAAATGCACGATATGTGTGAGAATGCTTGCATAACTTCAAGATTTGTTCAAGAAATAAATACATCAAATCTATCCCTCAATTTATTGCTAACTGCTAAGTTTTTGCAAAATCCTGCACAATCCCTTCTGTAACATTGAATACATATTCCTTGTCATGTTCAATCATTCTTTAGACCTGAGGGTGGACAAATGTTGATTAAACATTTCTTTTACACAAACTCATACAAATATTTGTTCTTGTAAACTAAAGATCTCCAAAAAGTATCCCGACCAATATATATATATATATGGAGCTAGACTTGACTACACTCAATTGGATCTCCACTCAGATCCGGCCAAATCTAGATTGAATGATGGAGGTTCTACATCAATGATCCATGCATGTCATCTACTACTTCTAAATTGCTTACATACCAAAAATCATGTGATTTGAAAACACCTAGCTCATGCATCAAATGGTCAAAAAATGGACAATCTAAATAACATTAAATTATATATATTTTTTTGATCGCTTGATGTATAGGTTAGAAATTTCCAAATCACATAATTTTTTGTGTGTAAACATTTTAACGGTAGCATAGCACATCCAACGGCCTAAATCATCGATGTAGGACCTTCATTGTCCGATGTAGGACCTCCATTGTCCAATGTAGACATATCCAAATCTGATTGGAGATCCACTAGAGTGTAGCCAAGTCCATCTCTCTCTACATATGTGTGTGTGTGTGTATATGTATGTATGTATATGCATGCATGCATGTATGTATGTATATGCATGCATGCATGTATGTATGTATATGCATGCTTGCATGTATATATGTATGTATGTATATGCATGCATGCATGTCTGTCTATCTATCTATCTATGTATCTATCTATGAATCTATGTATGTATGTATGTATGTATATGCAGGCATGCATGTATGTATATGTATCTATCTATCTATGTATCTATCTATCTATGTATGCATGCATGTATGTATATCTATCTATCTATATATATATATATTGACAAATACATATATATATTGACAAATACATATATATATTGACAAATACATAACTAATTTACTTCAGTATTCATAGTTGTAGAAGGCTGACCATGTTTCTAGATAATTACCAATCAGTTTCAAGAATTTCATTTCGCAATCTTGTGAGTGAAGCAGCGCTTAATCTGGGAATTATATCATCCTGCAGAAGGGGCGAATAGAAGAACAAAAATGCAAGGCATCATGCTGCAATGAGAAACTGCAATCAGAAAACAATTCATCAGATCAAAGTGTTATAACTTCCAACCTGTAATACAACAGTTGAAACATAGCTGGCACAGCTTTCCGCGAGTTCTTTTGATACACAAGGTGGAGTTCCAAATCCAACAGCAGAAACAATTTCAGGACTAAAGCCAAGCTCTTCTGCTGATTTCTTCCGTAGCATTATTGCAAGTAGTGCAGCAGTGGCACCTCCAAGGGAATGTCCTACTAGCCTTAACCTATATTCCTGTCCATAAATTATGGTTTCCAGTATAATGAATGTAGATACCACAAATATGCAAGAAAATTTAAAATTAAAAGTAAATTAGTAAGGACAATTAAAGGACAGTAAGATCCCTCATCACCTTGTGTTTCTCTAAGCATTTTTTAATAGTTTGCATTTCATGATCCAGGTACCACCGAGCAGCTTCAGCTGTTCCAAAGTGGGTTGAGAAGCCTTCAAACGACACTTTTGAATCACTTGAAGAAACTACATCAGTAATAAGGTCATATACGGTATGAGTCCCACGAATCCCAAGAATAACTAATTTATTACGGGTATCGATCCCAATATAGTATCCAGGCCTCATCACACTGGAATCTTTTACAAACTTTATGATGTTCCTTTCTCGAAGCATGCTATGGCGTGCAAGACCAGTTGCATTTTCTTTATAAGCCCCCTTTGCTAGTTCAATGTGATAAATTAGTTCTTGAACCTAGCAAAAAACCATAAAATCATGCAAGTTAGCAAATCATAATATCCTTCCAACAGATTTAAAAGTAAAGAAGTATCAATTACTTTTTAACAGCATTACCAACAAGTTCCTATATAAAGTGACATGCCAATGAAGTTCAAATTAATGATTGAGACATTTCACTAATAAATATCCACTCAAAAGTCTCCTACAAAACAGCAGATCAGAAATTACCATAGCATCTGAAAAGATCTGAATCCCCTTGAAATCCTCGACCTTCTCTGCCGAAGCTTGGCTCAAGTAAATGAGGTACAAACCAACTGTAAGATCACTAAGGCTCCAGTCCTGGATGCTAACTTTACTCCGCTGAAGATTGGTAAGAATCTCAATAAAAGAATGAGTGCTCGGTGGTGCTTTCTGCTTTTCATGACTTCCTGCAGTTAGTCAGCACTCAGTTAGCATCCATAGCTGGAGAGCATAATAGGATCTATTTTATTATGAGTGAAGACTTGCTGTAAGGATTACAAAATGATAAAATAATCCACATCCCCAACTATATTTACAGGCCTGATACAATGCGTTTGATGCATCTTGAATCTAAATTGTTTAGTGTTGCTTATCAGTTTCATTATGTTGTATGATAATCAGACAATATTTTATGTGTTGTTTTCCACTTCCATATGTGCTACAACTGAAATGTCAAATTCCGAGCTAATCTAGAAATGTATTAGCTGATACGTCAACATTTATATCTCGATTACCATACTGAAACAATACATGCCTCCTCTGGCATTTCACCTAATATAAACTGACTTCAGGTTTGTTAATAGATAAACTAATGTATGGAAATAAAAAGAGGGATGGCTTGCAAATTGATCCCTGTAAAGTACAGCATTTGATTTCCATGATGTCAAATTTCATGTCTAATATATATGCATGCATGTCAATCATAGAAAAACAGTCCCTAGCATCACATCACTAATGAGTCTGCATTACACAAATGACAGTATGGAGAAAGATGAATAATGCTTTAGACATCAATATTTATTTAAATGAAAGAAGATACGAGAGAAGGAAAATTGGTCAACTAAATACAATGATCATGGATGTCTATGCAGTTAGTTGAAAGGGAAGGAGAAAAGGAAGGCACAAAAGAAAGAACCTGTAGAAGATGCCCACTTATAAAATTGCATTGCCAGCTCAAGAGCTTTAGAGAGCCAAGCAAGTTCCAGTTTCCACTTCGAGATATTCAATTCTTGATCATCAGAACCATCTTTGACAAGCATTGGATCATAATTACCAGGTTCATTCAGGTTGGTTTTCAGAGAATCTGGGAGTCTTTCCTCTTTTTTACTCAAATCCTTGGCCCCTACTTTCTCCTTTTTCTCGGCTCTGGGGTGTTGTGATAGCCATCGATTCAGAACACCTGATGCAAGTTGCCGACAAGAATCTTCTTTTCTCATAAGACGTATGCTAGAATCTGTATGAGAAAGAAAAAGGTTTCAATATTAGAACATACTACTCAAAAGTATGGCACCTTGCTACATTTGAAACTTATTTCAAGCTCTTAGCTTAGTTGATTGCAATCTTGAGGGTTCTGGAATCAAAGTTATCTTGCTTGTTTCATAACTTTTTTCTGAAATAGAAAATCTGGAATTAAATTAATGTGTTCATACCCCAGATCTAGCAAACACTCATAGGTATATAAAAAATGTTCTGATTCCATCTAAAATACCAGGTGGACTTGGCTAAGTAGAATCTTGTTTACTAAAGCAGTTTCAGAAATGAATAATACTCTATAAAACTCTTCCTATATAATAACTACATTAAATTTGGGAGATCAATCAACTAAGAGAAGGATTAAAGATTTCAAGCAAACCCAATTGGCCTTTTATATATGTACGTATGAATGACTAGGATCCGGTCAGGTCATATTGGACAATGGAGGTCTAACATTAATGATCCAAGAAGTTTGATGTAATTTACTACCTCTAAATTGCTTACATGGTAAAAATCGTGGGATTTAGAGACTCTTAGCCTATATATATAGGTAAATTAGGATTTGGTCGGGTCATGATTAGACAATGGGGGTCCAATATTGATCATCCAATGATCTATTAACTATATATTGCTTACATACCATGTACTTTGAAGACCAGAAATCTGGTCTTGGAATCAAACATAATATGAATACCATTAGTTGTCAAAGAATCTGATCTTGGAATCGGATATCATTTGATCAAACACTAAAAAACGAGCCGGAAAATAATACAGAAGTATCATATTATTTGTCAGAACGATGATTTCTTGTCTGGTTTATGGAGCACCGGACGGTGCAGAGAGGAAAAAACAAGAAAGAGAGCGCCGACAATTCGAATGGGATGGAAACCCTCGCGGCAAAACCCGTTAAAGATCTCTTGTTCTTCTGGGTTCAGAAAAGGAAAGTAAGTGTTTTAGAGGATTGGAGGAAAAGAAAGAACATTCAAGACCCAACAACTCGAAAAAAATTAGGGCAGAGAGATACTGAGATGGAGGAGGAGAAGTCGCTTGGCCATTTTCGGTGGGAAAGCGAGTCGGCGACCGGGGATGCCGAATGCGATCCACGACGTGTCTTTTTCTCAAACTGAATCCAGCTCGAGTCGTGACGGGCTCCTTCGCTTTTCTCCAAACTCACGGAGCAAAACTATTTCGGTGCGGCGGACCACCGTCGTCGGTGATTCCCTCCATCCCCAATCTCGGTCCGAGACACGGAGGCATATGCCCCCGTATTTCTGGACGCTTACTCGGACCGCGAACGCGTGGCGATCAAATCGAAGGGTTTCGAGCCGCAGCCGACCCATTCTCCTCCTCCTCCTCCTCCTCCTCCTCCGAACCCAGTGCTCAATCCGGTGCTGCACGTCACGTGTGGGTTGGGCTGAATTGAGAAGCAATTCAGGAGCGACTAGAATAATCTTATGGCCCACACGAGATGCAGCGAGTCCAGCGAACAAAATTAGATAATTACTAACGATAGTTGGACAACTTGTGCAAAAGAACCCAATCATCATTTTCAGATCATCTGACCACTGCCAAATTTACCCTCCTCTCTGAAACCATTTCTTTTCAGCTATCATGCAAAGCTTTAGAAGACAAATGAAAAAGGACCAAACATTACAGACTAGGAGATAAGCTCCTAACTAACTGCTGAAGATAAACAGAATGCCTCCAAGCCCTCTCAGAACTATGGTAGCAGTTACAATATGTTTAAACCAGGCATCGAACTCCGTATTCGGTATCGATGCCATACTAGCATAGTATCAGTAAAGTACGGTACAAAATTTTTTTTGCATACCGAAAGTCTACGCCATACCAAACCGGTATGATACGGTACAGTCGATATTATTTGGTTTGGTATGGTACGATATATCATGGTTTGAACTGAAAATAAAGGAAGGAGCATACATTAGTTAAATCACCCATGAATTTTGGATGGGAAAAAGAAATGGAATGGAAACAAAGCATGTACCAACGTCGACTTCTGGTACTTGTAACTCCCAAATGCGAGGACACAAAATTCATGACAAGGTCATATTTGGGAGCTAAGGCCTTAGATGACGGCCCACCATCAAGTCCAAATTCAGAAAAACTGAACAGACAACTAAGCATTAGTACAAACCAAGATTGCCTAAAAATCAATCATATTATAATCAGCTTCCTGACAGGTTACATGCAAAGCCAACTGACAGTCAATTTTTAGCAAAGAAAGGTAATTATCAAGTGAGACAGAAATAATAATCGGCATAGAGATTCAAGAAAAAAGGGAGGAGCTTGATATTTCCCTTTGAATACCTACTTTTCCCTCATAAAGTTGCAGTCAGCAATTGAAGCTTTAAATGATCATTCAAGAACTTCAAGCAGACCAAGACTAAATAACATTTTCGTACATCACTTACCACATGGTCTAAGATGGCGAAAGAGCTAGAAAATGGTCTTTGCCCTTTCTTCTTCTCATTCTTCCCATAAACAGGGATTACTTCAAGATTTTCCCCTTTTTTGTAGGAGAGGTTTCAAGATTTTGAATGAATCTTCTCATCATAGAGCATATGCCATCCCATAAGAGATATGTTGTTCCTCTAACTCTCATGTTCTCCTTCTTCTACCAATGTAGGATAAAACATATAAAAATGATTGATTCTTGAAAACTATGAAACATATAAAACTTTTTGATAGGTATCAACCTTCCAACATGAGCAAAATAATAAAGTAAAAGTAAGATATAAAACTTTTTGATAGGTATCAACCTTCCAACATGAGCAAAATAATAAAGTAAAAGTAAGATAGGTTCAATTGTAAAGAACCCTGCAAAATGTGACGATGTCTGGCTTTCAAGAAATTAAACCAAGGGCAAATAGCATGCTTTTGATCTCATACTTTGCAGCACTACAAAAATGAATTCATCATGCCACTACCTCTACGAACATGACGGGACCAATTAATTTGATTAAACAAAAAGATCATATTTGATTGAGGAATAATTCTGAGCATATGGCAATCTATATGTCACAACGTCAATCAAGTGAAATCCACCATCAAACCAACAATAAGCATCATCCTGTCCTAAAAGACCTCCAAACCTGGCGTACATCCATGTTACGGCAGAGATTTCAGAGACTCTAATAAAAGTTTGTAATCTAATACAAAACTCAGGATCTAAAATAAGCACGGAGCTTTGTGGTTTAGCTTCTCGACTTTTCGAGTGATTCCAGATCCATTGGTATTGTCATATTGGAGCTTGTTATGTTCATGTTTCTTTTGTCATGAACTAGTATGTTGCTGGGATCACATTTGGTGATAGAATATGGTAGGTAAAGGCCCATTTTATCTGAGTTAATTTGTTTACTATGCCTGATGTTGAAGGTATTGACCGTCTTCAGCTGGTATAAACCTAGATATTAACGTGACAAATATGTGACTTTGCCAGTATATCAAGGTCACCAGCACTTGATGTCCTTGCTATTTGAATGAATGCAGTTACTGTCGGTTTGGATATTGGATAGGCTCATGGATTGAGAGTTGGATGGATTTGAAGCTGACCCGACAAGCCTGATTTTTGCATGAATATCTAAAAATGTGCACAGAGAAAAATTGAATAGAATCATCAATCATCTCATACAATATGAGAGGGTGCTTTGCGTCCTAAATATAGAATTTTACATAAATATCTTTTAAAATCGGTATTTTCATGTATACTTTCATAAAATATTTATTTTACTATTTTATCTTTTTTTATTTTTGTTTCTGCATATGTACGTGCCTACGTCATCTAACGTTGTTAAAAATTTAACGATTTTAAATTAAAATAATTAAAATATTTTTAATGGATAAATATGCAAAAAGAAACATTTACAAGGCAATTGCGATGGAAGACAAAAAAAATAATTTTAAAAATTTATTTTATTTTTAATTAAAATAAATATAATTTTTATTAACCGTATTAGAAGAACCGTTATATTAGAGATATATGTATAAAAATAGTATTTTACGATAGAAATAAATATAAAGTTTAAAAAAAAATTTAGACAAATTTAATTCTTTAAAAAAATATTCACAAAAAACCTATATATATATATATATATATATATATATATATATATAATGTGAGTTCTATCTATAATCCTTACTGCTCCTTAGAGGTATCTTTTTCCATCTATCTTTCCATCATGTTCAAAAATTAATTTTTGAAAACCCGATTACATACCACTAAGGTAGTAGCACGGTTGGAACGGGGCTTAGATTGCACCGGAGTGACCTTACAATTTTAATTGTCTTTTCGATTTGTTTCTCTACCACTGCATCGAACATTTTCTGATAGAAAGAGGTCCAGTGAGAGCTGCTATATGGATGAGGTTTTTTCTCTTTTTTTTATTTTTGACCAAAAAAAAGAAAAAAAATTGATCCCATACCCCAAAAAAAAAAAAAAATATATATGATGAAGTTTGGAAGAATAACAGAAGCAACTCAAAATATTTATAAGGTTTTTTTTTTTTTTTTTGAGAAGAAAGATAGGCTTGCACTTGTCGTTAGTGCGCTTTAAACTAACCCACTGGCAAAATAAGTTGGATTGAATATGTGGACCAGATTGACGCTCCTACCTACCCCATGTCTCACACAGCCGTCCAAGGAGTAGAGAGGATGATGAGACGCTAAGAATTCAACTCCGTCGCCTAACTTGAAACCTTTTATTATTAGCGGAGGCGTCGGTGTGGGTGCTGCTCTCGTCGGGACAAGCCGAAGACCTTTCCTCCCTTTGGCCATGGCGTCCTCACCAACTTCCCTCCAAATACTCGATCAGTTCCAGATCTCTCCTCCACCGGGCTCCGTCCCTGAGACCTCCCTCCCCCTAACCTTCTTCGACATCGTCTGGCTCTTCACCGGCCCCGTCGAGCGTGTCTTCTTCTACCCATTTCCCCACCCTACCTCCCACTTCGTCACCCACCTCCTCCCCACCCTCAAGTCCTCCCTCTCTCTCACCCTCCAACACTTCTACCCCTTGGCCGGCCGTGTCAGGCCCTCCCCTGACCCATCCTCCGATGCCGAGTTCGAGATCTGCTCCTCGGGTGGCGATTCCGTTGCTTTGATCTTGGCAGAGTGCTCCCATGATTTCCATCAATTGTCAGGCGACCACCCTCGCAACTTCGGGGAATTATACGAATTGATCCCCCAATTACCCCATTCTAACGATGGCACGATTCCGCTGCTAGCCCTGCAGGTGACTTTGTTCCCGGAGCACGGCATCAGCATCGGCGTTGCGATCCACCATGTGGCGTGCGACGACTCCAGCTCGATGCATTTCATCAAGTCATGGGCAGCTGCTTGCAGGCTAGGAGGCTCGGACTCTCCAGTCACGCCGCCTCCCTTGCATGACCGGAGCGCGATCGCCGATCCCGATGGGTTGTACTCGAAAATACTCGCAGAAATCGAGGGACTAAGGGCCGGCGGACCGCCGCCGCCGCCCCCTCCGGAATCGCCATCGGTCGGTGCCGAGCGACCCTGTGTGGTTATTGCCTCGTTCTCCCTCACCCGAGACCAAATCGAAAGGCTCAAACAGCTTGTACTGGAAAAATCCAGGAAGGGCGAGGCGTCGCCGATTCATTGCTCGGCCTTCGTGGTGGCTTGCGCATTTGCCTGGAAGTGTCTCGTTAAAGCTCAGGGAGGGTATGCGAGCGCAAGCAAGAAGACTGCCCATCTACTGTTCTCGGTGGAATGCAGGAGCCGCTTGAAGCCGCCGGTCCCCGCCGAGTACTTTGGGAATTGCTTAAGGCCTTGTTTTGTGGAGCTGCCAATGTGCGATCTTGTTAAGGATGATGGTGTTTTGTTTGCAGCTGAGGCTATTGGTAGAGCTATCAAGTTGTTGGAAGATGGAGTTCTCAAGGGTGCAGAGGGGTGGTTTCAGAAGATTGTTTCTTTGATGCCGGAGCAGCCCATGTCGGTCGCCGGATCGCCTAAGTATAGAGTCTATGATGCTGATTTCGGGTGGGGAAGGCCGAAGAAGGTCGAGGTGGCATCGATTGAGAAGACGCCCGGCACGATATCGCTTGCAGAGGGTAGGGAAGAGCAAGGAGGAATTGAGATTGGTGTGGTGCTACCGAAGGATGAGATGGATGAATTCAGCTCTTGCTTCTCTAGTGGCTTAAAACTTCTTTGAATTAATGTTCTAGTTGCTTGAGTTTGATTGTTGATTTGTTATATCAGGAAACTGTTAAGAGCTACATTGAATTTTCCTCAGTTTGTCTCGAGTTTCTGAGTTTATAATGGCAATTAGTGAAGTGAAGTGGACTACTAATTCTGAGATGTAAAGCAGAGAGAGAGAGA
The DNA here is from genome assembly GCF_051530095.1 of Phoenix dactylifera. Classification (NCBI taxonomy): domain Eukaryota; kingdom Viridiplantae; phylum Streptophyta; class Magnoliopsida; order Arecales; family Arecaceae; genus Phoenix; species Phoenix dactylifera. The sequence continues at coordinate 31,105,445 of NC_143199.1, forward strand.
GTAGATTGCTTAATTATACTTGGTTGTTGGAAAACAAATAGGAAAAACAATATTAAAGGTGGACTGCAGTTCATCATGGATTTGAGAATTTTATGCGACACTATGATTTATATGGTCAAGCAAAACTAAATCACGGACCAGTGCATTCAAATTGGGACTTAATAATTATAATGCTCATAGGTTTCTCTTCTATCTTGCAAAAAGTAAAAAAAAAAAAAACAACTCTGTTGTCTCTTCTCCTGCCTATAGATGTTGTAATCTTTAAATAAAATCACTTTTCGGTCAATTCTTCCATCATGATTTTTTTTTTTTAAAAAAAAGGAAATTAGATCCTCATGTTTCGCATGGCTATAATTTTATCATTAGTGCAGTTGCTGGTCACAAGTTAGTCTAAAAGTTTAACTGCATAAAGTTTGCCTAAGAATGGTGCTTGTTGTTTGTGGATGGCTGCTACTTAGGTTTCTAGGTCCAATTCTTAGGTGTACACCTTGGTTATTGGTCCTCCGTAGCTTAACATGCGCTCTTTTAGGGGTGTAAATGGGCCGGATCGGGCCGGGTCATGAGTGACCCCGACCCAATCTGATCTTACTCGGTTTCTCATATTGGGCCTAGATCCAACCCAATAGAAGATTGGGTAAGGGCGGGGGATGAGGGAGTCGGTAGGGCCATGTGAGAAGAGGGTGGATAGAGACAGTGTGGCGGAGATAGTCGTTGTCGGTTGTTTCAGGGGGAGGGAGTCCCAAAGGAAGCTGAAAACGAGGATTACAATTTTTAATGTGTAACCATGTTATATATCGAAAGAAGATCTAATTTGCTCATCACCAAATAGAATTAAGAATCATTGACATCTCTAGAATACATTTTTCCTCAAAAAATCACAGGATTTATTTGCACCCCTGCAGGCTGTGGCCCGCGGGCCTAAATAGTTTTACAAGTTCGGATTGGGTTGGATCCGAGCGGGTCATAGGATTAACAACTCAAAATTATCCAAATTTTAAATGGGTTGAATCGGGTCGGATCTGAATTCAATAATCCAAATCCGATCTAAAAAATAGAATGGATCCAATTTTGAAATCCGACCCGGCCCTACAGGTCCTCCAAAATGGGTCGGATCGGATCTAAGCAGGTCGGGCCAGGCCATAGGTCAACCCGACCCATTTGTACCCTTACTCTCTTTTTATTTTTATTGGAAAGTTGTTGCTCTGTGTCTACACTTGATAAGCATTGTGGATCCCTAAATAGCAATATCTCTTTAGTGGTACCAAAAAAAAAACTATTTGGATATTCTTTATTTTTAGAGCATAAGAATGCCATATAAATCCGAACTATTCCATTTTCAAGGATAAAAAATATAACTAAGATGTTGGAAATTTGAGTTATATACATTCTCTATTAGCTACATCAGTGATTATCTTCACATGTATACAATTGCAGGTGCACATGATACGTATGAGATATATCTAAATTTTAATCAAGTTTTGCCAGCACATTTTCTTTGGGTTTGCTTGGAGGTGACATATCCCTGAGCTTGTTTGGGATGTTTGATATTTTGACTTAGTATGAGCTAATGGTTCCATATCCAGGTGCACTCTTATGGCCCATAATATTACTTGAAATTTGTGAAGGAGCTCATAACTGCAACCTCAATGTTGACCTCTTCTTAGCATTTGGTGGTGGAAGAAGGTTGGATACCCATCAGGGCTAGATGTATCTATCATCTTGCTGGTGAGAATGATTGTTTCTGCTTACTAGGAGGTGAGAAGGGGGGATCTCTTTGGTTGTTGTGTTGTGAGAAAGATGATCTGAGACAGTTGAACTCATAAGATTCGAATTGCTGCAAGTGACTAGATCGACCCTTTGAGTCCTTGGGAATCCTCCATTTGCAAGACAAGGAGATATCTCAATTTTTTTTGGGTATTGAGGTCCCCTCATTTAACATACAGGCCTCAAGCTGCTTGGAGAAGGGAAAGAACCATATAAACTGAGGTGTTGGGGTTCAAAAAATGCGAAAGAAATTTATTGGAGAAGGGAAAGAAAGAAGGAAACAAAGAAAGAAAGGAGCAGAGCTTAGTAAAAACAGGGGAAGAAAACTTTTAACCTATTATGATTCAGGCAATGCTGCCATACAAAAACATAACTAAGCTTATACTCTGCATTATCATCAAAAAAAAGAAAAGAAAAAAAAGCTTATACACTTCATCTAAAGTTCAGTTCCAATATGAGCTCGCTTTATGTTCATACGATAGTCTATTCCAAAGCCTGATAGGAGGAGGAGAAGAAGCAGGAGAAATCTCTTCGATCACCCCTCATTTCGAATCGGAAGAACAGCGCTCCTTGAAATCCGGCACGGGCCACACGAGAAGAAAGATCGCCGGATCCTCCCTGAATTGCTGCTGCTGCTGCTGCTTTCCTCGGTGCTAACCTCTTTAAAGTGCGGGTTCTGCTGCAAGATGTTCTGCACTGCCATGTAGAGCTGCCTATCACTTGAAGCGTCCATAGAGAAGGACCTCCTTATGGGCTGGATGGGGAACTGCTCATCTTTTTCCCTCGCATCAACGCACTCATCCCCCATGCTGCTCGTGTGGTAGAGCTTCCTCCCCTTCTTGTGCCCAAGCCCCTGCTCCGCCTTCATGGAAGAAGGATCAGTATTGGTGCAGCTACTAGCTGCTTGAACCTCATCACTGCCATCATTACTAATTTCTATCACGATATCCCCACTATGTTGAAGATTCTGGTGGGAGGCAAAGTCCATTAAGCGGTCATCAGGAATTGGGCTGGTGGTTGTGATGTCGGACCTACAGAGGGGACAATTCGCGTTTGTTTGGAGCCAAGTATCAATGCAGTCTATGTGGAAGACATGAAAACAGTTGGGAAGTACTCTGATCTTCTCTTCATCTTGAAACTCATTGAGACACACAGCACACTCGTGGAAGGAACTCTTCCCCTGCTCGTCGCCGTCACCGGCTCTCCGATATCGGAATGTCGGTATTGCCCGAATGGCAGATTCTTCGAGGCCACGGCTTTGGATGGTCGTCGGGAAGACCATGAGTGAGTTCTCGCTGCGCATCCAGGAGCGAGAGCGCCGGGAGATGACGTCGGATCGGCGCGAGTTGTAGAAGCACTTGATCACAAAGAGATAGTAGGCGAGGAGAAGGATGGCTGCGGCGAGGATGCCACAGATGGCGGTAACTAGGACGGGAAAGCTGCTATTTGAAAGAGTTGGGGGTGGCGGTAGAAATTGTGGTGTTTGGGGGCGGTCATGGGGCGGCGGATCCATTGAAGAAGGGAAAGGAGAGGTTTCAGTGGGAAATATAAGAAGGGTGAGCTTAAACTAGAAGCATGGGAGATTGCCGGCGTGCGCTAAAAGTCGTGAACATGAAAGCAGAGAACGTGTTCAAATACTCAGAGAAGAAGATTTGAGATTTGCTAGAAGAGCAGGGGAACAGGATTTTACTGAAACCTGGGAAGGAAGATGTCCCAAGTAGAGTCAGTGAATGAAAGTGCACTGAGAATAATTTAATGGAGAAGAGATGGGACGGGAGTGGGACGAAGAAGATGTCCGAAGAAGAGAATGATTCGTGAGGAAGAGAGGGAGGTGCGGTTTTTAATGACAAAGAAGAAAAGGAGATAAGAAACTTGAGTCGATGGAGAGCAGATTGGGAACAAGGAAATAGGTGGGGTTGGAGGAATGAGAACCAGTGGGAAAGCTAAGAAGGCGATGGAAAAGGTTTGGAATTCCTGGACTGGAAACTGAGAGGGAAACCGAGTGGAATAGAGGGAATTTGAGTCTTAATGGTTGGCTGCTTGGACTTTTTGCATCATATTTGGCAGTGGATCCGAGAATCCACAGGCTTTCTGAAGTCCTTGGTCAACAAGATTCTCTTTCTATTATCTCTTGATGAGACAGTGAGATGACCCGATTTTTTTATCGGCCGGGTCCATTTGAATAGAGATGCCACGCCACACTGTAACATTGTATCTCGTAAATTTTAGTCTGGAACCATGGCCATTTGGCCAAGAGGGTTGCTAAGTGCCAAAAAATTTAGAGAGGTCTTACAAGAGATAGAAGCGTGTCTTGTTTCGGACTAGGTCCACGTAAAATTGGGTCAAATTGATTTGATCTTTAGACTAATAAATCTAACAGACTGTGGTGTGGATGAGACATTTTAAGTCTAATCAAAGAAACTTACAAGGTTTTGTAGAGAAAATTGTACATGAAAGTGCTATGACAAGTAGCCGTGTTTGATAAGTTGCCCTACCATTTACTTTTCAAAAAAAAGAAGAAAGAAAACTTGCCCTACCATATAAAAGTCGCAGTTGTAGATATCGGAAGTGCACATTCTTGAGTCAAGTCAATTTTTCTTTAGGCTGTTTGGGTTTTTCTTTTTATTTGTGAATCATCTCCAGCCTTTACATATTAAACCCTTTATTATTGAAATTTGCAAATCAAGCTTCCGATATTCATTCTACTTTTGCGTATTAGACCATTTGCTAGCCTTCCCTTCCATGACTTCACCTCTGTTTATGATTAACCTAACCAAAGATAGAAAATAGCAATTCTACCCATGGTTAAGTCTATTAGAGTTTTAACTTACAAAAATTTAATTTTTAAAAAATAAATATACCAGCTTTATCTCATAAATTTTACATATTTAAAAATTTTAAAATTCTTATCCTTTTTTTTCTGATGTTTTTTTTAGAAGAGGAAATAACATTAGTTCTGACTTCCGTAGGGATGTGAAACATCAAATATCCGTCATCGAACAGAGTCTATAAATAGACTACGGATCTAATATTTTGAAAACCGAAAAAGTCAGTCGGATCAAGCCTTTCAGCGACCGTGCTCGTTAGAGAAGGATCATATTGAGTCGGATTGTTGTACCTTGTAAACAAGATCGCTGCAAACTTGCACGTAGGGGGCGAAGCACGTTTTTAGGGCAATGTCTATTACATGTCTCGATCCAGGCAAGCTTTTTTCAATCTTCTAATTTATTCTAATAAATTATTCATTTACAATACTTCTATAAAATAAAGACATAGTAATTTTTAGATAAAATATTTTTAACAAAATCTACTTTTTTGCTTGTCATATTCCCCAGCTGGAAATTTTATCTAGCTCCCAAAAATATCACCAACGTCGTCACAAGCTCCCCCAATTGCTGCCACGTGTGGCATTTCTGCACCGTCGACGAGCTTACCATTCGACCCATTGTTGCCCAAGGCAAGGTTCTCCACCTCCTACCTTGAGTGCGGGTATGCGTCCCACTTTCCCTGCATTCATGTAAAGCTTTGGTCTCAAGTCAACTGCCACACTTCATGTGCCCATCATCTCCTGGTCGCTCATGGCAAGCCATCCATCCAACTATGATCATGGTATATTGGAGAAATAAGATTTGGTGGACCCTGATGGGTTTGAAGTTTTTATGATGAGATCCAAGGGTAGGATCAAGTCCCGCTTGGGGGACAGACAAAGGTGAGCATCTTTGACTAGATGAAGTAAGCTACAGTGATTTTATAGTGGAGATAACACTATTGTTGCCCTTTAAGAAAGCATTGGTTCGCCCCAGCAGCAGAAGTATCCTAGTTTAATATGTAGTTTGTTGGCTCAATTTACAAACTCCAAAAGCATGAGAATTAATATATAATAAAACCATAACATAGGTGGTGATTTGCAAAAAAAAAAAAAAAAAACTTTCAATTTTTCTACCAAGGTTTAGTAGCTTAGTTGAGGTGTAAGGTTTGTCGGCGCATAGCTTGATCAATTGACCCTGAACTGAGCATAACTTTTCTAAGAAAGGCAGTTTTCTTTAAATGTTGGATGGTGCATGTCTAAATACTTCCAATCTAGATAGTATATAGTGGGTGGTTTCATCGTGTTAATTCCTTTCTTTCTCTCTCATATAAGAAAAGAAAAAAATTGATTAACTAATTATCTCTTTTTTTACCTAGATTACATAAATTCATCATGTCCGATAAATTTGTAGCTAATTATTTTTTACTTATTCAGTCTATAAGATAGTTGCAATTTTACATGCTAACAGGTTAAATTTTCGCAAAGAAACTGCTCTACTATTTAAGCTACAACCATTGGCCATGATATCTATAGCTATATCAGTATATTTGTTATTTTGTCATTCTTTATTAATTATAACATGGCGTCATAAGATACTTTTATTATTTTAACATAGTTTTTTTTTACAAATTTTTTATAAATAGCTTCTGCAAACTTTATTTTTTCTAATAAAAATCGGATGGCTTTGCCTCTTTTTTTTTCATAAAAAAAAAATGTGGTTATTCATCTCCATCCTCGTAAAAATCAAGAAATATTGACATTATCTACAACATAATAAAGTTTTGGAGTTTTATTTTATTCTCAAAAAATACAGAAAGACCCTCCTAAACTTCTAATAACACACCCTTAACAAACTTCTAATATCCTCTTCCCTGCACAAACTCGCAGTTCATGCAGAGAATTTCTCATGAGACGATATAAATGACAGGGAGATCCGTAAAGGTCGAAAAGTATTCATAAAGAAATCAGCATGCACCCAAGTCCACGAGTATACCTCCGAGCACGATTGAAAGATAGGCCTTCTGATCAAGTCAAAGGCGTGTGATCAGATAGAGAAGTAGGAAAAAA